>NC_134478.1:19731212-20041780 GCF_964194025.1 Convolutriloba macropyga | reverse complement strand
ATTTTGATTATAGTGAAACTTTACTCTTTTCTTCGAAAATTCCACAAGTAAACTAAATTTTGAGGTTTGTCTCTTACAAAACCTTCCAACTAAGGTCTCAGCAACATAAAGACTACCAGTTTGATTGGTGTGAGAAAATATTGCTGTCGAGTAACCGAATGGTGAAAACCATGTAAGTAGTGGGTAAAAGGTGCTCTCCAAGCGCATTTCAATTTTTTGAGCTGTTTTTACATTGTAAAAACCCTTCAAAAAAATTTCATGCACTTGTTCGAGCCCCTTCCACCCACTACTTTATATATCTACTACTTGCTTTACCCCCATTTTATTCACTCTTATATATTAGATTGTTTTATTCACTACTACATATTACCTTTGTATTCACTCAATATCTATCATTTCTTGTCTCACTTAGTGCAAACCACTAATGTCGAGTTAAGCTGGTAATTATCTGTTATCAGACGGATAGTTTGGGTTCTATCAGTGAAACTGCTTCGCAGATCTCCATTGACTCCAGTGGACGTCCCCAGATACTAGTATAAAACTAGTGAGACCGTGTAAAAAGCACGTAAAACCAACTTGCGAAAATTGGTGCAACCACTTCGTGGATAACTTGAATAAAAAACCAGCTTAATTCTTTTATAAATTTTAAATTTTGCTAATATTTATATAATATTAAGATCCTTGTTTTTATTTACTACTTGGTCAAGTCATAATTAAGCTAAAACCCAAAATAATAGCAAAATTTAATAATTTGCTAAAAGAAAACAAATTTCAAAATAAGAGCGAAACCCCTCTTTAAAGAGCGAATCACTCTTTAAGAGCAAAACCCCCATCGGAGTGATGCCCCAGTACAAAATCACTACTTATCGCTCTTAAAGAGCGATTACCCTCTTTTTAAATAAATTTTAAAATTATCTAAATTTTTAAATGAATTTTTGTTTATTTTAATTTAAATTATCTATATTCTTCAAAAATTTATATTTTCTTTTACTTTTTCTATATTTCGCCCGTTATTGATATTAAATGGGACAAAATTATAATATTTAAATGAACAACTTTCTTCATTTTGTGTAATAATAGGATTGGGGGTCAGATCAGTGTAACTGCTTCGGAGATTTCTAGTAAACCCTTTAGGTATATCCATATCTGGATGTTGTCTTTTTCCATGAGTATTCATTCCGTCATATCTCACAATAGAAGGGCAATATAGACAAATAACCTTAATAGAAGTACAATTTCTACATGTATACTTGCTTTTATCAAAGTCAGTTAGTTGTTTTACATAATTACATCTATTACAACATCTAGTTATAACTTTAGGATTAGGGCTGGGATCAATGCCAGGATCAGGGCTAGAGCTAGAGCTAGAGCTAGGATTAGGGCTAGCGCTAGGATTAGAGCTAGAATCAATACTAGGACTATATCCAGATTCATCTTTAAAAGAACAATCAGTTTTTATGCAAATACAGCTTAATATTTTATCGCCACACACAAATTTACCAATTTTATCTTCATGACATATTGAATAATGAAAAAGTAGATTAAAGGGAGCTCCACATTTATGATTACACTCTAAACATTTTATAACCATTTATGATGGGGTAAAATTATAAATAATATCGAGCCAAGATTTCAATTTTATCTTTAGTATTATCTTTAGATGTGATATACTCAGCTAAATATTTCTTTCCCGTCATATTGGGCATATTAGTTTTATATCTTCTATCTAAAATCTATTCAAGGTCTAATTCTTTTTTATCTCCAATAAAATATATAATCTCATCTCTAAAGTCTTCATTATTTTCATATAGATTGCTTAAATACTTTCTCCCTTTCTATTTAAAATCCCAAACTCTTCATTTATATATTCTTCTTGTTTTATATTTCGTGGATTGAACTTTACCCATGTTTCACTATTGGTATAACCACTTCGTGAATCATTATCCAACTCTTCTCCATACTCAACGTTAGCCAATGTACTTACTCTACTCAACATTGTGCTTGCTCCCATTGCTTTACCCCCAGCATTTCTTGATATCATATCGGGATAAATATGACTAATTATAATTAAACCTAAGCTTATAATTCCACCAATAGTTGATAAATTTTTTACACCTTTTCCTGTAACCTTTTCTTGTGTTAGAACATCATTCTGTATTTTAATATTATTTAATTTAAGAAGTTTATTAAAATAGAACATATAGTTATCGTGATTAATAACATTTCTATCTGTTGCATTTATCATGAGTGGTTTCATATATGCTATAGGTTTATTTATATCCTCTCTTTTTAATTCATCTTTCAGACTAAGAGCTTTTAAATCAAGGAAACCAACTCTCGAGTCATATAACATAGTTCTATTCTTATCAATAATAATAAAAGTATTCTCTTTCCTTTCATACTTAATTCTACCATAACGAAGTTCATCTGACATTCCGTCTGTACAATTATAATAGTTACTATTTAACTCACTAAAACTTATTGAAGTTATGTTCACATTTATATATTTCATTAAAATAGTTAAAATTTCATTAAATAAATAGTATCACAACTCATTCTTACTGTATTAATTATTTGAACTGGTTTATGACACATTACCATTACAATTATTTGATTATTATAATGTCTTCCTTCTGTGAAATAATAAGCGATATCATTATATAACTTATCGCCCATATCATCAAGAACAATTACGCTATCTTTGAATTTAGACTTATTTTTTGATGTGATCACAATTATATCACATTTATTAAATCCAATATAAAACTCGCCAGTCTCAAGATCTATCCAATCCCTATCATCTTTACATACATTGATTATATTCTTAGCTTGCTGTTGGTCTTGATCTTGGTCTTGGTCTTGGTTTTGATCAATGTAACCGCTTGGCGGATCTAAGTATATTTTTAAATATTGTCTAATAAAATATGTTTTCCCTGTGCCAATAGTAAAGATATAAGTCTAACACCAATTGAAATTGTAATGAGAGATGATAAATTAGATAACACAAATGAAACTAACTTCAACATTAATGTAAATCTACATCCAACTGATGGTACACATTGGGTTTTAGTTATAAGAAGAGAAAATGGTCCTGTGTATTACTTTGATAGTTTTGGTGTAGAAACCCCACCATTTTTTTTAGAAAAATATGATGATCTAGGCTCTAATGAGAGAATACAACAATATGATGAATCTTATTGTGGAGTTTTTTGTTTATATATGATCTATCTTATTGATAGAGGATTTAGAATTAAAAGTGCTTCGAATGTTCTAGTTAATCATATTAAATGTCCTGAAATATATAATGAGTGTTTTTGTTTAGGTTGTCATGTTAATGTTAATGATAATCAGGGAACCTGCTTCGCAGATGATCTACGAAGTAGCTTTGCTAATCAGGGAATCTGCTCCGCAGATAGTGTTAATGATAGTGTTAAGGATCTACCAAGTAGCTTTGCTAATCAGGCAACGGACGGAGTCCGTGGCATGCCAACCTATCCCGCAGATAATGATAATGTTAATGATAATGATCTACGAAGTAGCTTTGCTAATAAAGATAATGATAATGATAATGATCTACGAAGTAGCTTTGCTAATAAAGATAATGATAATGATAATGATCTACGAAGTAGCTTTGCTAATAGTGATAATGATAAAGTCATTAATCTGCGCAGAAGCTTCGCTGATAATGTTATATATCAACTTGATGAAAAACATGGTGAAAAGTGGCAAGCCAAGCCCCATCAAAAGGGTAAACCTAACACTATCTCTATAAACATAAATGAAGATCTACAATCATGGCTAAATGATGATTAATAATTACTGAAACTACCTTCCCGGAGAACTTTAGATGTGTAATATCTGGTCCTAGTCAATGTGGTAAGACATTCTTACTAAAAAAAACTAATTCTGGCAGAATATACATTGATAAACTATACATCATTGGTCCTACTGGTGATCAAAATGAAGGTGTAGAGAGATTAAACGATAAAGCATTTTGTTAAAGAAATAAAAGATTTACCTTCTCCCGATCAACTACCAAAAGACTTAAGGAAACTAATGATAATCGATGATTTTAGAGCCAAAGAACCAGTTATTAATGAATACTTTTGTAGGGGTAGACATAATAATTGTAATATGATATATCTTAGTCAAAATCTATTCACAATTGATAGACAGAGTGTTAGAGAGAATTGAAATACTTTTTTTTTGAACAGAGTGGTAAAGTCCTCATATCCATATATCAAGATTTCTTTAATAATGTTGAACTTAGTTATAATGATTTTGCTAATATATTTAATAAAGTATGGAAAGAACCTTATAATTACATTGTCATTGATATAACTAAAAACAAAAATTTTAATGTTAAACTAAGAATTAGTTGGGATCGGAGAGTTTTGTAGTTTAGTTTATGTTTAAGTTTATATCTACACCAGATCAACGAAGTTGCTGACTCCGTCAGACGTAAAGTAAAACTTAATACATCGCCATTAAAGTCTATAGGTCTTCCATGCTCATCTTTAATATGAAACTCTATATATTCTATTCTATCTTTAGTTACATTTTGATACAAAATATTAGTTGGTATAATATTTATCAAGTAACCTGGTGGTTCTGTTAGAGTAAAAATTTTTAGTATGTCTGTGTTATTCCCATTATCTTTAACACCAGATATCACGTTACAATGAATGTTAGTAGTACTAAAACCCATAATATCAACAATTTTCTGAGATGTATATTTACCTTGTTCATATACTATTTTTCTAAAGCCCATTAATGGGGCTATTGAATTTTCTATGTCAATGTTAATTGCACCTTGTTTTATTTCCATTAAACTTTTCATTGTATTCTTATCAGGTTCTATTATAACATTACCATTATTTTCTTCTCTTATTATTTCTGCTATTTCGATTAGTTCATATGCACCTTGTATAACAGCTAAAATACGGGTATCTGACCATGTTTCACCTTGGGTATCATATAAGAATTGATTGCTCCTTCTATTCACATTAAACACCGAATTATGAACAGATAATCTAATTAAACCTAATTTTGATGCGTTATGTATAGGTTCACTAAAATTAAACTTTTCTGTTGGCTTTATCATTCTAAAGTTAAGTGTATGCTCTTCTTTAGTTTTAGTTAGAGTTTCATGTAAGTTTTGTTAGTTCATATAGAATTAAGTTGTCAGTCGTTTTTTAAATTCAAATATTAGATTATATTTTTGGTGAAACATGGGCGAAGCCCCATAGTTATAATTATAGCTTTGGTTATAGTCATAGCTATAATTATATTTATAGTTATAGTCATAGTTAAAGTTAAATTTTTGGTTTATAAAAATGAACTACAATTTAACATAGTTCTATTCTTATCAGTAATAATAAAAGTATTCTCTTTCCTTTCATACTTAATTCGACTATAACGAAGTTCATCTGACATTCCGTCTGTACAATTATAATAGTTACTATTTAACTCACTAAAACTTATTGAAGTTATGTTCACATTTATATATTTCATTAAAACAGTTGAAATTTCATTAAATAAATAGTATCACAACTCATTCTTACTGTATTAATTATTTGAACTGGTTTATGATACATTACAATTATTTGATTATTATAATGTCTTCCTTCTGTGAAATAATAAGCAATATCCTTATATAACTTATCGCCCATATCATCAAGAACAATTACGCTATCTTTGAATTTAGACTTATTTTTTGATGTGATCATAATTATATCACATTTATTAAATCCAATATAAAACTCGTCAGTCTCAAGAGCTATCCAATCCCTATCATCTTTACATACATTGATTATATTTTTAGTTTGGTGTTGGTCTTGATCTTGGTCTTGGTCTTGGTTTTGATCAATGCAACCGCTTGGCGGATCTAAGTATAATTTTAAATATTGTCTAATAAAATATGTTTTCCCTGTGCCAGTTCCATCATAAACAATAGTATAAGATGGTGACTTTTCATATCCAAATCTAACTAGAATCCTATTCATAAATCCACCAAAACTTTACTCTAGTTTTGTATATTTACTCGGTATCGAATTATAAAATATAAAACAAATTGCAATTATGATAATAAAAATAAAAAGTATACCTGCTTTATCCATTTTTATATATAAAATTTATATATAAAAAATGCTTATCCTAACTTTTGAGGAATTTAATAATAAATTTAATATTGATAATAATGCTATGAGTGATATCAGAATAAAAGATATAGATAAAGATATAAGTCTAACACCAATTGAAATTGTAATGAGAGATGATAAATTAGATAACACAAATGAAACTAACTTCAACATTAATGTAAATCTACATCCAACTGATGGTACAAATTGGGTTTTAGTTATAAGAAGAGAAGGTGGTCCTGTGTATTACTTTGATAGTTTTGGTGTAGAAACCCCACCATTATTTTTAGAAAAATAGGATGATCTAGGCTCTAATGAGAGAATACAACAATATGATGAATCTTATTGTGGAGTTTTTTGTTTATATATGATCTATCTTATTGATAGAGGATTAAGAATTAAAAGTGCTTCGAATGTTCTAGTTAATCATATTAAATGTCCTGAAATATATAATGAGTGTTTTTGTTTAGGTTGTCATGTTAATGTTAATGATAATCAGGGAACCTGCTTCGCATATGATCTACGAAGTAGCTTTGCTAATCAGGGAATCTGCTCCGCAGATAGTGTTAATGATAGTGTTAAGGATCTACCACGTAGCTTTGCTAATCAGGGAACAAACGGAGTCCGTTGCATGCCAACTGTCCCGCAGATAATGACAATGTTAATGATAATGATCTACGAAGTAGCTTTGCTAATAAAGATAATGATAATGATAATGATCTACGAAGTAGCTTTGCTAATAGTGATAATGATAATGTCATTAATCTGCGCAGAAGCTTCGCCGATAATGTTATATATCAACTTGAAGAAAAACATGGTGAAAAGTGGCAAGCCAAGCCCCATCAAAAGGGTAAACCTAACACTATCTCTATAAACATAAATGAAGATCTACAATCATGGCTAATTGATGATAGAATAATTACTGAAGCTACATTCCCGGAGAACTGTAGATGTGTAATATCTGGTCCTAGTCAATGTGGTAAGACATTCTTATTAAAAAAACTAATTCTGGCAGAATATACATTGATAAACTATACATCATTGGTCCTACTGGTGATCAAAATGAAGGTGTAGAGAGAATAAACGATAAAGCATTTTGTTATATAAAAGATTTACCTTCTCCCGATCAACTACCAAAAGACTTAAAGAAACTAATGATAATCGATGATGTTAGAGCCAAAGAACCAGTTATTAATGAATACTTTTGTAGGGGTAGACATAATAATTGTAATATGATATATCTTAATCAAAATCTATTCAAAATTGATAGACAGAGTTTTAGAGAGAATTGAAATCCTTTTATTTTATTTGAACAGAGAGGTAAAGTCCTCATATCCATATATCAAGATTTCTTTAATAATGTTGAACTTAGTTATAATGATTTTGCTAATATATGTAATAAAGTATGGAAAGAACCTTATAATTATATTGTCATTGATATAACTAAAAACAAAAATTTTAATGTTAAACTAAGAATTAGTTGGGATCGGAGAGTTTTGTAGTTTAGTTGAAGTTTAAGTTTATATCTACACCAGATCAACGAAGTTGCTGACTACGTCAGATGTAAAGTAAAACTTAATACATCGCCATTAAAGTCTATAGGTCTTCCATGCTCATCTTTAATATGAAACTCTATATATTCTATTCTATCTTTAGTTACATTTTGATACAAAATATTAGTTGGTATAATATTTATCAAGTAACCTGGTGGTTCTGTTAGAGTAAAAGTTTTTAGTATGTCTGTGTTATTCCCATTATCTTTAACACCAGATATCACGTTACAATGAATGTTAATAGTACTAAAACCCATAATATCAACAATTTTCTGAGATGTATATTTACCTTTTTCATATACTATTTTTCTAAAGCCCATTAATGGGGCTATTGAATTTTCTTTGTCAAAGTTAATTGCACCTTGTTTTATTTCCATTAAATTTTTCATTGTATTCTTATCAAGTTCTATTATAACATTACCATTATTTTCTTCTCTTATTATTTCTGCTATTTCGATTAGTTCATATGCACCTTGTATAACAGCTAAAATACGGGTATCTGACCATGTTTCACCTTGGGTATCATATAAGAATTGATTGTTCCTTCTATTCACATTAAACACCGAATTATGAACAGATAATCTAATTAAACCTAATTTTGATGCGTTAAGTATAGGTTCACTAAAATTAAACTTTTCTGTCGGGTTTATCATTCTAAAGTTAAGTGTATGCTCTTCTTTAGTTTTAGTTAGAGTTTCATGTAAGTTTTGTTAGTTCATATAGAATTAAGTTGTCAGTCGTTTTTTAAATTCAAATATTAGATTATATTTTTGGTGAAACATGGGCGAAGCCCCATAGTTATAATTATAGCTTTGGTTATAGTCATAGTTATAATTATAATTATAGTTATAGTTATAGTTAAAGTTAATTTTTTGGTTTATAAAAATGAACTACAATTTGGATACAACTTATGGGTATAACAATGATATACACAAAAGTAGGATCATAAAATATAAACCTAAAAATATATCAACAAAGAATACGGTTAATACTAATATTAATATCATTCTCAATAGAGAAGAGAATCATTTAAATTTGCATGATTCATATCTAGAGATAGAGTTTGGTGTATCAGATGATGCTGGTGGTGTATTTGCTAACAATGCTAATATCAGGTTAGTTAATTATGGTATGATGGCATTGTTTAGTTCAGTTGAGCTTGAAACAAGTGGTGGTAGGACTATTGAATATATAGATCACTACCATCCTAATCTATTGATGTATAAGTTATTAACTAGTACTGTTGTTGAATATGAGAGTGGTTTTGTTAGAAATCAAGGTAATAGAGATTGCTGCAGAACGAGGTTATATGTCTTCGACGATTAAGATGAGTGATCTATTTGGTTTTGTAAATGATTTAGAAAAGATTTTATTTGGTTTAGGATTTAAACTAATATTAAAAAGAATTAATAATGATAGAGCTCTATTTAGAGTTAGTGCTGGTGCTGATGCAGTTGGTAATGAAGGTAATATAGATATTACAGATATATCATGGTGTGTGCCCAGTATTGATCCTAGTAATGACAATAGAATTATTGTACAAAAAGGTGTAAGAAAAAAGAATAATGTAGACTTTAGCTATTTTGAAAGAAAGACATTTTATAAGAATGTACCCAATGCTACTAAATTCTTATTTGATCTAGGTGTGGAAAGGGGTATGGAAACACAACAATATATAATAGTTGGTTTTGAAAATAATAATTTTAATGAACAAACTCATGATTCAAGTACATTTGATATAATGAATGTTACTGAATGTTACTGTATGATTGGTAGCGAGTTTTATTCTGAGGATAGAATGAATATTAATTATGGTGCTAATAATTATAATGAGGGGATTGTTAGCTTTAATAAAGATTATAATGGGCTACCACATAATATAAAACCGTGTAAAAATCATAGATTATTCAAAAGCAGTTATAGAATATATGTATTCGATACTACATGTTAAAGTGATCATATAGGCCCAACAACCAGTACAGATTAATTTAATTTTAGTGCTGCAGTTGTTGATGTTATATGTCATGCATTAGTATTAACTAGAAAGGTTATTAGTGTGAATAGTGATGGTAATAAGATGGTTGATATAATCTCGTAGAGATTAATGGCCGGAGGCCTATTATGTCTCAGGTACAGTTATAGTTATAATTATCTGCGAAGCAGTTCCTGATAGTCATTGTTATAATTATAGTACTAGTTATAATTATAACTATAATCCTAGTCATTATTTTAGATATATCTCTAGCTAAAATAATAATTATAACTATTTCTTACTTGTCTTAAAAAAACCTTTTGCGTAAATAATATCTAATTTCGTTCTATTCTCTAGAGATAGACCCTTCAAGCTTTGGTTTAGACTTAGGCTTAGCTTTAGACTTAGGCTAATTCATAACAACAAAGGGATTATACTTTTTAACTTCCATTATTTTTTTTTATATAGAAAAGAGTCTTTTAAATAAGTTCAAAACTAATTCATATTGTGTTGGTGGTAGACATTATAGTGGTACTATTAATATAAGAGGAGCTATCGGGGAACACGCTTCATGGATTACTACAAAAAGTACTAAAATGTTAAAGGGTAATTGTGTTAAGTGTAAGACAAATAAGTCAATGACTGTATCGAATGCAACAATAGAAGCAGAGGGATTGAAAGATTTCTTTAAAAGTGTTGGTAGGGCTACTGTTAATTTTGGAAAGAAAGTTGTTAATAATCCAGTAAAAGCATTAGAAATAGCAAGTAAAATAGGAAGTGCGGCTGCATCTAGAAACCCTACAGCTGCTTTACCAGCCACACCTGATTTAATTAAATTTGCAACTACTGGTGAAGGTATAAAGGTAGTACAAAAAGAAAGAGGGTTATATTTAGGTACTAAGAAAAGATAATTATATATATTAGAGTTTAAATATAACTACGGGTATGGGTATAACTAAAACTAAGACTAGCTCTAATATTATCTATCTGCGAGGCAGGTTCCCTGATCGGTGTAACCGCTTCGCGGATATATACTAATTTTAATATTATTATTACTAAATACATTAATATAACTAAACACTAACAACTTTAGTTTAAACAAATTCTCAGCTTGTTTTTTTTTTGTCAACGGAGTTGCGGCTTCATCGATTCTTCTTGTAATCCTCATATACCTTAACTAATTCATTATACTCATCATTATCTATTTTATTATCATTCATTGATTTTGTATATAGTCTATTAAGCTTATCACTAAACTGTTTACTTAAAAAATACATTTGTGAATACTTTAAAATTTTTTTTCTTATTTTAGTATTAAATGTTTTTTGATAATGAACCACAAAACAGTTGCTGTAGCTAAAGCTGTTGGTATAGAATAATGTAATCCTATACCTGTTAATGCAACTGATGTTGATGTTGCAGTTGTTGCTATAGATGATAAAACTATTTCTGTTATCTCAGCTACGTTAATATAATTTTTATATCTACTTAACTTCTTATTATAGTTATTTGTTTCAGTTTCATAATAAATTCTAATATCGTTTAAAATGTTAACATTGTTGTTAAATTTATTATTGGCTTGAATCTTTTCTTTTATCAACTGTTCATTGGCAGTTGTAGCATTGCTGATTTGTTTCTCAGCCGCTTCGCGGATTAATCGTTCTGATACTGATGACAAATCTGGATATAGTAATCTCTCACTCAATGCTGTTGGGTTAGTCATAGTTTCGGTGTTTTAATTAGTAAGATTTCTTTCTATTTCTTTCATTATATCTTCTTGATAAAAATTTTAATGCATCTCTAGTCTTGATTTTTCTTTGTTGTAAACTAATGTTCTTTTTTAAAGTATAGCAATTATATATTGTACTATTCTCTTTTTATTCTTTAAAAGTGCTTCATCTATAAAAGATTTTATCTTTTTATTAACTTCTTTAAATTCTTTTAGCCCAGTAGTAAACATTTTATATAGTTGTATGTTAGTGATATTCTGATTAAGCTTACTATTATCAACCTCTATTTTAATTGATTACGCCCTTTTCTTAGTTCGGTTATATTTCTACCTAAAATATCCGTTTTATTTTTAGACGATAATAAGTTATTGTCACAATACTCTTTATTAACAACATCTTTCTCATCTATGGGAGGGTGAACTTTTGTAATTCTATAGGTATCTTTCAGGTCAATATTATCATTATCTTCTAAGAATAATTGACGGTCCTTACTTGGCAATAGATTAACATTTGATAATGCTTGTTTAGCCTGATTGAATCTATTTCTTGTCATCTTTGTATTTGTTTACAGAAAGATTTGAATCTACCATATAGCGGACCGAAGGTCTATCCAGCTTGCCGGCTTATCAGGGAACCTGCTTCGCAGATGACCGGAGGTCTATATTTAATGATTCTAAAACTTTATTATTAGACTCAAAGTCAAACTCGGATTTTAATAGTTCCTGTTTATAATACTTACCTTCTACTATCTCTCCATTCATATCTTCTATCTTATAAATTGGTGGTTGTGTTTTTAAAATCTCATTAACTTTAAACAACTCATTATTCCAATTAGAAGTGTATCCCCTGGAGAAGATATTACGTTTATCTGCATTTCTAACATAATCACCATCTTTAAGTTTAGGTTTAGTATTCCTATAAATGAATGAGTCTTTAACCTTATCGGGATTATTAGAAGCATCAGCAGGTCTCATATTAATTGTTGACTGAATGTTAATGTTATATGTTATGACTGCATCATTTAATATATTTACCCAATTACCATCAACATTGATGAACATTGGTTTATTAATTATGTGTATGATGTTCTATTAAAACTCTCTACAAACACAGCCTTTAAATCACTACAAGTAGAATATAGTTTTGTTTCATATTTTTTAAGTAAAGATTTAAATGTTTTATTGTAAAACTCACTACCTCTATCTACCCATAATTTTTCTGGTTTTCTACTTTCACCTAATACTATTTTAAAACCATTAGTTATAGATAAACCAGATTTATTCTTCAAAGGAATAGCACAAGCATATTTAGTGAACATATCTATAACAGTTAATATAAACTTATAATTATTATTGTTTTTACTTAGAGATGACTTATCAATTAAATCAGCTGACCATGTTTCATCTTTATATAATGGTATTATTATTTCTTTTCTAAACTTTGTTATTTGGGGACTGAAAACTTCTTTAGCTAATCCGTGAAGCGGGTTCCCCGATAGTTGTTGTTTTTCCACATTTTTTATGGATGTAATGATGGTTTCACCTATCAACGAAGTTGTGAGCTTGCTCATTTACCATAGTTAAAAACAAAATTATCTAGTTGCTCTTGATTAATGATATTCATAGATAGTAGTTGCTTAGACAATAGTTGCTTAGCATTTCATCAAATAATCCATCATGACCAGCTTTTGTTTCTAGTAATAATGATTCTAATCTTTCTATTAAACCATTGACGAAGTCACAGCTACGCTGATCTAAATGGCAACTTCGTTGATCTGCGAAGCAGGTTCCCTGATTGTTGGGGTCAGTCTTAGTAAGACCACTAGCTTTAACTTCTTCTTCTTCATTAGTATCATAAACAGTGGATTCACTACTAAAGGAATCTCTTCTCGGTGATGCGATACTAATTGATAATCTTCTTATAACTTTCCATCTATTACTTTTAGTATCCCCTCTTTGTTTATAACCAATATCCCTTAGAAATTGGTTTATTTTGTTTTCGTCACCTTTTATGTCTCTTTCTGTCAAATTTTTATTAGTGATAAATATAAGGAAACCTTTAGTGAAATCACAGTTGTTAGTTCTTAGTTTTATACCATTCGGTGTTATATGAGTGGGCACATTATTAATTGTAAACTCATATTCATTTGCATCGAATGGGACTAATCGTAATTGAATATTCGTTTGCTTTCTCATATCTTCTAGAATATCAAGCATCTCGTTACTTAGTTTAGACAACTTGCCCTCTCGACCTTATAATGTGATAGGCTCTCTGACGGAGAACCCGCTTTGTTGAACGGGAGAGAACTCTAAAACTTTCATTGCATTTGTGTTGTCTTCTATCCGTAAACCGGTTTCACCGATCTGCGCAGCATTTTCACCAATACGAGAAGCAGTTTCACCGATTGTTTCCATTGTTTGTGTTTGGTGGGCTTGTAGTATTTCACTTTTAGTATTTAAAGTTTTAGTTAGACGATCAAATAACTCTTCTATTTCACCATAACAATCTTGATGTTTTAATTTATCTTCTATTCTATTTCTTTTGTTTAGTTTTTGTATTTTATTTAATTCTATGAGTTTATCTAGCCTAGTCCTTCATAAAATAATTATCACAGTTCATTATATAATCTAATAGCGGCTTCAATAAACTTTCTATCTTCCTTAATTGTTAATTCTTTTATATTGTTTATCAGTGCTGGGTTTACCAAAGTCCGT
This sequence comes from Convolutriloba macropyga, assembly GCF_964194025.1. Taxonomy (NCBI): domain Eukaryota; kingdom Metazoa; phylum Xenacoelomorpha; order Acoela; family Convolutidae; genus Convolutriloba; species Convolutriloba macropyga. The sequence continues at coordinate 20,027,671 of NC_134478.1, read as the reverse complement.
CGGTTTGGCGCAGACGAAGTCTGTTGGCTGATTTCATTTAATAAATCACTTTCGAATAAATTTATGTTCTCAATTAGGTGATAACTTTTTATATTATTTACATAAAATCTTTTATCATCAAAAATATTTAAATTTTTTTACTTATCTTAATTGTGGTCATACAACTTCCTACTTTTTGAATCCTACTTTCCTCTACTGTCTTTTCCTTATTATCTATTAGAGCATTATAATATTTCTCATTGCTTTCCATTACTTTCTTTTTTATTCCTTTCTCTTTTGCGCCATTGTTCTTTATACTATATGTTTTGAGTTTTAATACAATAAAATCTTCTAATATTTTACTCCCTAGCTCGTGTTTAAGTTTGCCAGGGACTTTATTATTTGTTTTTATAGGAATATCTAGATTAGATAAGTCCATGTGCTCGTTGTCAACATTACCTCTACTATAACTTAAAATAAAACTGTCCGTGTCCATATAGTGAAGGTTGATGTCTTCTAGCGATGGTTTCAGTACATCATAATAAAATTTATACATATGGAATTTACTTAACTCCAATACAGTAGAGCCCAGATATATGGGTTTATCATATTGTATTTCCTTTTTATAGAATTCTATTAGAGTATAGTTTTCATATCTAATTACATCTTTACATGTTGGTTTACTAACAGCTTTAAGTATTTCATAATCATTAGTTAGGATCCTGGCTTCTAGATACTTTAATGGATTCTCACAACTTTTACCAAACAATGAGTTATTCATTAACTTAAATATATCTTTCTCAGGCTCAGTTTTAGCTTCTGCTCTCATTTTAGTGTTAAGTTCAATATAATCTCTAATTATAAAATCTTGTTTAAATTTAATTATTCTATGGACTTTAGTAACCTTTATACCCATCTTAACAACAAACTTTAACATTCGGTAGTGTATTGGATATTCATATTTATTATTCTGATCTAGTATAAGTTTCTCACTTTTTGAAGAAGTTGAAGGTCTTTGTTTGTATCCTAGTTCAATATTCTGTACTTCTCATCTATGGGGTAGTAGTTGGAAGTTGCTAGTTCTCTCATTACATTCATTAGTATAATCTAAATCACAGATAAGCCAATAGCCGTAATCACTATCATCTGAAATATTTAGTACTTTTTCTAGAATTGCGTTGGAGTACTCAAAATCTTTATATGGTAGCTTTCGAATTAGTGCAGAACCGTATAAGTTATTTGCATTGATGTATCATATGGATCTTTGATCATGCTCTGCACTTGGTGAAACCACTTCGAGGATCTGCGAAACAGGTTCCCTGATAGACCTTTGACTCTGACTTTGACTTCTAATATACCTATCACCCAAAACACCACATATGCCACCTCTCATTGCACTAATGAAGTCTTTTAGTAATTGCTCATCTTGTATTGTGTCTAATTCAACGTTGCTTGGTTTTAGGAAACAATCGAAGCTGTAGCCTGGCAGACTAATATAATGTAGAGGATTGAGTTTATATGTATTCATGTTTAACTTAACAAATAGATTGAAGCAGTGTCCTAATAAGAATATATCTTTTTCCATATATTCCAATGTTAATTTTTTACCTGTTTTATTACTATTAGACTTATTAAAATTAACTACTTCATCTTGGGTTGGTAACTTAGTTGTTAGTGATGATCTAAAGTCTTGAATTGGTAGATTGCCTAGTTTATTATTATAGCAATTATCATCTTTAAAGTATTCATAAGGATATAATGTTTTATTTTTAACCTTATCTGCGAGCCAGGTTCCCTGATAAACTTTGCCATTTTATCAGGAGACATTGTCAAGAAACTGTTACTATCTATAAATTTTAATACACCCACTCTAAACATTCTAGCTTTACTATTAGTACTAGGCAAGATATCAATTCTTCTCCTGCTATTATTCTGTTTAAATATCTCATTAAATAATAGATTAAAGTCATAGCCTTTTCCATTATGAAATATTACTGGAATGAAGTTTTGATGTTTATAGTTTAAGTTACAAATTTTACATGCAGGGCCTCTATATTTGCCAGTTTGGTGGCAGTGATGGCTAACTTTATTAACACAGTTTTTATTACAAATGTGACAAATATCATTGGCATCATGATACAATTTATCTTCTTCTGTGAATATTATTGCTTTGTTTATCTTAATACTATGTTTTGTTTCCATTTCTAATAAATCTCTAACATAATGTTTGATGCAGTCTGGACCAAAGTATGATTGGTGTAACAGCTTCGCTGATTGGTGTAACCACTTTGTGGATCTGCTATATACTTCATCATTGCTATGCCAACCACAACCAATAACAATAGGTACATGTTCAGATATCTTATATGTATTACTACCAATCTTTTCATCTGTTCCTTTCTTGTAACATTCAATATCACTAAATATAATATTGTTCACTTCTTGTTTTTTATATTGATTCTTGAATTTAATTTGTTTTAACTTAGTGCAAACAATCTTTGTTTTGATTTGGACACAGCATTCATGAGTTTCATATTTATATTGCGAGCTAAACCAATAGGTACAATTATCACAAAACCAGCACTTTGCATGTTTGGTATTTGGTCTTTCTAGTAATATTTCTACATTTTTAATTAAAGCCCAATGTTCATTCCAGACTAGAATCCTAACATTTTGTCTATCTTTTACAAAATTAGAACTTTTCTCTAGGCTTTCTACTTTTGCCATGTTCCTATCTTGAGTAGGCCCGTATAACCAAATATTGATAATACATTTATTTTGGAATTTTTTATATAATCATATGCAGTTTCCTTATATTCCCAGTCATCGACTAGATTATTAATATAGCTATTTTCTCTAGTTGCATCTTGGGTCACAGGATATAAATCGGCTGTAATGCATAATCTTAAGCAATTAAATTTATTACTTTTAATATTTAAAATAACTTTGGTTCTAGTTCTTAGATTTGGTGGTAGTTCAACATATAATCCTAATGATGGTTTAGTTCTTTCTATATTTAGCTGATTGTCAGTTATTTCAAGAAACTCATAATCATAGCCATGACCCCCATATGTTTCTCTAGTATTATGTAGCCATTGGTTTTGATCCAGTCGATCATCTATAGTCATATATTCATCAGTTCTAAAATTTATAAGAGTTGTCTTAGTCTCTTCTTCTCCTCTCTTCTTATATAAGCAATTGGCCGTAACTTTATATTTATATGATTTAAATGGTTTAAACCCATCTACTATGTAATCTGTAGGCTCATTAATATCATTAATATAACTACCCGGCTTAGTAATATATAGCTGTCTTTGATTAAAGCTTGATTTAATAGTATAATTATTAGCAAAGCTTGGATCAGTTGAGATAACACTTTCTCTCATGTATTTATTCATGTGAGTTTGTAGACCTATCTGATTTTTAAACTTATCGCCACAAACCCTGCATGGTTCAGTTTTAGTTTCAGTTTCAGTTTCAGTTTTAATGATATCCTTAGTTTCAGATTTAGTTTTAGTTTTGGTTTTAATAATATCAGTTTTCGCCTTAGTTTCTGCTTTTGCCCTAGTTTTAATAATATACTCATCTTCATCCGAATTATACACCTTCTTCAAGATTTCTTCTTTATCAGACTCAAACATTTTCTCCAATAGTTCCTTATTTTTGAGATCGTATTGTTGATGGCTGTATAAACACTTCTTTGATTCAAAGGATAAATTACAGACGTCGCTGAAGTTTATGACACTAGTATTAGTTGATTGAGACATGATGTAACTATTTAGGGAAAAATTTGGGAAAAATTTTTTTCGAAAATGAAAATGAGACGTGATAAGTGTAAAAATAAGTCTTGGAGAGAATGTTCTAATAATTGTAAAGAATTAGAATATTCTTGTTATGTATGTAAAAATATGGTTAAGGTGAAAGATTATATAGAACATTTTGGATATATTATTCTGATCCTGGTCAATATCTAACATATAGTATGTGTAATATTTATAAACATATATCATTATATAGATTTAGAAATAGGAAATGTAGACTATGTATTTATCTTCATAGATATAGATATGGTCATACTAAAAATCAATTCAGAGAGCATGTTTATAAGTATAACATTCAAGAAGCTAATTCTTCTTCTTTTAATTTATCTGTGATGTAGTTTTGGTTTTTTTGATTTTTTGATTGAAGATAGAGCTAATATATAGTAGTCAATAAAATGGGGGTATAAGCAAGTAGTAGATATATAGAGTAGTGGGCGGAAGGGGTTCGAACAAGTGCATGAAAATTTTTTGAGGGGTTTTTACTATGTAAAAACAGCTAAAAAAATTGAAATGCGCTTGGAGAGCGCCTTTTACCCACTACTCATGTATCGTACTTCGGAGCGAGCACGGTTTATTTTAGTCGTCGAACATTTGATCGGCGTTCGTAATTTTTGCTATTTTTGATGGTGGGCTCGAAAAATTTCGTTAAGTTGCTCGTCGGAAATCGGCCTTTAAGGCTTCAAACTTCCTCTGCTTAGCTAAAGTAGATTGGTTACTGGCCTGAGCAACGTTTTTAACAACGCAAAAGGTGTAACAGCTTCTTGTAAGCTCTTCTAATGAACTTAGTTCCCTTTGAAGAAAACTGTCTCCCAAAATAGTGTTTCGTTTCTGTGTTTTCGTCTATTTTTTCAATTCACAGCAACTGAGCTCACTAGCTTCAGTTTCACAAATCTAGCTGGTAATTTGGCCAAAACATTACCACATCAAGTTTACGGAAAACAAGTTTACTTTATAATAAGTTCATGTTTACTTATTGTAAACTTTAGAGGTTTAAAACGTATATATCTGGTAAAGACAAATACTAACACATAAAGATGAGCTTATAGTTCCTTTGTCGAAAAGAAATTCAAGATTGGCCATGATGAATGACTGATCGACAACTATTATGTCTTCAGGCCCTATTATCAAATAAGAACAATTTTCAAGAAATTTTCTACTAAGTCTCTGATGCCAATAGCCAGCCTGGCCGCGGCCTGAACATCGCGGGTGCTGCTTTCCGTCGGCAAAACATCCTCGATGGTTGAGAGGACGCGTAAAAGTTTCACCATTGGCCTCAAATTAGAAGCCCTTAAAAACTATGGAAGTTGCCAGCAGCTTCATCTGACTCTAATTTGCATATCAGTCTGTGGCAAAAAGAGCTGACAAAAAGTGAAAACAGAAACTTATGTTTTAAGTACTCAGTGAAATAGTCTGAACAAAACAGCAAACTTTTTCCATTTGGCTTAAACAAAACGAGTTGATATCCAAAAACGTAAGGAAATGAAGGCAAACAAAATTCATCTTACTAGCTTCTGCTCTTAGATCTCTATTCTTGTTTTTCATATTAATTGAGAATGGTTTGAGGTAATTGATGTGTGGAGTGAACCCTCGGAAGGGTCGTGTCTTTGCTCTCTGAACCCGATAGGGCTTCACATGATACATGTGAGTGGACTGACAGCCGGTCAGGATTACAAGTTTAACATGCAGCTCACAAGTGCTTATGGGAAGAAAGGACCAATCACAACTTTCGAGCAGGCTACTTACACTGATCAGGTACAAATGAGAGGGTAACATGTGTCTCTCCCACTATTTATAACAGGTCATCAAGTATTGTAACTGTGCATTTTTAAAATTTTGAGTGCATTTTTGCGCTCAAACGACGTGCATTTTCGAGCTGTGCATTTTGCTGATCAAAGATTTTGCCAGATCTTTTCCGATTTGAAAATCATCGTTTTCCTAAATTTTTCCTGCAGGAACTGAATCTAGCTTGCATGATTGTTGCAATTCTAGTTATGAATGTCGATCTCACTAGGCATACTTTGAGATATGGAGCCTGTTTTAACATCATTTCTTTTTTCAAATACTTCTAATTTAGTTTTTTGGACAAGAATGCTATCTTGCACGATTCATGCAATAATCTTGCAAGTTTTGAGTCTTCTTGCAAAAATCTTGAACGACCGGATAGGCGCACAACTAGAGTTTGCTCACGATGGAACACATGTGAGAAATGATGATGTATGGCTACGATTTGGATGTACGTCAAGTAACTTTCTGACCGGTTGCTTAAAGTTAAATCAAATTATATGCCACGTACTGCCATATCTACGGCATAGCATTGGGCGGTGATTAAAATAAACAACTACCTTTATGTCGGTTTCCGCCGTAGGAGTCAATTTTTTTTTCAAATTTCATAAAAGGATTAAACTTGATTTCATTCTGTCAATCCATGATATCTAGAACGATACTAATATGAAACCATATAAATTATTATGCGATCCCTGTATGATTACGAAGAAATCATATATGATTGAGGAGAATGAACCTCGTCTTTCCCGTCTTAATATACGTTTTTATTTTTTTTCTTACACAAGGCGTCACTGATGCACCAAAGAAAGCCTGAACAGCAAAATTTATTGCAAAATTTGGCGTTAAATAGAAGAGTAACTCTCTGTTATGATTGAAGTTTTGGAGGCTATGCCATACATATAATGGCTCACTCGTTAAAAAAGCAAAATTATATTCCTACAAAATCAAAGTCATTTGATGAAGAGGTATCAAATTTGAAGTTATTGTCATAGCGCACCTAAGGAGTTAAATAAAAGAACCCGCACATGCGATATACTCTAATTAAAGGATTAAACTCTGACTGTAACTTATATTTTTATAATGGGTGGCAGGGCATTGTAATTTCTGAATCATCTCACATTTTACATTATTGGTCGGTAGATACCCCCAAATGGCGCCCAAATGACCGATTTCCACTTGAAATCCACACGCCATCTTAATACATCCGTTCTGTGGAATACACTTAGATTCGCTAAATTGGTTTGGATTGGAAAATTTCGAGGGAAATAAATCAGTTTTCAGTCTTTTTAACAAAAGCGTTTTGTGGAATACACTGATGAATTATTGGTATTGAATTTGATAGGCAAATATAATTAGATTCCAAGATTTGAGTAATTAGATTTCACGATTTGCGCAATTAAATCCGCGATTCGCAAAATTAGGTTCCACAAATTGCGTAATTAGATTCCACAATTTGCGCAATCAGAATCCCCAAAATACGCGAACAGAACGCTCAATTTGCGCAATAAAACTTCAAAAACGCGCTATTCCTGTAATGTATATTTGCCTTGGAATGGATTTTTGAATTTTTGCAATTAAATTTAACAACCGAAGTTTTCCCTTTCTTTAAATAAAGAGGAAAGTATGTTAACTAAGTACACAAACTTCCTCTCAGTTATAAAAAGATATTTTGGGTTTCGAAAAACTGTTTTCTCAGTTTTCACTTAGAGTTGAAACCAGTTAGGCTAAAGAATTAAATTGCGGTGAACTTGTGCAACTAATAATTCCAAAAATGGGAGTTAATTATATTCACAAATTTTCCATCATTCTTAAAAATGATTTTGGTTTTCCGAAAAGGGCATTGGCTCAGTCTGTATTTTGAGTTTGAAAAAATTAACTGAAATGAGAACAATCAACAAGGATGAGATCATCAGAACATCAATTTCAGTTTTTAGTTTCACAGATCTCCACGCAAAAAACTGTTTCACAAAAATTGCCCAAACTATCTTAAAGTTTTTAACGCCCTTTGGAGAGTTGCTAACGAAAGTTGATATATTTCAGGAGCCTTGTGCAATTTGCGATGTACATGAAAATATATTAAGAAAACAGTTCTCTTACCACAAGTATTGAGTGTTTTAGGCCAAAAATCGTTCAATGGGTCCATGTTTTTTTCCGCAGCTCTGGCTTGTAACACTTTGCATGATAAATGTAAAAATGCTTTCAAAATTGAAATGATCAAAAAATACAAAAACGTGTATATTCAAAGTTGTAATATAAATCAATAGTTTTGTGACTTATGTGCTAATTAATTTCGAATAATTTTTCAATTCTTAAATCATGTCTTAATCAGCCAAAATTTGCTCCTGATCTAAAAAGCGCTTTATTTTGGTTTATCTCCAATAAAGATGAACTAATGTTGAAATCAGAATTAGCCGCCCTTTGTTAAATAAATCAGCATCAATTAGGGGAAAAGGAATATTTTGTGCAATTAATCATCGATTAAACATGTAAGGATATTCACACAATAAAGCCTTGAGTAAAAGAGCTCCCAAATTAAAAATAGTTGTTAGTCATGAACGTAGAATAGCTTTTTCTTGCTTTGTGAAATCCACAAACAAAACTCTGTGAATGCATGCCACTTTGTTTTGTCAGTGTTTTCCACAAAACTGCTCTGTATGCGTTCTGCGGAAAACGCTGAACGATTAGTGTATTGTAGTTCAAATATCCAAAAATGAAAACCACAAGCCAATTTTAATGGCAACTTTTAACCACTTTAGGGGTCTGTTTTTGAATTAATGATTCTGAAAAAAATGTTAGTTTTGTTGTGATTTGACATGAACATAAAACTAAGGGAAGTGAAAAACCAATTTTTTCCGTTCTAATTGTTGTGGAAAAACCTGTCAACTTTTTCAACTCGGTCGGTGACCCAAACAATTATCATCAAAAATATATTAAACAACAATTTAAAAAAGAAACCACAAAAAACACGAAACAATTTCAAATGTGATCAACTATTTCAGTGAAAAGTATATGTGTAAGTATAACGTTTCACTTTTTGGTATTGGTACCTTACAAATAGTTCCCGATTGAATATTGAAAGTGAGAAAGGCTGCAAAAATCTTAAATCAGAAGATGTCAGCAAAAAAAGTCGAAAATTGGATTGAATATACTCAATTTTCTTTAATAAACATACGTCAAATTTAATATCAATCAAATCGAACGAGCCTCAAAGCCACCAGAAAGACCATAGTCAAGTCACAAATTTCATAAAAAACGACAAAAGTTGTTGGAGATTACAAAGACTGATAAAAAAGCGTCCAACAAAGCAAAATGGCAAAAATGGCTCAAAATTGCTTCTTAAAGTCTAATACTTGCTTCAAAAGTTTAGAAATGGTTTCAAAGGTACTATTATTAGATGAGATAATCAGGACAAAGAGTGAGTTTTGGCTGAAGAAGTTAGAGTTAAAACTAAAAAAAACGCTTTGAATAAGCCACACGTGTTCAAAAAATAGTCCTCTCTTAGTGCAAAATTATTTCACATCTAGTTTTCTGGCCCTCTCTCAGAATGATGATTGAACAAAAAGCGCCCTAATATATATATATATATATATATATATATATATATATATAAAACACAAATATCCACTCGTTGTCGTTTTCCCCATGATTTTTCAATGTAACCTCGTTTTACCCCCGTGAGCTGCTTTCACATCGTCCTATGTGGTTAATTATGGCACTGAGGAGTTAAGCAAAATTACAAATTATTATTTTAGATAACCAATTCCACTACTTCTGCAGTCGACAAAATGGAACTGGTTGTTCTTTTTGAGTCTGGAACTGGGAGTGAAATTCGGATTGGATTCCAGGGACAACTTGGAAATATTCAGAGGGAATACTTTCACAATTTTGCGTAAGTTAAGCGGATAACCTGAAGTCTTCGTTTTGCTTGAACCAGCGCACTCTATTTGAAATCTATTTTTCTTTTGAGTCAATTTCACTCAGATTCAAAAAAGGGAGTTTTTCACGGAACTGAAAAAAACCCACTAAATTATAACTTATAACTTGATAGTTCATTTACAGAAACACAAAATGTAGATTGGATTTCTGTCAATGCATTATAAAAACCAATAAGATAGTTACTGTTTTTTTAAAAAATACACTTGATGATAAATTTTTAAAGCTATAAAATCAACAATTTGTATATTTTGCCGACCGAATGCTCTATTTTAGACAGTTTTGATTCGATAACAAAAACTTGACATCAACTTCAACTATAGTTTCCATATCCAGTGAAGTGGCAAATCAGACAATAGTTAGTTTACCAACCCAAATATTATCGTGGCAAAGACCAATTGATAATAAATAGTTACTGCTTGGAAGACTTTGCACTTAATATCTCGGTTAAAGAGCTCAGACGCTATTTTACTTGAGCCAATGTTGGATTTCGCGATTAAATTTAGCCGATTTTGTCACTATTTTGTCAGTTTTTGTACTCTATAACTAATTTCCACAAAACTGAAATAGAGCCATTTCAATCTAAATGAAAACAAGGAGAGGCTTGGTGATTTTCGTTTGCAAAAAATCTTCGCACCCCGCTCATCTACAATTTTCACGTAAAACTATGACTAAAAATGGTGTATCCATTTATAAAATCGCTTCAAACTAAGACCACTGAACAAACTAAGTAATACCTCATTAGAGTACCGAGGATTCTTGCCACAAATGAAACTAAGAGACAAGACAAACAACAAAACTAATTTAAAAAGGCCCTAAAATACGACCAGAACTCAATGACTATCTATTTCTTTAGAAAAAAAACTTAATAATAAAGTCAAAATACCATCAGATAAAACAAAACTTAACACATTCACATTTTTCTCCTCAGAAGAGAGATGGGACCAGTCTTTATTAAGAATATTTTACCAGCAGATAGAAACAAAAGGGCAAAGTGAAAAAGTACCATTCGAATTCTTGAAAACAAGTCATTAAAACCATTAGCTGTCTGCTGAAACTATTATTTAGCTTCATATATACCTCCAAAGGTAGGAAACCAGAATGTAACAGGACTGCAAAATATACAAGTACAGGCAAATTCAGAAAGTCAATTAAATTTTTCCACAAAACGGTGTCAAAGTTAAAACAATTTAAAAAATCAGCTGCAAATGCGCTCCCTCTCAGGGCCATTATTTGACTTCTCATTAATGTAACAATGCGAGAAGACAGAAAAAATGGGACCTCTCTCATAAGTGAGACTACGCTGCGAGATTCATTTTTTTGTCAATTTTTTTTATAGAGCTATAACATTTGAACGTAAGATTTGAGCTTAAAAAATCGTACAATTGTACTTGCATTTGCTTAGAAAGTCAATTTTTAAAGTCCATTAAAATGTTCAAAATTTCCAAAATATCCAAAGTGAAGCTAAGTAACAACTAAAAATAAACAACAAAAAGAGGCAGAATAAAAAATTCACAAACAAATTCACCTAAACCCATTGTTAAAACCAAAAAACAACACGCTTTTCACTGAAATTATAATGTAAGTTAATTGACCCTAAATTGCACATAATTATTATCTCTCAACAATCAAATTTGGTTTCGAAACCATATTGGTCTTCAGTTAACATAAAGAAAAGAAAAAAGGCAAAAAGTATATTAAACAAAAGACAGCGCTCCATTACCATCCAATTAAATTTTGAATAGGAAAATTCCAGATCTATAAGATTGCATTCTGCTATAGCTGCTTCTTCAATAAAACATACAAATGCTGTAAATCTTGGCGAAAAATCTAATTTGACAAAAAAACGTCATTATCTCTGAAATAAATTATGAATTTAGCAAAATTATTTAGTTACATTTGCGAAAACAACAGTTAGGTATCCACTGAATACAAGCTATTTTCACTAATAATTTCTCAGAAAGCCCATTTGCTAACTAGACTAAGACGTAAAACTAAAAGAAAATAACAAATTCTGGCAACTAATGCTGGCAACAGATGCTGGCAAAACAGATGTAAAAAAAAATAAAAAAACATTTGGTCACAGCCATAAAGCTATCAGCTTACTCAAAAAACATAATATTCATTCAATAGACGTCATTTGAAGAAAATGGCAAGTATATGAAAATTATCGCAGCAGGTTTTTGCAGAGCTGGTCAATTCGGACAAAGTATGTGAAGGAAACATAATTGGTTCCTTTTCATGAAAAATTGAAATAAAAAGGTTTCAAAAATTAGCCGGAATTCTGGCCAAAAAAATGGTTCAAACAATTCAGCATCTATTTTCTATTTTTAAATTTAAACTAAACAACACTATCGTTGGCACTATCATAATGAAACCAGTATGACCTGGCTTTGGTTAGACTAAGCCATCGGAATGGACTAAAGAAGCAGAAAAACTCAAAAAAAAATACGAACAGCAGTTAATAAACATTTCGAAAACAGAAATTACTGGTGCCATTAAAATAAATAGCTAATGTCTGAAAATTATGTGCTTCTATTCCAATTTCTAATTATATCAATTCAGAAAAAATTGTACTGAATGAATGATTAAGTTCAATTGGGCCATATTTGAAAATCAGTTGGATCTGTTATTACGCGATTGTGCCAATGGAAGAGAAAAAGAAAGACAAAAACACCACTCACATAACTTTTTATGAAAACGTATATTGTCCAACAAACAAAACATCAATTACGTCATAATATCGGTAACCATGTTTTTTTTAAAAAAAAAACAAGTAAATGTATGGGACCTCTCAATGATGGAAAAAGTAACAAGTTGACGAAAAGAACCACAAAAACTGAAAAAAATGAAAAATGCTGAAAAACCTTAAAAATGTATAATATCATAAACTTCAAGACTATTCATTATAAACTAACTGCTTCGGGTAACATAATTCATGCGATCTCTAATTACAATCCTATGAGACCGGTCAGCACTTTAAGGCTTCCTAAAGAATAAAAACCACACGCAAAATGAGCACAAAAATTGAGCAAGAAAATTGTCGAAGCTATTAAGAAATGAATTTTTTAGTAAAAAATTTTCTACTTTCAATTAGTTTTTTAACAGCAATGGGATACTTTTTAACAAGTTGACTCCAATAAATCAACAAATATGAACAAATACATTAATACCACAAAAATTTTGAGAGAAACCGTATCGACGCAATTAAATTCAATGGCTTTCAACGGAAGCTATAAATACGCTACATTAAGCCTCGAGGAGACAAAACGGATGTTTGTAATTCTTAAGTCATCAAAAACACATTACAATAAAACATTGAATATGAAAAACAACAAAAACAGGCAAAATCCAAAAATTAAGTAGAAAAGTGCGAGAAGAAAGCGTCGAAGCCAATTAAACCATTAGCTTTTCTCTGAAAACTTTAACCACGGTCCATTGAACTTTTTCTCTAAGCCAATGGGAGATATCAGTATCAGGATAATATGATAAGATTTCAAGAGCGACCAATAATAAGAAAAAATCAAAAAAAAATTTTTCTAATTGACTATGGAAATTGACTCTGATAATGGAAATTTTTCTTTTTTTTAAATCATTTTTTTTATAAGCAGTGATTGCGATTGAACATAAAAAACAAGCAAAACTGGTATAATCTAAAATTGTGGCGGCTTAGATTTCTGATAAAAAACCAAGACCTGATTTTCAGCATAATTTTCCTTGAATTGCTAACCCGGTTGCGAACGGAAGTTTCCATATTCATTATCATATAATTGTTTCAGAATTTTCTCCGGTTACAAGTGAAAAAAATTAAGCATTTGCAGTCTTCATGCGGCAGGAAAAATAACAATTTTCTAATAAGGCACTTGCATGCAATCAGTTCTTTGTCATCAGTGGAATAATTACCATAATATTGTCATGAATTTACATAAAAGTTTTGAATTCATTAGAACATAAACATTTTAATACTTGAGAACTAATTAAATTTTGAAACGCTTTTCTGATAATAGAAGCTCATGAAAAAAGAAAACAATTGCTATGTTAACCTTTTTTTGTTTTGTTAGTTCAATTGGCTGCTTCAAATCGTTCTACGACAACTTTCACAACAACAACTACCTAATTTGCTTCAATTGTGTTCAAATTGTGTTTCTGAAATTTTCAAAGTAAACTAGCAATTTATTTTTACCCTTATGTTGAGGGCATTATTGTTCAATTTCATCTAATGCAATGAAGACAGCAATGATTTAAACAATTTAAACAATTTGATTTGTCTGCTTTCTATTCAAATTTGTCATTTTTGTATATTGTGGTTATCTAGCATGAAACTAATGGTAGAGAACTAATTTTCGGATTTATTGGGTTAAATGTAGCAGGTGCTAGCTGGACGCTTTTTTATTTGTGCGCCATAACAATAAACATTTCATTGTTCAGTTTTGACCAGCTTTTTTGCTTTCCCTTTTTCCCCATATCTTCATTTTTTGATTTCTGGAATACCCGCAAGCGTTCAATAGCTCATTTAAAAATTTCTCATAAACTAGGTTTTTGTTGCAATTCGTTGGTATAAATCAAAGCAAATTGTATGCGATATTTTTCTTAATCTCAATTCATGGAGAAACATTTGAAATTTGTAATTTTTTGAACAATCCCGAGCCGACACTTCTTAGTAATCATACGAATATCATATATGATACCATACAAATCATAGACTATATCTTAGTATGATCTTAATAAGATTTCCATATTTTCATATATGATTTTTTATAATTTTTAGGAAATCATAAATGATCGTTGTATTAAAACAAAGAAACCATAAGCAATGCCGTTCAGTTAAACGACGAATAAGCACAAATGATTTTTCTATTAGTAGTAAGAAATCATATATGGTCTTAATTTTACTCTAAGTTTTTCCCAGGCAAAAACATTAATATAGGTAGTAATTAGAGGCCTCTCACACGTTAACATCATCTATATAGCACAATGGTAACAATGCCCACGAGATTTTAAATTTCTTTTGAGGAGTAAAGAATGACACCGCAAAAATTGTAATCAGGCAGTTTTATGAAGGTTCTAAACCTTTTTAGGGACTTTCAATAGCAGAACGGCCTTAGTACTAAGGCGAATGGATCGCTAGGAGCATAAAATTGGGGTAGAAAACTTTTTGCACCAGAATTGAAAATTCTCTCGGAGCTTTTAAGAGGTTTTTCTATCGACTTTCACCTCTGATTGCAATATGAATGGTGACGTTTTTACACTCAATTGTAGATTACTTTTTGTTTCGATTAGTTTATGGCTTCAGAATTGTATATATATCTATATATATATATATATATATATATATATGTATTTCGCTTTTTTTCTCTTGTAGGTGGCCTTTATTTTTATTTATGATCTTACTTTGGTCATCAAGATATATGACTTAGTATGATTACTACGATGCTTTTTGTTAATATGGGAATCATTTTGTCGTTTGTTCAGTTTTTGACTGAAAGTATGGTAAGACTTATTGATTTGATCTATTGGGCTCTATTTTAAAGCATCAATCAATTTTTTTATGATCATAGTATGATTGTCAAGATTTCATACAAGTCAAATATGACTTTGTGTGGTTTCTAAGAATCTTATATCAATTTGTATGATTGCTAAGAAACAATTATGCAAAGCAAAACGGGATCCTTATCAGTAGTTGTTTAAGTTGAAGTGTTTCTGAATCTTTTTCTCGTGTGTCATTGCTCAAAATTTTATATATTTGTTTTGTTTCGCTTGCCAGTGTTTAGTCAGGAACTTTTCTCAGGATTCCTCATTTGAATGTGTTTTACACTTTTACAACAAAAGCAAACTTTGGATAAATCTGTTTGTTTTTTTTCTAAAAGTTATATGGATCTTTTTTGTTCAAAACTTCAAAACTTAAAACTGCGTTTTTCATATAATACTAAAATAAAAATCGACCTTTGAAAGAGCTGATTCGAGTTTCTGTTCATTGTAAAATTGTTCATAACACGAAGAATATGTAACCCTATCATATGATTCAGCTATTCAGACTTTCTTCTCTCTTTCAGTACCGCCAATTCTTTCCGTTTCGTCAACCTGGACCCCGGTGACCTCTACACAATCGAAATGTGTGTGATCAGTCGTGGTCGGAGGGATACTAATAGCATGGGAGAACCACCAGTTGCAGTGATACGTAATTACACATTCCAGGACTCCACCTATCCCGTGAAGCCAACCATTGTTACAGCTGTCACAGTCACAGAGCATACAATTCATTTTGGGTGGACTGATCCTGTTTACTTTCAGGTATTTTTTTCTAATGAAGTACATATCGCATTTTTGTTGTTAATCACGAGAACAGATTGTTTACTGCGATCATTTGATTTCTTTTTTCTGATGTCGGCTATCGAAAAAGTGCAGAGGATCTAACTGTATAGTCTTTTCTTAACTGAGTGGGATTTACACTAATCTAATTCTAAATAAAGATTAGAACAAAAACAAGGTTCATTTCAGATACCTACGCTCTACAAAGTGTAATACCTAAAAATTTCAAGAACCGCAAGCTACCATTGACCTAAGGCTCTACTAATGTTTCAATTAAATTACTCAATGTGTCAGAAGCTGAGTCATTGCACTATTCCCTTTTCAGCTGAACTGGTTCAGCAAAACTAAAACTCCAATTCAACTAACTGTAAAACACACAACGTTAGAAACAATAATCTAATCTCTACTAAGTGTAAAAGCATAACTGTGCTATTTGCTCACTGTATATACTGCTGAAGAGTTACAGTTAAGAGAGTGCCAATCCACTATCTCCATTACTCCAAGGAGGCATTCCAAGGTTGTACTACAGTTTCAGCATGACATCAAAAGTTAAAAGTGAGAAAGCACATGCGCTAACTTTGCACTAATTTCACACATCCAGATCAGGCTTTGGTGGGTAATTTAAACTATTTATATAAGCTGATTTACTACGTATATTCGCCACCCATAATCAAACAATAGTAAATTGAACTTCCAAACATCTGCGTATTTCTGCGTGCCCCTCTAACCTCGTCACAAGGCTATGGGCCCATAAAACTGAAACGTGAGACACGAGACAACATCATAAGGAGTGGCCTGTTTGACAAAATGACAACGCGAGAGAGGGAGAGAGAGAGGGGGGGAGAGAGAGAGAGAGAGAGAGAGAGAGAGAGAGAGAGAGAGAGAGAGAGCGATAGAGAGAGAGAGAGATAGTGCCCTGGTCAAGAGAGAGAGAGAGAGAGAGAGAGAGAGAGAGAGAGAGAGATAGAGAGATAGAGAGAGAGAGAGGGAGAAAGAGAGAGAAAGTGAGACAGAAATAGAGATAGATAGAGAGAGAGAGAGAGGGAGAAAGAGAGAGAGAGAGAGAGAGAGAGAGAGAGAGAGAGTTAAACTTTAAAACTGTTGAGTTATTGAATTAATTTTGTGTTTGATACCTGTAAAGTTGAAGATTCCAGCACGCGTGAAAGCTTGATTACGGGTGTGTGAAGACCACTCGTGATTAAACAAAAAACGTCTATAAAAACAAAAAGAAACAAAACGTTCGGTTGAAAGTGTTCGTTTCTTAAAAAAGGTCAATCGATCTGTAGAACAAATTGAATTTGTAAAAGCGATTCTTGTCATTGTCCCTGCGGGGCACGTAACATTGTGTACAATATTTGAAACGTATGCTCACCTACAATATGATTGAGCACAGTAAAAGCTGAGTAGAACATTGTGTTTAGAAGGCTTCATTGAAGATTATCGCGAAGGTTGGCCCATGCGTAAGAGAAAAGCTTACGTTAGTGTTTAAAAAATGGTCTGGAGGATCCGCCGTCATCGTGATTAGTCGCAGTCGGGAATGAGTGGCTTTAATGTCAATGTCTACTCCAAGTTTGTCAAAAATACTGCATTCTCAAACAAAATCGGTCATCTTTTATACTGCGTAAACAGAATTTAACATATACTTTCTCTTCAAATACAGTGCTTTCTAAATATCACATTGTTTAGCGACGAATTTTTGCAGGCTCTGTTCGTTTCTAAGTAAAACTGGAAAGGGTTTATAAACAAAGACTGCATTGTGGTCAATAAATTTACGCTCTATAAACGTTTGTTTTTTGCATTTTTAACATCTAAGTTAATTTTTGCTTTTAAATTTAAGGTGTTTTGTAAAAGAAAATAACAACTTCATTTCATTTTTAAATCTGGCTGGGATTTGTTGAAGGTCTATATAAGTACAGACCTGTTTGGTGGTCTCAGTTGTTTGTTTGAAGGAATTTGCGATTAGGTTTTAAACTTTAATTTTTTACTTTGTTGAACGTTTAAGTTTTTAGTTCAAATTTTTGTTAACACATAATAAGAGTTCCCGACCTTCAACAAGAAAAGGAAAACGATTGATAAACTTTTCTTTAGCGGTAAAGAAAAGGACTCTGTCTAAACTTTTTCTGAACAGTTTTTGAGGCACAAATGAATGTTTGGAGGTTGAATAAAATTCTTGATTGAACTGTGGTATAATAGGAGCAAAATGACGAGGCCAATAGAATGGGGAAAGAGATTTTTGACCAAAAACAGATGGCCATTTGGTATGAACTTGACCAGTGCCTCGACAAGAAGTCAGTTTTATTTTTGCGACCCTATAGGGGGAAAGAGTCCGAAGCTTGGAATGTGTTTTGCAGGCGGTTTGAACGTTGTCAGAGACCTCAATTAAAAAACTGGTATCCGAACTAACAAATTTGAGAAAAAACAGTAACGAAACTATATTAGACTATATCCCTAGAGCCGAGGTTATGCCGTTTAACCCTTCCAGTTTCGAAGAGTCAATAAATTAGAAAATGTTTTTGTACTCTGGTAGAATATGGTCAAAAAACTTGAATGAAATTAAACGTGATTTGAATAATTTTGAGAGTGAAAAACGCAACAAAAGAAACACAAAGAAATCAGAATCCGTTTTCATTGCCAATGCTGGATCTTGTTTTAATTGTCACAAGAGGGGCACATTGCAAATTTTCATCGTGCACTACGACAGGAACCTAACAACGAAAAATTCAATTAATAAATGTGTTCTTAGTGCAAAAAATTGGATATATTGCCAGAATTTGTTTCACTAACAATAAATTTGAATTCCATGCAGTTAAATGTGAACGAAATAATAATTCAAAAGAATGTCAAAATTTAGTTTCTGAATAACAAGTAGAGGAAATTTTTAGCTTTTTCTCGAGTGAGAATTGTGTTGAACATCAAGGTTTTATCATTGCCTCTGGCGCAACAAACTACATGATTAAAGATAAGAAATACTTTTGCTAAAATTGATGAAAATTTTTCTGGCATAATGCACAATGCCAACAAAGCGCACTCTTCAATATTAGGAAAAGGGGATGTTGAATTTTTTGCTAAGAGTAGCAATGAACAACTGAAAAACTTTATTAAAAGATGTTTTATTTGTACCTGATAACTCAAAAAAGTTAATTTCCGTTTCGAAACTTAGAGAAGCTGGTGTTGATGTTTCTTTCGGTGAAAAACTTTAACTTGTCTTAACTCGTTTCCTTTTGAAATTGAAAATGTTCTAATGAAAATTGCTTTAACATTGACACTTTACAAATGTGGCATGCAAAGATGGGACATAACCTTTTTCATATGAAATACCTGCCAAAATTTGTTGAGGCAAAGAAAAAATGTAATTCAAAAATTGAGTGTTGTGAAGTTTGTGTGTTAAATAAGTAAAAAAACAGCCTGTTTCTAAGGGTTGCGTGACAAGAGCGAAATTTTTTTAGACTTCATGCATATTGTTGACTTGACGACCATTGCTATGCCATGGGATATATAGTTAGTTTCAGTGGGTTCTCAAAAATTCACTTTATGAAAACAAGAGCCGAGGTATTGGATAAGTTTAAACAGTTTCGTGCTAGTGTTTGAAAACCAGGATTTTTAGTTTCTGATGGAGTTGGAAAATACTTTTGAAATGAGTTTAAGGACTATTGTAGAAACAATGGAATTCATTTTCAGAAATCTGCTCAATATACTCCATAGGATAAAGGAAAAATTGAAAGATTTTGGGAAACTTGCGTTGCTGTGGATCGCTGTTTCTTGGATAATGCTTGCTTGGACAAAAAATATTGAACATATGCTTTGAACATGGCTTTTTAAGTCAGAAACATGATTTTGCTTTCACCTCTTGGGAAAACACCTTTTAAAATGATGTACGATGAAAAACCTTATTTGTCTGTTTTTGGTTGTGTGGCATTAATGCATATTGAGAAACCATTTCGCAAAAATTAGGTCAAACCTCAAAAAAAAGAAAATTTTCAATGAAATTCCAATTATAGTAAGTGCTATTTAATTGGGTTTGAAGACGAAAAGGGACGACTCCAAATTTGAATGTCAAGAAACGCAAGATTTAAGAAAGTGAATTTTCTTAAGAAAGTGAAACACAATAAGCCACCAAAATTAGTAGAAGACATTGATAACGATTCAAATGAAATTTCCTTTTTGACGATTTTAGAGGGGCACACAAAAATACAATGCAGTTTGAAAGTTCATTTTATTATTGTTTGATTATGGGTGGATGACTTAACAGTTTGTGGCCTTTCGGAAAATTTTCGTGATTGGTTCCATCCTGAATTTTCCAAGCAGTTTAAAATTAGTGACTATTCATATTTCACGTGGTTCTCATGAATTAAAATTTGAGAGAGATTCCTCGGAGATAAATAGAAGAGAAATAGAAGCCAAGAGAGAAACACTGAAAAAGTTTTGGAAACTTTTAAAATGAACAACTTTA
The DNA here is from genome assembly GCF_964194025.1 of Convolutriloba macropyga. Classification (NCBI taxonomy): domain Eukaryota; kingdom Metazoa; phylum Xenacoelomorpha; order Acoela; family Convolutidae; genus Convolutriloba; species Convolutriloba macropyga. The sequence continues at coordinate 20,007,394 of NC_134478.1, read as the reverse complement.
AGCCAATTGGTACACCATAAGGGGAAATTGCAAACTTTCAAAAAACGAATGTCCTCAAGAGAGGAGTTAGGAGCAACTTAGATTGAGAAAAACTAACTTCCGAGGTTTGATAGGTTGTCTTAACTACTAACCTTTGTCAAGTAGACCCGATATTTGTTTTGCTGCTAATGCTCTAAGTACGTTTGTTGAAAATCGAGGAGAAATTTATTGGAGAGCGGCCAAGCGAGTTTTTAGATACACAGTAGGAAGAACGAAAAAGAATTTAACTTTCCGTAAGACTCAGGTTCCTGATTTGTGAATTTTTCTGATGCTGATTGAGCAAGGAACATAGATAACAGGAGGAGTACTTCAAGTTTTGTTTTAAGTTAAGTGAGTCGTCTGGAGCAATAAGTTGGGGTTGGGAAGCCCAAAAGACTGTAGCAACATCAACTGCCGAGGCAGAGTTTAACAACCGAAAACATGCCTGTAGATACTCTGAACAAACCGCTTGGGTTGAGAAAACACTTACAATTTTGTACATATCATGGTGAAACCTTGCTCGAAAGGAGGGGTTTCGGCATGACTTCAAACCTTAAAATTGAGAAAGCACATGCGCTAACTTGGAGCTAATATCACACATCCAGTTCAAGCCTCAAGCTTTGGCGGGTAATTTACTCTTTTTATATAAGCTGATTTACTACGTATGTTTGCTACCCATAATCAAACAAAATTAAATTGAACTTCCAAACAGCTGCGTATTTGTTCTTGCCCCTCTAACCTCGTCAATATAGAGCTCTACTGATTTATTCACATTGTTGGTCTGATATAACATAAGTTATCCTTACATTTTATACGTTTTACAATTTTTTACAGAAAGTTTTGTTTTAGAGAACTGTTTTCGTTTTCTTTTCTATTTGCTCACTGTTTTGCATATTACATTTCTAAGAGTTTAATTGTTTTGATCCTGTTTATTTCAGGATAATTCAGGCCCATGTCTTTTTGGTTTTGAAGATAAAGCAACAGAACCATATCTGTTCATTCCAAATGGACTATTGTATCCAAAATTAAAGGAAAATATCTTTTCTGCTACTTTTTTGAATAACTGTAAGAACTCTAAGGTGAATAATTGAGAAGTAAACGAGGTTTGGGGAGCGTTATACATAGGGCCATAGAATTGGGATATTAAGAAAAAAACTAAATTTTAGGTAACTCCATATCGACAAAACGGGAAAATAAAAATGTAAAGAAAAAAATTTGCATATAAATTACTGAAAAAATTGGAGCAAAACTAATAGAGCAGAGTTAATAGGAAGTACATAAAAGCAGATGAAGACCTTTTTTGAGGAAACCACAACGAAAAATGAAATAACAATGAATAAAAATGAAAAGAATATGGCGATCTTCATTGAAAAAACATTGTAAAATATGTAGACCAGACAGTATTAATTTTTTGATAAAATTTGTATTATTTGTCGAGGCTACTGGCATAAAGTTTCGCCTTTTTTTATCAAAAAGGTGTGTCGATACAATAAAGTTACAGTAAAATGTTTATAAAAAGATTTTCGTAACTTCATACATATACCTAAAAAATATTACAATTATTTTTGACCATGATCATACTAATTTTGTTGTTCAAAAATTCTATTGTTTGTAGGATAGATTTTATGAGCTTTTCCCCATTCAAATTTTTCCATCGTAATGAATAATTTGTATCATATGATGACAAAGTATAATGTTTGCAGAAGATCTATGTTTGGGTGGAGCCAGCGGACGGAGTGTGTCCTTGTATCTTTGACAACCAAAGGTCAGTATATCTGCACTTCTTGCCGGACGTTCCAGATTCATTCTTAAGTTCATTTTTGGGGCCTGCCTTCTTGACCGGCAGAAAATAACTGTCATAACTGAAAATAAATACAGAAAATAACTGTCATCGGGAGCTGCAATTTTTTCTACAGCTTGACCCAGAAAGAATTTCCGAAGTTTCCCGATGGTTAAAGTAGAAATTACAAAAACTTACCATAAAATCGTTGATTTCTTAGTTGAGTTCTTATGTTGAGTATTGCTAGATCAAAATTTTGTATCTTCTTTAAATGGATTCTGAATCTGTTAATCAATTCAACAACGAAGAAACGAGGTCTGCCACCGGGCTGCAATTTAAAATTAATGAATGAGGTCTTTTTCGCGGTGCTAAAAAAATCTTTCTTCAGTGTTTGTCTAAGACTGACCCACAAAGAAAATGAAAATTATTCGAAAAACTGCAAAAACGACTAGTCCCAACCTCAAATCTATAGAATTAATGCGTAAGTCTAATGGCAAGGTCAAATTTGCATCTCAGTGTAAGCACTTGTGACAGAGTAATTGAGATGCGCTATTTCGAAGAAATCATCTATCCGGCCAGACAGTCTTATCCGTCATTTTCTTAACTATGCAAGCCTTATGAAAACGATCAGCCAACAAATATCGGGCATTCTCACTTTCGTCTAACTTTTACAAAATGCATGCAAAACACCAAAAATCTTCAAATAACAAAATTTTTGTTCAGCCTCCTAACTAACTAAATCGATTGCGATGTTTTTAGTTCTAATATCTTTAGGTTGCAAAAACGTATGAGTTGCACAAATCTTTTAATCAATACATCCAAAGGTTTAAAAAAGTAGACTACAAAACAGTGTAATTTTAGTGTATTTCTAAGAGTGTAATATTTCTTTTCAATTGTTGTGCATTTCTACCACTCTTTTCCCTACTAAAAATTCGACAAAAGAGTGTAACCATAAGTGATTGTTTATAGTGTAATAAGAGTGTAATAAAGAGTGTATGAGTGGAGTAAAGAATGTAAAGAGTGTAAAAAAATGTAAATTCCTAAAAATTACATTCTTACACTCTTTTCCCCGCTATTTAAGAGTGGAAATAGCGGTGGAATCCGGGTTGACGCCTCGGCCCGGGTGGTTTATTGGTTGGAACTATTTTCATTTTGTGCCCCTGTATTCCATTATAGCGTTGCTCAGCAATGGTAAACCATTAGAGGCGTGGATTTTAAGACCAAAAAAGTCAAATGATGGCTAAGTAATGACTTTAAATACACGGTTGAGAGCTCTCAAAAATCTAGATAAATAAATTTCACAAGACAAGTCATTTTTTTGTTTTATAAAAGTAATTTTTTTTTACCAAAGTATCTTTTCTTACTCTCTCTGGTTGAATCCATAGACATATCCAAAATTAGTCTGAAAGATTAACTACTGGGCTATATGCCAAAAAGGTCGCACTAAATGTCGTTGAAAATTAGAAACCAAAAAAGTCAAGGACATTTTAATGGGTCAAACTCGAGGACAAAATTCAAGACAGTCAAAGTCAAGGAAGCCGCTTATTGTCGAGGAAAAGTCGAGTAGATTGATTTTTATGAAAGTATATTCGGGAACAGATATTCTTATTTCATTACGTAGAACCAACTTCTTTTCATGGCTTATTTTGGCCGAGGACGGTCTCTTAACTGTTAATAATAGTAGAGGACCATTTTTGCATAAATTCAAGTCCTGCTGGACTAATCTAAATGTATCGATTCTATCAAATGTTGTAATATAAAGAAAAGAAAATGCAAAAGTACTTAGATATACGGCTAATGTAGTCTGAAAAATTTGGAACGATTTTTTTTAAGTTGTGAAACTTGAGGGCTGGCTGAAAGTATCCGAGAATACCTTGTTCACAGGATCTAATTCTCCGTGTTTTTCCAGCTAAAAAAATCTACAATATATTACTGCTTCGCTCCTAAGGAGTTCTATCTTCTGTATTCGAGACTCAAGAACACTTAGGCGGCGCAAAATCGTATATAATTCAATGGGAGCTATTATTGAAGAAGAGAGGCTGTTAGTTCGTTACATCTACTTTTGCCATAAGTTTTTTGTGTTCTAGTGCTGTCTGTTTTTTGTTTTACATGTTAAATGAGAAAGACATATATAACTGCTGGCGTAAAAAATTGGAAAAAAATAAGGCAAAAATATTTTGTTTTTTTAACAAATTAAATTCCACCGGGTGACTCTTGAATGTCCCTAGATTTCACTTTTTGAGCGATATTTCAGCTTTTTTGGAACAGGAAATAGAATGAAATAGAAACTGTTGAAAATGAAACATTGTAATTTTATCATTCTAACTTATTGGGCCATACTTTTGTGTAACTTTGCGTAAAGAGCAGAAGTTTTTTGTTAGTTATTGATCAAAAGTGTTTCACAGTTAGCTATTCTTGGTATCTAAACATATACTGGAAAGAGAACCGTCAAAGCTATTTTGTAATGCTGTTTACGCAGAAAAAATAGTAACTGTGTCAAATATGTCAACTTACGAGCAAAATAATATTGAACAGATAACAGTCCAAAAGTTCAATTGAGAAGTTTACATCCCTCTATTTGCAATGTTTTTCGAACCCATGTACAGAAATTAACGCGTTTGAAGATTTTTTTGCATGACTCCTGCTATCTTTTCATGTTGCCATTGAGGGTGCGAGTGAAACACGGAAAATTGCAGGGTCTTTCAACAGTATTAAGTTCAAGGCAAGAACTGTACAAAATTTGTTAAATATAAGAAAACACTGGTGGCGAAAGTTGCATTGGGGCTATCACGAGTATCAGAAACTGTCCATCAAAAGTGTGTAAATTTGACATAGTACCTGAGACTGATAAATGCGTGGGCTGATACTTTTACCATCAAAAAAGTTAAAAGCTTAAAATGGTTTTTGGAAAATTATAGCAGTTTTTATCACTTCGAAGACCACCTCTGTGGTAGATAGGTGACCGCAAGATAATGATGTCATTTGGAATACGGTTCTTTAATTCAAACGCATTTGTGACTGGAAAGCACTAAACTGTTCAGGTTTGCTCGCATTCGGCATACGGTTTAATTATTAAAGAAACGACTGTTCAAATTGTGTCGCAGTTCTTCACAATTATCCTGCATAACCCTCCTCAAAATAAATTTTTAAAAAAGATCACGCCTATTTCACATTTAGTTTTCAAAACATGTGTATAAAAAGCACTTTTCCTAAAATTTTCAAAACAGCCCATGTTACACCTGTTTTTAAGAAATGAAACCGACTAGAACCAGGACACTATCGTTTCATACTGGTCACACCAACTTTAGCAAAACTGTTTGAGCGATTACTAATTGAACAACTAACTCATAACTTAAATTTTAATGGTCTAATTAACAAGAATCAATTCGAATTTCAAAAGCAAACGTCCTGTCTTGATACTATCATTTCATTAACTGAAAAACTAAACCAATGCGTTGAAGAAAACGAAATTGTTGTCAAACTTTTTTTGACTTAGCAAAAGCTTTCAACTCAATATAAATATAGATGATTTTGTTAACAAAATAAAATAGAATATGGATTTCGAGAGAATGCAAGAATTTCATTAAACTGCTTCCTTTATTATCCTGAACAATGTGTACAAAAGGATCACACAATCAGATTGGGTTTTCTCCACGGAGTTCTTCTGGGAACTCTCCAAGGGTTTTTAATTTTTTTACTTTATTTCAACGATTTCGATGAAGCTGTATCAACGATTTGTTATGTATTACAGTTTGCCAATGATACAACAGTTCTATATTATGCAAAAAATATAACAAATCTTCAGCTAAAAGTCAGATCCAGTCAGATCAACGTATTAAAGAAAACAGGTTAAACTTCAATGAGGAAAAACGAGTTAACGGTGTTCAGGAAGGAAAAATTCCGCACCGTCCAAAATATCGATTTTGAAGGACATTGACTGGAAGCATCTGGAAGAAGTAGACACCTAGGTGTAATAATTGATAAGTAACTGACATATGAAAATTAAATAAACAAAGACCGCAGTGAAAATGGCTTCAGCAATCAGATCATTTTACATTGTTCGACACCAATGTCCGTTAAAAAGAAGAACAGATATTCTTAAATTCAATTGTATTTCCTCATTTAGATGTTTGTGCGATTTTCTTTCAAAAATTAGCATCTTATTCTATTGACAGAAATGACGAACAGATTATTTGGGGCATAAAAATTTGCTTTCTGAAAACTAAAATCGATATTGCCAGAGGTATACTTCAAAAGACTCAAGTTCCTCCAAGAGAACTCCAAATAACAAGAATGTCATTAATTGTTTTGTTTTTCAATATATATCGACAAACAAAAAACCGCTCTAATAAACCTTACAAAAGTTTGGAAAAGGCGCAGATTATTGTAAGGAAACGAACTCATAGCCTTTTCTTAGAACCGAAATGTAAGTCAAGATGAAGTAATGGTTCAACTGTAAATCTATTCGAATATGTAACACACTTCCAGTTGCAACTGAAATAGAAATGTCGAAGACCAAATGTAAACAAAAACTTATAGCAGAAATGCCTAAACGATACGAAAGAGTTCCAATAGACAGAAGGTTAGCAGGATTCAAATACCTTTTTTTATTAAACTTTTTAAAAGAAAACCGAACCTTAGTTTGTTATGAATTAGAAAATGTTTGATTTATAAATTTCTATCATGTAACATTAACGAAGTGGTTAGTTTATTTTACATGTTTGACATTTAAAAAAATGATAATGTCAAGAAAACTTCCCTACACCTCATGACTGCAAACCATGTCAAAATCAAAGTACTCTTGGAGTAGTCGATTTCCCCTTCTAAATAATTGCGAAGTTTCGATGAAAGTGTATATCGATTTCCTTCGTTTAAAAAACGAAGAAAACGTTTATACCGCCAAAAAACATATGGTTGAACTTTTTGCATGAATACAGCAAAAGGGGGTTATTCCACTTTTTATTGTAAAAAAAGTACGAAAGATATTTCCAACAAAATAAATCCACTTAAAGATGTCCAACAATTCAAACCAATTACATCATGGCCCAGGTTGAGGTCCCAGACCGAAAGTACATATGTCCAGACCGACCCAGACAAAACATGTCTATGTGCGTTCGACTTTTTGTTATTTTTGAACTCAAGACAGTTGAGGTATTCTTGGTAGAAAGCTTTCACTTGAGTGAGCACTCTAGTAAGAGTGTTCAGTCAAACATGGGCCCGCCCCTCAGATTTGGCATTCTTGTTTCCATTTAAGAAAATGTGCGTTCCAAGGTCCCGATGTCCAGACTATCGTGCGTTCAAAGTCACCTATGTCCAGACTATCGTGCGGTCATTTGTGTTTCCAGACCGAGCGTTCATTTCGGTCTGGACATATCGACTTTCGGTCTGGGACCTCAGCCTGGGGGTGTGTTTATTTGGAATGAATTGGTTTCAGGTCAATGTGTGCTAATCGACTGTTACGACTTGTTTAACTTTTCAGCCCCAACAATGTAACCATAACTGGTCTGGTGGCTGGCAGAGAATACGTCACTCACATTCTGGCAGAGAGTTCATTCGGCCGAAACAGCTCTCAATTGTCATTTAGCCGATCCCTTTACACTGATACAGTTTCTATCGACAATGTATTGACCACACATCGACTCCAAACAGAAATGGAGTTTGAGTCAGGGGTCGGATCAACTGTTGAAATGCTTTTACTGTGCTCCGATTTCCCACTGTCTTGGAGGCAAAAAATGAATTTCCAGTTTGTACACGTATTGGTTTTGTTACACCATTGAACTTTACCCACATCATTCTCATTTTTAATCCCAAACCTTTTTATGTTTTTTGATATTTGATTAATTCTATTGCCCAGGAATCTTTTTTGAAAACCAAAAATCATGTTTTTGTTCAATTGATTTAAATTGCTGAAAATCTATAAACTCCTGGGTATGTTGTTACTGCTCCAAAATTTGAAATTCAGAAAAGAAGTTTTCCACATTTTTAGTATTTTAAACTAGTTACCAGCAGGAAGTACTCTGTGATTTTCCGTTTTCTGAAAATATAGTGAACGTTTTCTTATAATATCAAGATTTGCATCAAAAAATTTTGCTTTAACTTCAAATACGCAAAAATTAAAATTTAGGATCTTTTCTGCCCCAGCCGTAAGAGCGATATTTGCATTTCATTGAAACAAGGGTGTCTAAAGTAGATTGAAGGTTTTTATAGAATAGTTTCCTTAAAAAATTTTAAAAAATCAAGACCTTATTGTAGCCGATAACACCAAAAATGATCTAACACATAAATTTGTATTGATGCTTACATTATATGCAACAAATTTTGATTAACTACGTAATACTTTCAAACTACAGCTGTGCTAGCTTTTAGTAAGTGCATATTGTTCATATATGTTTACGTATAAGATTACTTAGCTTTATCAATATGTTTAAACATTTAATGGGGGGTGCCTACCCGGACCGAACTCCAAGTCTATTTCAGTACTAGGCAAGTCTAAATCCAAGTCTTAGTTCGTTTCTCAGTACTGGGCAAGTCTAAATCCAAGTCTTACAAGTCTGGCAAGTCATAGCCAAGACCTGGATTACACTTGGAAGTTGATTCCCAAGTCAAAACCAACTTTTGAAAAAAATTTCGAGTGAAAATTTCGAATTCAAAAAAAATTCGCAACGTGCCACGATTTTTGCATTACTTTTTATGCACTTTATCGGGGCCCCTGAATACTGATGCCAACTGGTGCCAACTGATGTCAGGGGACCCCGGAAGGTCAAATGGGATCATTTCGGCTATTTTTGACTTTTCCAAGGCTTTTTAGGCGTTTTTTTTCGGCTATTTTTGCCGTTTTTTTCGGCTATTTTTGACGTTTTTTTCGGCTATTTTGACGTTTCCCCGGCTATTTTAGACGTTTTTTTCGGCTATTTTTGACGTTTTTTTCGGCTATTTTTGACGTTTCCCCGGCTGTTTTTGACGTTTTTTTTCAGCTATTTTTGACGTTTTTTTCGGCTATTTTTGACGTTTTTTTCGGCTATTTTTGACGTTTCCCCGGCTGTTTTTGACGTTTTTTTTGGCTATTTTTGACGTTTTTTCGGCTATTTTTAACGTTTCCCCGTCTATTTTTGACTTTTTTTTCGGCTATTTTTGACGTTTCCCCGGCTGTTTTTGACGTTTTTTTTTTCGGCTATTTTTAGCGTTTCCCCGGCTTTTTTTGACGTTTTTTTCGGCTATTTTTGACGTTTCCCCGGCTGTTTTTGACGGTTTTTTTTGGCTATTTTTGACGTTTTTTTCGGCTATTTTTAACGTTTCCCTGGCTATTTTTGACGTTTTCTTCGGCTATTTTTGACGTTTCCCCGGCTGTTTTCGACGTTTTTTTTCAGCTATTTTTGACGTTTTTTTTCGGCTATTTTTGACGTTATTTTCAATTGTCAAGTCTAAAATCAGACTTGGATTTAGACTTGCCAAGTCTAAAATTAGACTTGGATTAGACTTGCCAAGTCTAAAATCAGACTTGGATTAGACTTGCCAAGTCTAAAATCAGACTTAGATTTAGACTTGCCAAGTCTAAAATCAGAATTGGATTAGACTTGCTAAGTCTAAAATCAGACTTGGATTAGACTTGCCAAGTCTAAAATCAGAATTGGATTAGACTTGCCAAGTCTCAGTCCAGACTTGGATTAGACTGCCAAGTGTAAAAAGTGACATGATCATGGTTCTGAATCAGTAATGAAATAAGACTTGGATTTAGACTTGTCCAGTACTGAAATTGACTTGGCGTTAGGTCCGGGTAACTAAACGGGGGGGGGGGCGCTAGCAGAAAATATCCAAAATTTATTGTCGGGCAAAAAAGTACGGCTCATTTCGCCTGTTTCTGATGAAGTGAGACCTACTGAGAACAATAGAAGGATCGCCCAAAACAAATTTATACAAAATATCTCTAAATTTTTTAAATACAAGATACTCGCTTTAGATAACAACTCACCCAAGAGTTTATGAATTTTCGGCAAGACCAAACAAATAAACTAATAATTAACGTTATTGGAATCCTTGTGAATAAAACCAAAAAAGCAGGTTAAAAATACAATTTGGAATTATCTTTCGCGTAAGGAAATGCACAGATAAATGGCTGAATAATCCTATTTCCTATTAGACTATATAAAAGCATGATCAACATTTAAAAAAATAATTGAAACAGAAGTTTTAATGCGATTTATGTGATTTATATGTGCAGTTGGAAAACATTAAAAATCATTGGGGGATTAGTTCACTTTTTCTCTCGTGTGCCGTTTAGACTACAAACAATTTTCGACTTCGACGAGGTGTTGCCTGGATCCGCCTACTCATGGACAATCATTGCAACCAGCCAGGGTTTGAACCCACTCCTGCGCACCTACTCATTCTCTGACGTTACACTACCCACTCATCCAATCAGTCCCGTGCAAGCAGCTTACACTCTGGAGAGCTACAATACATTTGTGTTCACTGTTGGAGATCAACCATTCGTAATTAATCTATTAGCTGTTTTGAGTATAAACAAACAACAAGGGGGCTCATTAATGTGCGTTAGCACATGATGTTCCGACCCGAGTTCATCTACATTTTCAATTGTCAACCAAATGAAGAGATAATCAAAAACAGATGTTTATGTTAAAAAATCTTTACACACCCAAACTATTATTTGAATTACATAATGACATGTCTCATTAAAGCGCTCATGAGATCTGCCATTAAAAAGACTACGCGAAACAAAAACAAACAACAAAATCAGCAAAAACAAAATTTTCACGGCAAAAACCTAATATCTAAATTTAAAGGCACCTTGTAACAACGTCAAAATACAAACAGATAGCTCACACAAATTTACTCGTTCTTAACTACACAGCAGATGGGATTTTGTAATGAGGCAAAATTCAAAAACCAATCAACATTTTTAAAAGCGTTTCATAACTTCATACGTCTCAAAAACCCTTAGCCTTTAACGAAAGAGTTCTTGATTAAGTTACAAAAGATCATTAAGAAAACAATAGGACCTGTATTCGTTTAGACTTAGCCAAAGATACTAACTAAAATTGTAGAAAAACGAAAAAAGACAAATTGCGAAAACACAAATTATTGAAGCCATTAAAATCATTAGCTTTATCTGAATATTGTTTCTCTTATTTCAATTATTTTCTATACTAATGAAACTAAAATTAAATTGAACGATTAAGTACGTTCACTCAGTCCTTATCTGAAAATCGTTTGGATCTGATTTTACGGGAATATGCTAAGAAACAGAAAAAAAACACAAATGTTGACGAAGAGATCAACAAAAACTGAAAAGTATAAAAACAATTTTGAAAACGATTAAAATCATAAATCTTAAGGTTATTTGCTAAAAACTGACTGCACCGATTAACATCATTAATTCGATCGTCAATTAGAAGCTTATGAGACCTCTCAGCGTTTTACGACTACAAAAAGAATAAAAAACGTCAAAGACAGCGAATTGAAAAATAGAGAAAAGTGTCGAAGCCACTAAAAGTGAATTTTTCAGTACAAATTTTTTATCTTCAATTATTTTTGAACTATATTGGGATGTTTCTTTGTTTAAAAATTGACTTCAAAAAACAATTATATCAAAACCACGAAATTTTTACGAAAAACACGTAATATCGAGGCCATTAAATTCTATGGCTTTCAAAGGAAACCAAAAAATACGGTAATTTATGCCTCGATGGGAAAACTGTGATTATTGTTATTTATAAGTTGTCAATAAGACATCGCACTAAGTCTTATCGTTACGAAAACAACAATAAACACAGGCAAAGTCGAAAAATTCATTGGAAAAGTGCGAGAAGAAATTGTCGAAGCCATTTAAACCATTAGCTTTTCTCTGAGAACCTTCTCTGTAATCCATTGAACGTTTTTTCTAAACAAATGAAATCTGTCAGTATTACGATAAATCAATTATATCTCAATAGGAACTAAAATGATGAGAAAACAATTTCCAAAATTTTTTAAAAAAAATTATGAAAACTCGTGGCCTTGAAGTCATAAAACCAAAATTAAGAAGTCAAAATCGCTATTCAGATTAATATTGGTTGCAGTATAAGAAAAAAGGTCTGTTATTACTGAATAAATCATACAGTTCAAAAAAAATAGGTTTAAGATCGGTTAATGTTCAAAAAAAATTCGAAAAACTATTTTTAATGCCTTAACCGCCATAAGCTGTCCACTCAAAGCACTAGATACGTCCACTTAAGGCTCATTATGGAGCCACTTGCACTTTTAGTCAACGAGTCTATGCAATAGGAATACAAAATTTAAAGAAATCTAAAAAAAAATCAAAATTTCATTAAAAATTACGAAAAGTCAGAGTAGAAACAAGTGGGATCCCTCGAAAGTAATTTTTTGTTGATTGAGCTTCACTTAACTGTATGTGATGTTCTTCATTAACGGAATCTTGATATGGAAAGCGACTAGTCGCTAGGTGACTTTGAAAAAATGCGAAAAGTTGTCTAAAAAAACAGCTCTCAAAGGGAATTCGAGTTTTATTTTTTAGAGTAAACTGACTCATGAGACCAAAACTAGCATTTTTGTCGCCTTTCGTCTATTAGGAATTAAAATGTTCCATTTAGGAGCGTGAAATGTAATCTTGAATTGATATTTTTATAGAAAAAATCTTAATTTGAACGAAAATTAAGATAAAATTGAACAAAATCATGCAAAATGGCCTGTTTTCACACAAAACTTTAAATCTCGATAAATGAAAAAGAAAAAAAAATGATAAAAGAAAAATTCAAAAAATCTTTTTAATTCCTAACTCTACGCTGGACGAGCTTTTTAATAATACCACTCACATTTCTCTACGAGGAATATATCGATCGACCAAAATTGTCGGAACAAAAAAACACATTTGAATAAATATAGTTCCTCCCCCAACAAGTCGGGCCGGAACAATAAACGTGCATAGGACGCATACGCAATCATAGAGAACGGTCAAATGCAAAAATCGGAATGAGACAAGATTACTTTAATTGAGTAAAGGCTACAAGCGACGCAGATTCATCTGAAATCGTTTGTAATGCTTTTCTTTGCAAAATTAATTAAAAAAAGTGAAATTCTTCAAAACTGCATATTCTATAGTGATATATTTTTCAATGTTGGGACCAGTGATCAAGCAGTTTTTGCAGTGTTTTGATGTTGACCAGAGCTCTATTATTTGCGAACCGGTCGGGCGTTGTTTATGGGCAGTCATCTCAAACCATGATCGGAGTAATTAAAAAGCTACGCAGCCTACGAAACAAGATAAAAATTCATTGAAACTTTGTATAATGGGCAAGAAAAAAACCATGAAACCAATTAAAAAGGAAAAATTAATCAACTTTCAAAATGTCCAAAAAATTCGAATTTTGCCCATGTCCTCTATCATGGGAAAACAATTTTCATTTTTTCCATGTCCTCTAAAATGGGAAAAAAATTATCAGAGGAGCAATGGGGACAACATTCCGATTTCCATAACCTTCGCGAGACGTCTACTAATACTTTCATTAGGACACGACTCTGGAGTCGACACCACTGAACGGGTTTTGGGAGGAATAAAGAGACTTCAGGGATGAGTTGCTGAGTATCATAAGGTTGAATATCAAGGTCTGGCCTAACGGTTGCCGAAAATCTCGTGAAAATATGAAAGAGGCAAAAACGAGAAAAGTAGAATAATATTAAAAAAAAAAGTTTTTTAACTAAAATCTAGTTAAAATAAAGTTTCCATCATAAAAGCCCTAACTCTCCGAATGATACTTAGAAAAAGCAATGTCCAATTTTCTAAGAGCCGACTTTATTAGAGATGGATTTATTTAATTATTTAATAGATTATTAAACAATGGTTGTATAAGTATTAAAGTGGCTGGGTCACCTCAGACAAATTTGAACTAATCAAACTTGGTGCCAATTTTTTTTTGCATCAACTGTTAAATGATATTGTAAGGAAATGTTTTTCATTTTCTCACATGAAAAAAAATAAAAACAATTAGAAAGCATATTTTACTTCTAGTGGCAAAGTTCTGCGATTTAAATTAGCATCGTCATTAAAGACTGAGGTTTGTCGAAATCAACCAAAACATTGGAAGCAAAAAAAAGCATTTGCGCAAATTCCTGCAAAAAAACTACTATGAGATTACAATAGATATTCAAATTTGGTTCGAATGCAATCAAAAGTAACCTCAACAGCGGCAGCTCTAGTTTATGAAAAAGAAGGGACAGATCGGTATTAAGATTTTCGAAACACAATTTTAACCCAGCCTCAAAATATTTATACTAATTCAAGATTGTATATACATTGTTTCTTGCGATTTTCAACGTCACCCTCTAAGTGGTTAAAGAAAACGCCTTGTTGCTTTTATGAGATTTTTGTGTGAACAAGACAAAGACTTAGATATGTAATTAAATTTTAAATTAATATTGCACAGGAACACATATACAGTTCATATCAGTTACCAGTATCTCCCGAATTTTTCAAGAGCTGAGAGCATAGGCACACATATCCAGTAGCTTCCACAATCACGTCAGAAAAGATTATTTTGATTTCCTCTTTGTCGGTATTTTCCTTAATGATACGAATATTTCTGTATAAGCGGCCCTGTTTTTTAAGCGACAATTTATTGTTCTCGACCTTCATTGGACTTAAGCCTCTTCTTTTAAAAATTTCAGAAAAATAGCATTTTAAAAGGCCACAAAGAGTCAGCAATATTTACATAATGACAATAAAAATACGCAACACGATCGAAATTGACGTTATATTCTGCGATGGATCAAGAAACTTACCAAAATCCGATGTGAGTTAGGACAATTAAGATAAACCCACCCAACTGCTAGTGGAAGTATTTTTGCAAAGAGAGCATGAAATACAAGATTTCGAATAAATCAACACTGAATCACAATATTTTTCAGTCTTTGTTTTTACCATAAACATATCGCGATATTGTCACTCTTAGCCAGTACAGTAATATTTAGAGTATAAATAATTTGTTTATTTTGCGAGTAAAAAACGGGTGTTCTGGGAAAATTCTCAACAGAGCCCAAACCGATTGTGCGCTGTTTATGGGCAGTCAAAATTTAAAAAAAAACTTCCCACACCATGAACAGATTAAGTAAAAAACTACGTAGCCTAAAAAACTTGATAAAAAAATCAATGGAACTTTTTATAAGGGGCAAGACAAAGAGGAAAGACAATATTTCATAATCCACTACACACATATTTAGCGGCCGATTGATCAGTTTCCCAAACAAGAAAAGAAAAAACAAGAATAAATTTTCCTCTTTGCAGAAAAATTCCTCATTTTATCCCAAATTAAAATTTTATCACTATTTGCATAAAATTCCATCATTTCATCTAATATTATTTCGAGCCAATTCTTTTAAAGATGAATTCGGCTTCTTTTAAAAGTTATTATTGCTTCCATTCCTTGAATGCGCAATATGCGCTTACAAACCTAAATTCGGCAATTTTGCAGAATGTGCATGCGCAAAAAGTATTTTGCGGCGGAAAGCATTTTCCACTTTTCAATTTCCAGTTCAAAACTGGAAAAAACTGACTGAAATTTTCATATAGGGCACCGCCTTTTCATCTGCAATTTTTGTAAGTACGTGAAATCTGGTTGCAAGACTGAAAAATTTTACTCAAATTGGATGAGCTACAGAAGGTAATTTGGGCTAATTTCGCGGTTAGGTTGATGTGCAGCATAAGCTTTCGAGCTAGTATATAAACTAGCTCTGAGTTAGCTGTTTGAACTCGGAGAACACTATGTTGTGATTCAGACTGACCGGTCGACCTCCACAATTCAGTTCACTTGGGCACAAGAGAGACGAATAGAAGAGTACAAGATTAGTGACGTCACACGCAACCGACAACTGTCACATGTGATAGCTGTCTCTGGTTGGACACTAGATGACACTATTGCTTTGACCCCTGGAATGAAGTACACTTTTCAGGTACCCCTTCAAAACATAAATGTAAAAAATACGACTAAAATTTACTAACATATGTACCGAGCAGCTAAAAAGAAGCGCGTCATTTCACAGTTGAAAACCAACTCATAGTTAAAGGACAATAACTGCTTGCAATTAGTAATTCCGAAGAGCCTTTGATGAAAAAACTTTTTGGGTTTCAAGCTTATTGTTGCAAATTCTAATTATGTTGAGAAATTCTAGCAATTATTCTCTTTTTTTTCTGTTTCGCAAATCTTCAGGTTGTTTAGGTTAGTTATTTACCTTTATTTTTGCTCTAGGTGACATCTGTAAGTCATGGGAAAGAATCAACTCGCTCAGTGCTATTCGAGGATAACCCATACCCTCTTTCGCCGGTAGAAAACTCTTCGGCCAGGGTGGTAAATGCCAACGAAATGATTTTGACAGTCATACTAGCCGGATTTGTTCAGGTATGTTTGTCCTATACAGATAAAAAGAGAGAATATAGCAGCAAATTACTGAACAAGACAGCTTGTATTGTGTCGATTGAGCCAATACTGGAGTCAAACTTTGTTGAAAGTAAGTCGCCAATCCTAAAAGTTTAGCAGGGTCCGCGTTTGCGAAAATGAGTGACGACAATTTGTCACTAATTATCGGGTAGAAGAAATATGGTTAAATTGTGGACAACACTGACAACAAAATTGTGGACAATCCTTACGAAACTCCGTCACTGATCTCGAAAGAATTACGGTTCTATGTAATCAATGTCCACTGGGGTATCGTCATCAATTGAGCAATGTCCGCAAATTTGAGCATGCTTATTCCATTTCAATTTTACGCTTCGCTGTCAATTTGATTATTTTATATATTACAAAATCAATGAAGGAAGTTATCAGCTTTGTCCGCAATTCTTACATTTAGATCAAAGCGTACAAAAAATGAGCTGCAATTAACGCACCGCTGTATTTACTTTGTTTTAGCTCAGCTGACAGTGAATTCGACTCAGTGGCAATCTTTTTTATGGCTTCAGACACTAATTGAAGCATCAAAAACTAGACATTATTATAATTAGCATTAGAGCAATTGAATTCAAGTGCCTCGGGGCCATTTGATTTTATAGATAAAGTTGGTCTGATGATTATCTTACGAAAAGCCCTAATTCAAAAATAGTAAAACAAAATAATCATTTTCGAGGTGAACGATTTTATTTTAAAAATCTGATCATCAGAGAATAGGTGCTATCTTTTCACAGTGGTGATAATTCGTGCTGGAAAATTGATAATGGGTAATACAGGGAAAAGACATTTTTTTCTTTCAACAAGCTGAAAAAATGAAGTTGAGGTGATAAAGTGGGACGAAATTTCAACATTCCTTGAAGCTGAGTTTCTAGGTAATTTGCCCGTATCAGAGGAGCAGTCGAAGTTTCGTGACATCTCGGAGATATCTAAAGCTGCAACTGCCCGTTTTAACAGAGTCCGAGCTGTGGCAAGGATGAGAGCCTATTACCCAAGACCATGGTTTATCTGAGGAAAAATTCCCGAGTGAGCAGTGCGAAAAAAGCGCAAAAATTGGTTGGCCGAAGAAGAAGTAAAACTTGGTAATTTTTGAAATTTTTATTGTCTTTCATTTTGTTCTACTTGCTCTATATCATTGATTAATTTACTTCACCAGTTTTGAATAATTTTCATCTCTTTTATTTGATTCTATTTTATGAAACCAATCAATTTTAATCCGCCCTTGATTACTTTGATAAAACTCCCTCACATTTAGATACCATGAACATCATTTTTACTGAAGAAATTTTATACGGAATATAGTTCTGTCATAGTTCTGTGACAGTTCATCAGTCACTGTTCAGCAGTCATTGTTCATCAGTCAATTGTAGTAGTTAATTCGTTGTTAGTGCTCGTTCATCAGGAACGATAGTTTCCCTCCCTTCTATCTAAAACATAAGTTGAAGCAATTAAATGCAAGTTAAGTTAGTTATTAGGCTGATATGGAACTATAAGCCGCGGACAAAAGTACAATCAAATTGCTGACACAAGAGAGGAGGATATTAGAGACAATAAGGTTGTGGGCCATAGCGTCCCGGATAATAATGACAAAGACACCAATGCTGCAGTGAACTTTGTGAAACCGAAGAAGCCTCTCACTAACATCGAGGAGAACCATTGACAATGAGATTAGAGCGATGATGTAGAGGAAGATCAACACATGGCAATTTTAGCACATAGAAATAGTTCTCATCGAATTGCAATACCAATGTTTATTTAATTTTTTTCTTGGAAAGCCTTTTCTAAGACCATTAGTTCTCAAAGCCCTAGGTTGTTTTTCAGTGTTTTGTTTGTAACAAAGCTAGATGTGTAGCAACTAGTGTTACAAAAAAGACGACGCCTTAAGTAGTTTTTATAAGGCAAAAGGCCATCTATCAAGAGCATGTACACATCGAAAAACATAAATTGTTGGCTTGGCATTGAGCTGAAGAGCTCGAAGCTCATTTGAAATTGAAGTTTCAAAAACTGCTTTGTTAAAAGATTCAGGCAGCACTGATCATATGATGATAGATAAAATTGGTTTAAAAAATATCGAAAAATAGAAAATATAGTTAACAATCCAGATGGAGGGAAAACAAAAGTTGAGGAATAGGAGATGTAGATATTGAAGCACGAGACAATAAAGGTGAGCTATGAAAATTGACTTTTGAAAATGTTCGGCAAGTATCCGCGATCAGTTGTTTTACGCAAAAACGAAATCATTGCTAAAGATAAGAAGCACAAAAAGCCTCATATGGAAAAAAGAAGGCACATTTTTCTTACCACAAAATATAGAAATGAAGCACCACTTTTCAAATTTAAGTTGAAGCTCATTTCAATCAATATGTTGGCAAAAGTCGGACATTTGAAGTTTAGAGAAGTAGCAACCACAACAGAAAAAGCTTTAAATCCTTATGAACTTTGTGTATTTGTTCTTTGAAAAAAATTTCGAAGCAGCGTGATGCAATGGTAAGGGATAATATAGGATGTCAAAGCTAGGAAGAATTCCTTCTGCCGTTGTTGCAAGACTAATCAGTTCAGGCGGCAACAGATCAAATACAGGCATTGTAAACTTTTGAAGAAACAGTTACACAACGTGGCTGATCAAAAAATTTTTGAAATTATAATCAGACTGAACACAAAAACAAAGCCTTTATAAATTTTGAAAAGCACTGAAGAAGCTCGCAATTTCAGTTACCGAAACACATTATCATTCTGTTTAGGTCTTTTTAAAAACAGTAGCAGAGGCTGTGAAATGCGTTCTAAGAAGTTCACAATTGCTAAAACAATAATGGGGCCGAGCTGTAGAAATAGCATGTTATGCTAGCAAATTAGTTGCCAAACACAAAAACACTATATCAGCTTTTAAAATGTTCTCGGTAGAAAAGCCAGAAGCTACTAACTAACGAGATTTGATTTTGCGCACAATCCAAAAATGAGAACTTTGCCGCAAAAGCTTCAAAGAATGTGTGCACTGCAGACTCTGATAACACAACAGCATTTTTTTACAAAACAATAAAACCAGGCAGACATTTTACTTCTGGAAAATAGTTTCAATGAAAACAATCTACTTGGATTTCAAAATGAAACGAAAAGTTTGGAAGAAGGGTTTTTTATACTTGGAGTCAGACGAAGTAAGAGCACAGCATCTTGGTACGAGCAATTCTGGTGAATTAAGTTTAGAGGTTGCAATTAAGGAATCAGAGAGTGTGCAGGAAACTTGGAACAAGACAAAAAAGAAGTTCAATAAGAAGTTAAACAAAAACAACAAAATCCAGCGTTGACCACAGGGAAAAATCAAGCGTTAAACCAAGACGAGAAAAGGTAATTTGAAGGTCAATCCCAAAGCCTCAGTGTAAAAAAAATTAAATGAAAGACTTTTAAAGTTCTATAGTACCGGTCAATTATCTACAGCTGAAAGAAACATAAAACAAAGCTAACGAAAGCAAATTATAATTAAATTAGGTCACATTGTGGCTCTTTCTTGACCAAGAGAACCTTTACCTTTGAGTGATAAAAAAAATAAAGCTGCACGGGATAATTAAATTCAGCTTAGTGATAGGTTTTGCTTTCATCCGGAATGATTTGGTAAACGGTATCCCAATACATCGTTTCAAAAGAAAAAGAAAAAATTCCAAGGCGATTTTACAATTTAACATAATTCAAGCCTAAAGATCAATAATTTAGAAAATTCTTCGGGGTCAAAATTTACAAAGGACAAGGAGGAGACCTTGATTGGTTTACTTGAACACGAGTTCTGAAAATAGAAAAAGGATAACTTTAAATGAAAAAGTACACTCAAAAATTTATAGAACTTTTCGTCTCAAAAAAGACTGCAAACCAAGCAAAACAGCAGCAGAAAATAATAAAAACGTGAAGTAGCTCAAAATGAGTGAATAAAAGTAGTTTCGCAAAAGATCAAAACACATTGACAGAAAGTATCATTTCATCCCGGAAAGAGCTGATGACAATTCAAATAAATAGATCTACACCGCAAGAGATGCAGTGGCAGAAATTCTTTTATGCAAATTACTGTCACAGCAGAAAATACAACAATATACAGAACCACTACTGGTTGAATCATGATTCTTACCTAGCGGCAGCAATTCAAGTGACGATATTAGAAAACAGAAAAAAACTTAGAAATGATCTTCGAGCTTGCAAACTTATATTACGATAGTTAGCTCGTAATGAAAACAAGCTTAAGAGATTTATAACGATAACTGCAGCTATCAAGTTAGAAAATGAATGTGAATCTCAAGTTTGAGCCGTACATATGCCGAAAACCTAATATTAACGTACTAATTGTGCAAGTAAATGGAGCCTTGTGACCCATCCCAAGTAAAATATTCTTTGCATATATTTGTGAAATGACAACACCTCTTGTGCCCCAGAACTTCTTCATTTTGATAGACCTTTTAATGATTCTGATACGTCTTTAACAACTGTTAACTCCAAACTTTATGTTCACTTCTCGGCCTATAAATACAATCAATTTTGTTTGTTAAAATTTGAACTGTTCTCTTTTGAGTCTCTTAATACTTACTTATTCTCTTTATGTTATTTTGAGCCTGAACAGATTTATTCTCTAACGTGTGAAAACTCGTCCTGCTTCAACGAGGCTGTTGCTCTATCGTGTCGTTTATCCTGCTAACATTCTGATCTGATTCTGGGTTTAATCTCTGCGTTTAATGTACTGCAATTTTTGTACAAGGCCTTAAGTTGAAAACTCTTTCCTTCTAAACCTCTTCAAATATCACTAATATTACTGTGATACTATGACAACATAACTCTCAAAAATTCCATCATCCCCCCAAAAAAATCTGTCAAAATGGAATCAAATCCCATCTGCTTCATCCATTCTTCACCGCATAATCAATAAGCAGGAGTAGGTCTAATAACGCAATGAAATCAGTAGATCTTACTTTACAAATGTTTTTGTACATCAATCAATTCTATCTATTTTTTCAGTCCTTTCAGTTTTTCCTTGCAGAAGAAGAAATACTTCTGTCAGTGGATGGTTGGGTGAGCCTCGCCTTTTATACCACAATATTATTTTGATAAATAATACTTTGTCACCAAATTTGTTCGATTTCAACAGGTTTATTGTGGTTACCTTTGGTTTTTAGCCCCGCTGGGATTTTCGATTGGTTTAGATTCATTTGATTGTTTTACCATTCATAACCGACTATAACACAGACACGAAAAAAACTCGGGGTATAACCTCTCCCGGAAAATATCAAGGCCAAAGAACACAATTGCGCGTTTCTAGTAATTGCAAAACCAGCAGCAGACACTCGTTACTTGAAACAGGGGTTTTTCCTAACTTTGATATTATATGGAACACTGAGAACAAAACGAAAATTGTAAATCAGTAGAATCAGTAAATCAGTATTGTAAATCAGAATCAGTGAATCTGTAAATCAGTAGAAAATTGCAATTCTTTAGAATCTCCATTTAATGAAAAACAGCGATAATTTGCAAAATTTTCTATGAAAAAATGTCAGATGAAATGACTTAAAGTAATAATGAAGTCATGACAGTGTGATGAAAACTGTTATAGTAAAAGAAAGACCGAGTTTTATTAACGAGCAAAAAAATAATGTCGGCCAACGATGCAGCCCCCCCTCCACACACACGCACACACACACACACACACACACACACACACACACGCGCACACACACACACACACACACACACACACACACACACACACACACACACACACTACTATAGTTCAAAGTCTAATTCGATGTCTAAATTGTGCCTTTATTATGAACTAATTGGGGGTTCCAGAGCAACCG
Organism: Convolutriloba macropyga; assembly: GCF_964194025.1. Classification (NCBI taxonomy): domain Eukaryota; kingdom Metazoa; phylum Xenacoelomorpha; order Acoela; family Convolutidae; genus Convolutriloba; species Convolutriloba macropyga. The sequence goes on along the minus strand of NC_134478.1, from coordinate 19,985,321 downwards.
AAGATCCTAGTTTGGAAAATATTTAGATTGGACTTTTATGCGGGTAATGCATATCTTTAGTTTTGAGACAGACATACCTCCCTGGGTTGAGGCGTCCACCGTTCAAAATCGGTGAAAAGAGTGGAATAAAGGTGAAAAAAGAGGGATATTTCCAGTCTGTCAAATTTTCCACTCCTATCCCCAATTTTTAACGGTGGAATCGGGCAAAATCCTCGACTCGGGTCATTTCCTATTTAGAATCTGAAAGTGTGGATTGTGCCCCCTGAAGGCAATTGTGTCATTGGGTGCACGCTGTCTGTCTCCTCAAACACGATGACAGTGGAATTGATAGGTCTCAGGTCTGGCATGGAGTACACCACCACATTGTCAAGTGAGAGCTACGGGAAGGAAAGCGAGGCATTTTCATTCACACAGGCTCTCATGCCAGGTGATATGACCTCGTTTCTCATAGTGGCAACAGATACCCAGGTATTCTTTCAAAATGTTTCCCATTATTGTCCATTTAATCTTATTAATTTTTCTTGTGATTTTCCGCGGAAATCATTTTTCTTGTGATTTTCCGCGACATTTTTCTTGTGATTTCTTGTGATTTTCCGCGGAAATCATTTTTCTTGTGATTTTCCGCGAAATTTTTCGTGTGATTTCTTGTGATTTTCCGTTACAGAAACCAATTACAGAAACAAGTTATTAAAAAATAATCACTATAAGTCTGCTTATTGTCAGTATACTTCGTAAGATGTGGAAGTAGTTGCAATTATTGTACAGGGCGACATGCTTTTGTCCAGATCGAAGTTTACACACAATTTTGCCCAGTGTTGTCAGTTTTATATCAATGTTAGAAGATTGAAGTAAAACCATGTATCAATTTTGTATTGTTCGAAGAGAGCCTTGCTAAACAAACCTTTAAGAGCAAGAATGAATATGTGCTAAAAGCCCCAGAGCAAGTCGATAAGACTATTGGTGTAATCGTGAAGCATATTAAACATATGCTACTTAAGAGACGCTGATTTCAATCAGCATAGATCTTCTTTGAATTCTTCGTTTAAAATTTTTCATATGATTCTTTTGATCTTTTGGGTTTTTTTCAAGAGAAACCTGCATGGATGAGGATGACAGTCTACCTAAAAATGTTCATAACAGTAAACATGAAGTAGATAAAGTTCGTCGGCAAATGATCTTAAATCAAGCTGAAAACTGATTCTTTCTAAATTTTCTGGTATAATTTTTTGAATGTTTATCTCTCTTAATGTTTCATTGGGCTTGGGTTGAGCTAATACAATAAGCTATAGAAGTACTGGTAGCATAGTATACATAACTAAAGACTCAGCAGTCCTGTACACAAAGTACAATTGCGTTAACATTCAAACTGCATTAAGTATTGGTTTGAAGCCTTAAAAATCAATAACTTCAAATTAACATGAGTAAAAGAAAAACGGGAATGATAACAAAACTCAAGTAAAAATTTTGATTTTTGGCTGACACCAAAAACCGAGCCGAATCAAATAAACAAATCTGAGGAAACAAAGTGATGAAACTGTCAAAACCTTCTAAAAGTTCTCTAAAAACATTTGATGTTAAATTGAGTTTTATTGAGCTCACAAAATCTATGCAAGAGTCCAACTACAAACGGGAGAAAAAAATGGCCCTCTTTTTACTCAAAAGCGAAACGAAAGTATTTTTTTCCAGAAATACGGAAATGAAAACATGAAGAGAATGGAAAAAATAATACTACTTTTTTAATGTTTGTGTCTAAAGCTTTCATTTTTGTCAAACGCTTAAGAAGTACTAAGCTTCAGATTAGCAGACTTGATTGATGAAGATGGGTGATGTAGAGGACAAACAAAAGCAAAAAATACCCGACAACGTTAGAAAGCTTCAAAAAACTAGCAAAAAGTCTTCAAAAAATTTTGAAGGTTATGTCTTCAAAACCAAATTGGTTCTAGCTGATTGTAGTCATTAACTCAAACGCAAGCTTTTAATAGATCAATGGGCTCAACGTGAACAATGAAGTTTGTGAAATGAACAAATTTCCTAATGGATTTGAAAAAAATTGCAAAAGAGCATTCAATTTTTCATATAATCAAAAGTATCCAACAAAAATACTTAAAAAAACTTATAGGAAAACAAAACTGCCGCTTGATGAGATCACTATCAATTGTGATCAAGGTGAATTGAAGATACATTGAACAGAAATTTCAAAAAATGGGTAAATAAACAAAGAAAAAATAGCCTCAATTTGGGATTAAAATTGTTGCTACCTAAGTTTAGGCCTTCAAGCCAATAAAGCACATGCAGCACTTGAAAGGTCGCTAACGCTCGCTAGGCAACGTAACTGCCAGGATCTTTACTATGTTTATCACATTTCGAAAGTGATCAAGACGAAAATGTAAGCAAATCTTGCCAACAGAAGACAGAGCACCAGTAAAATCCAAATTCTTTGGATCATAGTTATCAATTTAGTTAACAATTGTCGTAAAGTTCATGAGATCGAATTACAAAAAACTATATAGAAAAAAGAAGTCGTTTTAAAATTTTCTGGTACCTCGTTTGGGATTTTTTGTCCCCTTTTCCATGATATTCGGTGGATTGGCATTTGTGGCGCCAAAATAAATAAAAGAGAAAAACAAACAGAAACAAATTTTGAACCTTAAAACACGATTTACAGAAGTAACGACAATAACAGAAATTACGAGTTTGAAGAGTGGTGCCAACTATTTTAAAATAGGATTCCTAAGAACCCACAATTGTAGTTAGCCGGTTCACCAAGTCAATCTAACCTTTACCAATAAAAGGTTCCGCCATCAAGCAAATTACAAGGCGGATAAGAGCAAAAAATTTTCAATTTTCAGTTTTTCAATTTTCTAATCACTTTAAAAAGCGTCATTAGAAATATTTATTTCTTGGCACTGAAATTTTGAATCTGTTGGTTACTTGTTCAAAGTGAGTCTGAACACTTTCATTACTTGTTGGTACATTACACAATACCTCAGTGCAGAGAAAAGTTCAGCGAAGTAGAAACTTTTCTATGAAGCTCGACCACCAATGAAGCTCGACCACCAAAAATAATTGTGCTACTGGTTGAATGAAGTTGATTTTATCGGGAGAGGAACTGTTATTTTTTTATTTCATTTTTGTAGCATTGAAATTGTCAATTTGAAGTTTTTTTTAACTCAAGGAACTAATTTAGCTGTCTCATCTTTGGAGTTTTTCTAACAGAACAAATAGCGACCCTAGCTACACCCAATAAACTTTGTTGAAAATGAGAACAAATTTAAAAAGCAGGGGAAAACTACAATACTTCAAGTTCATGAAATAATGAAAACAACCAGTTTTGACGAAAACTTTTTGACACGAAGAAAAAAGTTTTTACCGCATTCCCCAATACCAAATCATGTTTTTTGAACAACTTGTAGTTGGCACGTTAACATCCCAAGCCAGTAAATCTACATGGAGCACAACAAACAAAAAAATAGGCTCTCTATCAGTCGATTCGGGACCTCGATAAACTGATACGAATTGATACGAATATTCATAGCGAAAATGATTTCCTCCACACGTTTTGTGGAGGCGGGGATGAACCATTAGTGATCAAACATTGCCACAATTTGTTCTATCCAGTGGAGAAAACGTTGAAATCGAAACCATAATGTTCATGAATTGACTTTTCTTCTAAAAGCCAACATTTTTTTTCGAATTGATAAATCATCTTAAAAAATAAAATGGCGCAAATTCATTGGACTTGCAAGTTATAAAATTTCATTAGAGAGCTTTCCTTAACGAACGATAGCACAGATAGCTTGAAGGCACCAGAATCCTATTAGCCTAAATCGGCTCAAAAAACACAAATGCGATAGAAAAATTCATTTATAAAACTTTTTCAAAAAGACTTTTGCACGTGAATTGTTTTCAATTAGATCGATTTACGAAACCAATTTGCAATACAATTTTCGGTCTTTAATTGTTCCGGATGTAGGATTTGTTGCAGTAATATTTAAACAAAACGCCGAAGAATTCATAATCAGTCAAGATGGTATAAAAAATTTAATTTTTGGAAATTGATTTTCGAAGATCCCTAATGACGGTGATCCCACCGCTGTCTCGTAATATCTAATTTGATGTTTTTATAGAGGTGATAGAGTTGATATCTGTTTTTAGCCTCAGAATGTCATTTCTTGGGCTTTCAAGAATTGCAAATCTTTCAACAGGTTCACAAGATTCTTGCAAGACTTTGAATATGAACAGAATAATTGTTCTAGGGAAGAGGGTTTAAGATCTATTAGCTTTAAAACGTTGTAACATTCTGTTTAGAGCAATAGAACACGTTTCTTATTTTCTCCAAAATTGATATCTTGTTGCTGGATATTAATCGGTTTGCAAGAATCTTGCAACAATTGGACCCGTACATCACTAGGGAATTAAATTGGAATTTGATGGAATTGAAAATGAGAATACCCTTTTTGTGCTAGTTACGTCTATATATGAATTGAAATCGGTTAGAAAGCTCAACACTGTAAACATAGGCGAAAGTAAAAGCTATAGTATGGCTTAAATTTTAGCAATCAATTCGTAAAATTACCAGAGGCTGATGTGTTGACATATTAAATAGTAAATGTTACTGCTGAAAACCATAGTATAAATAATCAAGTTAATTGTCAACACAAATTTAGACAAAAAGTCTCTTCCTAGGTGACAATTGAGTTCCAGTTGCACTCAGGAGTGGGAACAGACATTACACTGGAGTTCACTGGAAGATACTCTGGTCATGCTAGCACGACAGTTTATCCTTACAAGTATTCCAGCTTCCTTTAATTCTACTTCATGGAGCTGTTCCTACTATCAACCATCTATGACCTTTGCGCCCCTAAAACCGCGATTTTTTGTTATTGTGGATACATGTATAGTTTTAGGCTATAAAGACACTATAAAACCAGGAGGTAATGTGCGCGCGCCCACAATAATCCCATCCCTTCGATCAATAATTTCTTTAAAGGTGGAAGAGGCCTATTTTTTTGAAACTTTACTTTTTTGTTTATTTGTAACTATGAGTTTATTTGTTACTGAATAGTTCTGTTTTGTTCAAATTTTTTTAAGATTATTTATAAGAATTTTCAATAACTCCATCGCAAAAATCAGCAACAAAATTGTTTCCTGCTTTTTTGCGCAAACAAATAAAACTGTCTGGCATATATTTAGTAGCCGACAAAATAATCCAGCGAAACACACCTATTGCTCTTGAATTAACTTTTTTGAAATTTTTCCCGAGAATCCGACAATTGAGTAAACCCAAATTTATTTCGTCGGAGACAAATGACGAATTCTTCGTACATTCAAAACTATACGAAACATTGCTGCATTTGAACATCAAGAAGAAGCTGAAAAAATCTGAATATGATAAGAAAAACAACGGAGAAAAATGAAATCATCCAAATTGATACAGTTTTATCAATTTGGATGATTTCATTTTATAATATGAAATCTTGTGAGAAATCTTTAATATGAAGATATCTTTAATAAGAAGTTTAGTGAGAAATCTTTAATAAGAAAACTAAAACATATTTTGATGGTTTGTTTGTGCCTAAAAAACAAACTGTGAGCGCGTGTTTTTTCGTGTTTTTATTATTTGCTCCAACCAAGCTAAACTTCTTATAATATTGAAACAAAACGAAACCAACCAAGTAACAAATGTTAGGTAGCCGTGCCTCGGCACAACCAGAACCAATAATTTATTTGTTTTCTCTGATCAGGGTTCAAAAAAGACAAAAAAAGAAAAAGAAAAAAGAAATACTGAAAAAGAATACTGAAAAAAGAAAAACCACGTAAAAACCAGTGAATATCAACTCAATAAGATTAAAATTTTCACAGTAAAGGCTAAAATTTGGAGCAACAGGACAGTTTCAAGACCGTGAATAGAATTATTTCCATTACATGGTTAATGCAAGAAGTCGCGAGTTCGTATACTCGATTCTGTGACCATTTTTTACGACCGATATTTTAAGATTTTAGTTGTAAGTGTATGTGGAAACTAGTCATACACAGCAAACCTAGTTGAAATTTGCCTCAAAATTGGGCATAAGTGACCCCTATTTCCACGATGAGTAGTTTGGTGCTAGTTTGCAAGCAGCAAGCAATATTAAGTAACTAATTTCCACCCCATAAGTTACTGATTTCTGCACTATAGGTTTCGTAGTTCAATATAAGTTCCACAATCAGATAGCGTCAATTAGACCTAAATGGAAAAAAGCCCAATTGGAGATTCATTTTGAAAATGTCATTCCCAATATTTATTTTTGATTAAGAAGACAATCAACAATTTGGCAATTATCCATATGATTGTTCACAGAACAATTAAGTCTTTGAATTGAGTCTCAAGTAATTAAAAATAAAAATCTGGCAATAAAGTTTTGGGCTAATTACATGCTCAAAAACGTGGATAAAAGTTAAGTATATCCGTGAATAAAGGTAATTAAATTCAAGCTGGTTGGGTCAAAAGCACCGAAGAACTGCCTTACAAAAAAACATTTGTTCAACCACCTCAACCATCTCAACTCAAACCATCTCAACTCAAAGCATAAAAAAAAGAACTTAAAAAAGCAAAAACTTAACACTAAAACAGTTTTTTAAAAACCTATATTGTTGAGCTTTAACTTCACGTAGATTATCTACTCCGTCTATTCTATTACTGAAACAGTTGCCGCGTGATCCAGAATTAGTAGCAATTGAAATTAAAAATCTCGTCTGAAAGAATTAAAAACACTCACGAACACAATAACTTATCAAATATGAACAAAGATTGAAACCGGTTTTATCGAAAACTCAAATGCGATTTATTTGATTTTGATAGCAAATGACAACACCAGCTCAAATGAAGTTTTTCGAAAAGTCGACCACCCTGAATACAATATACTTGCGGCAGAATTTGTCTACGAGTTTAAACTCTCAACCTTCTTTTGTTTGATGATGCTCAGATACACCGAATAGTTGTTCTGCACAAATAATTTTATTTCTGATTTCCATTAAAATTTTGGTGTTAAATGAGCAGGGGAGGTTATTTAGAATTACATTCCAATTAGACTTACCTATTTCTGTGAGCTCTTCCTTGAATGAATCAATGTCTCTAACAACGAGATGGACTATAATATCAGCATTATCACATAATGGTCCGACCCCGCTTGTCTACATTTTTCACTTGATTGTCTAGCAAATGAGGAAGAGATTTTAGAAATTGACATAACGTTCAACAAATCACCAAATTAAAAAAACCTACTTTAGAGGGCCGACGAGAACTGTCATAAATGTGACTACCAGAGAAGACGGCGATAAAAATAATTACAAACATTAATTACGACCAAAACTCGTCGTCCATTTCTCCTAAAAAATAATTACAAATTTTAATTACGACCAAAGCTTGTTGTCCATTTTTTGAAATAAATATATTTAACAACCGGAACAAAATGGAATCAGATATAACTTATATTAAAAAGGATAACTTGAACTTCACTAGAAAAAAATGCAACTTTTCCTCAATGCGGCTTCCTAACAAGTGGACAAAAAATTAGCAAAAGGGCAAAATTTAAAAAATCTTTTTTTTAAATATCAAGCTGATTAAAAACACATGTATCGACTGAAATCATTGAGAGATTCATTTATGCCTCCGTAGGAAGTGAATGAGACCTTTCATTTGCCAGGATTTGTCATACGACTACAAACAGAAGTGATTGAGACCTTTCGATTGCCAGGATATGTAATACGACTACAGACAGAACAACAAACACAGGCAGAAACGAATAATTCAAAACATTAAGTTGGCCACTATGAACAATGAAAATTTCTGAGCGTTTTTTTAATGACCAGAGGACCGCCCATTACTGAGAAGCTGTAAAAAAACATAAAATAAGGGCAAATACGCACAAATCACGAATATTTTATGGAAACATGTTGAACAAGAACACAGACGATATATATGAATAGACAGTAAAAAATAGACAGTTTATCTTGCAAACTCTTGGAAAACCAATTGCGCTTTTTATTAGTGAGACTAAGTCAAAAGACTAAAAGAACAATAATTACAAGCAGAACTCTCAGATTTCTCAAACAACTTTAGGGAATCACAATGTTGAAGCCATTAAGTTTATAAGATAGTAACCGGGAGAAAATTAAATGTTCACTTTCTTTTCTTTTTAACTTCTTCAAGTCTTTGTAAAATTTCTATCGCAATTTGACAACAAAAAGAACCATAAATATTGAAAAGTATTTAAAACTTACAAAATTCTTCTAAAACAAATTGTCTAAGCTCTAAAGACATCAGTCATAGCGTTTAGCCAATCATCAGATATATTATTAATAGTTTCTACAAAACATCAATAAGATCTATCAATAGTAAACCTAAGCTACAAAAATGGTACAAAATTGAAAATATAACAAAAAGAGAAAAGTTGAAGTTTTTTTTGAAAAAGAATGCCTTGAAAGTCAAAAAGACCATTTACTATATACAAATATCAGGTTTTAAGTTCATATATATATATATATATATATATATATATATATATATATATATATAGTTGGCAATCGAGACCTTTTGTTACACAATATTTGGCATACGACAACAAAAATTAACAACAAATACAGAGTAAAAACAAAAAACTAACAAATTCTGCAAGAGAACGGTGTCGCAGCCCTTAAAATCAAAAGTTATAAAAACCAGCTTCAAGTATGTTTAGTAACGGCTTGTTAACGTTCTTTTCAGTTGGATTTTTATGTAATGTGACAATTTACCAAAGAAACAAAAAAAAATAAGAAAAAGAACAGCAGAAATCCTTCTAATTGGTCTTAAGTGATAAAATTATGGGGAATAATTAATTGATGGCATGTTTCCTGCTAAGCCAAGCCTTGATTGGATATATCACAAAAATTGATTTTAAAGAAATCTCAAAAATTACTTTAAAGAGAGATCAAAATGCTCAGCGCATGAAAAAAGAAATTCGAGACGCTTTGCTTGCCTAATCATAGAAACAGACAAAAAAATCTTTAGTAAAATAATGACTTTAGATTATTCAATCGGATTATCCTGGTCAACATGAGTGCATCAGAGAGCTACGACATGTCGTTAAGCTGGAGGGGTCAAGGGGTCAACTTGAAAACAAGAGTGAAGACGTTCGAGGTTCACATGTATCCTTCAGAGGTCACCATAACACAAGTAGAAGCTTCTGCTCACCAAATCCAAATCTCATTCGAAACTAGTGGAAATTTTTCGGTAGGTTGCAAGTAGTTTGTTCAATCTCAGTGCTCTTCCGTTATGTTTTCTGTATAAGTAATTAACAAAAACAAGGAAATTATAAGAATAAAAACGGGAGAAATGTGCAGAAGGGTCGCGTAGAAAATTTGGAGCAATAATCTTTCACCCCAAAGAATTTTCAAATCTCTAGGGGAAATTACGACTCCGACAACTAGCCATAAAAGAATGCAAGCACAAAATAAACATGTTGGGTAATCTTTTATCATCTGCGAGTTTTTTTTTCAGGCGCTCAAGATTTCATTAATTATTTCGAAATTGCTGAGAAATAGTATATGAAAAAATAAATTAACTAGAAAATTTATGTTCCAAAAATGAATTAATTTCCAGCTTCCTTTAATATTTCTCTCCATTACTTTCCAGAAATGTTCTCGTTCCGACCAAATGCCTACTTTTCTGCTCATTGCCATTGTTTTCAAAAAAAGAAAACGCTCGAATCGAGAGAGTAAAAGTGACATGCAAAGTAACAAACGAAACAGATGAATGCAGACAAAAAGCAGTGATTTTAGTAATCGTATATGACGATTTATAACCCAAAATTATTTCCGGTTTTCATAGCTATAATTTTGCGATACTATTTTGTTTTTATTCCGGATCGAAGAAGATAATTGATTTCCGTATGTTTTTTTTTTCAATCTGAAGTGCCATATCTTCAGGTATGGTGTTTTGACTTATAAGCGAAAATGAGCATCAACTCAAGACTAGAACTATTTTGGGAACAGGATTGGCACTCTTAGCGGGAGAAGTGAAGTTTTCATACACCACGTGAATGTCTTTTAAATTCGATTTTCTTTCAGCAGAACAGTGCCTATGGTTTACCCACGTTGACCGTGTTTTGTCTGTTTGTGTCAGTTTTTCTTTTGCAGTCAAACTTGTCGAATTTTGGTTTTCCGATCTGACTTTCAAATTAACAAAGCACAGTGAAGTTGAGAGGCCATTAATTAACGAGGGAGGGAGAGAGAGAGAGTTTTTTCAAATTTTTCTTTTTGTTCTGATTAAAATGGCTGCTCTTATCTTAGTTTTTTGATAAAATATGTTCTTCAATAAAAAAACAGCGGTCATCTTCTTATTTGTGATCATTTAACATCCGCGCCCAAAAATTGCAACATCCGCGCCCAAAAATTGCCCAAAAATAATTTTGTCGACCTTCCAACTTTTTAACATTTTGCGCGAAGTTTTTTTGACCTCTAAAGGCTAGTTTCATTTTTTGCTCATTCTGCTCAATACCTTTTTAAACTATCGTTGCTCGGCGATACATTCTAAAGTAAAACGAGCTAGTATCGGGAAAAAAACAAAGGATAGAGAAGGGATAAACCCGTCAAGCCCAGATTTAGAAGCCTGGTATTTGAAAATTTATCCAATCATTATTAAATACTGGGCTTTCTATATTGATTGATATTGATAGTAATCTTTACATCCTCTCATTGGGAAGCAGTATCAGCTCTACATACAATATCCATGAAAAATGAACACAATTCTTTAATAATTTTTTAAAAATGATCATTTTTTGTTCTGGTTTCAATCTCAATCAGGGTTATAGATATCAATCGCACCTATTCTTCAGTAACCCACCGTTTATGTTTTTTTCCCTAATTGTTAATTTTTTCAGCATTTATCAAGTTGAAAAACTATTCTATTATCTTTTGCGTAAGGTATGAGCTTCGTCCTTCTCTTATTCTTGATTTTCGGGTTTGTGACGTATTCTGTTTTGAAATAAAAGTGTGCAGTCAATATTTGCAGTTTGGAAGGTTTATCAAAAATATTTATTATACAGAGAGATTTAGGTATTAGACAAAAACTTCGGTCTCAAGGGAACAACTCGTATATATGCAATAGCTATACAGTTTCTAAGGACTCAAATGTTGAAAAAAAATAAAGATAAGATTGCTTTTTGCCCTTTTTGTCTGTAAGTTTTTGAGTTTTAAGAAGTGGTTCATTTTATTCTGCCATTTTCATTTTTGAAAATAATGCTTACAATAAATTGTTGGCTCCCTGATGTCTTTTTTATTTTGTGGTATTTTAATATTGAATAACAAATTTTGCTTATCTAAAATTTTCTGTAGACCTTTCAAATTGTTGCTCATATTTTCTCGCCAATTCGCAAAGATCGCAAAATTTGATCTTGTTACTTTAAATTTGAATACTTGGAACTGTTTTGCATGATTTTAGCCTTTTTTAAGATTTTTTGTCTGCAGTTTTTGATTTTAATGTGCTTCCATAACTTATTAAGGATATCCTAGATAAATCTAGCACAATTAAACAGATGTTCACTAGATATTGTGGCAGATATTTTGCGATATTTTATTTTGCTAGTTAGTTGGACTGGTTTCATAAGGTTTTTATTTTCAAATTCTATGTTTCTTTCTAAATTGGTTTAAACGTGTCACCGACGTTTGAGAACGGTAAAAAGTTTTGTATTTTTTTGTGGTGGATTGATGCCATTTGTTATCCTTCTAAAGAACCATGTCAAAAGTTTTTGGAATCACAATAAATTATTGCGTCTATTGGTCTTAGATAGTTGAGGTGTTTTGTTATTCTGTCTGTGGTACTTTTTTTTCTTTTTGTTACAGAGAAGGTAACGAATGTTTTTTTACCAATGTTTAAAACAATAGTTCTCAGATTCAGCTGATCTGAAAAACACAACAATGCTCTTGATGCTAGTTAATGTATGGCATCTGACTTCTTTTGTTTAACGAAATAAAAACTGCAGGCCAATCAAACAAAAAAAAATCACTAATAATGACAGATACTAATGGAAAATAAAATGAGCGACACAGAACACATTCTGTTTTGGTCATTTTATTTTCAATAAATGTGTGTCTTTTTTATTGAGGTTTTTTCTGTGATTGGCCTAAAATTTGCGTTTTGATACGAACATTTTTAGTTTTTTGAAAACACCGTTGAAGGGATGAGAATTCAATTTTTTTTGTATTCCGGAATTCATAGGCTTACTGTTTTTCTCTAGTTAGCTGATCCAATTTTTATTTCTACGTTTTTTAACGACGCTAATTCGAAAAAAAAGGTGTGTTCGCCTGCTCTAACAGCGTTTTTACTTCCCCGGTGCTGCTTTAATATGCGTTTGTTCATATTTGGAACAAACAAAAGTTAAATTTGTGCTGCTTTTCCAATTAAGTGCTTTGAATCATAAATAATCTATTTAATATCTAAACAACTTTTTGATAGGGACTTTTTGGTCACTTAGTACCAGTCTAAACTTCTCTTATAGTCAATAGAGGGGTCAAATAGAATTAACGCTTTTAAAAAAAAGTTTTCAGTTTTTCGTCTTTCTATTTTGCATCTATCATACCAGCTGTGTTCATGAAATATGTTCATGGGATGTCATAGCTCTGACGAAAAATCTGTTTTCTCAAATTTTGTTGGGTTCAAAATCTCAAAAGCCAGGTGCAAATTAAAAATGAGCCCATCTGATTAAAAAAAGTCCCAAAGAATTTCCTTTATCATAATTTTTGTCTCCTGAAGTTGATTATTTGCCAATTCTTTCGCACAGCAAGTAGATCACATTTTTTTCATTTCCCTGCTCATACCATTTGCCTATAGTATCTGCAGCATTGTTTAATTCGTCTTCGGAATTTTTGAAGCCTATACTATAAAAATTCATACCCCGAAAGATTAGGCCAATTCAATTCGCTCGTCAGAGCTGGAATGTTTCACTCATCTAAAGCTATTCTGTTCAAAATCAGATTCTCTAGATGGTCTGGTCAAAATCAAACATCAGTACAAATTGGGTTTTAAAAAATTTTTGAAATACCAGATTGTACTGATGTTTGATTTTGATAATAGTCGCTTCAGATGAGTGAAACATTCCAGTTCTGACCAGAGCGAATTGGAATGATCCTAATGATCCTAATGAGCGAATTGGAATGATCCTACGCGTATGCTATTCCCTTGTGTCGTTAGTTTTGTATTTTTTGAGCACAAACACAAAATAGTCCGCTATTCAAGCTTTCAAGCGATTTCTGATTACGTTTGTTCTTTTAATCTCTATAATAACTTTTTGGATTTGTTCCTTTAAAAAAGTACTTCAAAGGAAAGCATACTCAACAAAAAACATCTAAAATTGTGTCATTGCATTTGGTTGTTTGTAATTTCTTAGAATAAGGCTGGAACCTTTGATTAGAATTAGTCTATTTTATGTAAATTATGTTCAAATTTCGTGTCGTCTCCCTGAAATGATAGGGTGCTAATGTTGCGTACATCAATTTAGAGCTAATCCTCTATTTGCAATTCGAGACAGAATGTTTACCTTATAAGAATCTGGCGCTATCCGGATTTGTGTCAGTTTTCTCCCAATTTCCGCCAGAAAACGATAACATTGCAAGGTCATACCAGCAAACGAAGTGCAAACACTTTTACAATTAGTCACAAGATAGAACATAGCAGAATTTGTCGGAAGAATCTTTAAATTTGAGTTTTTTGCCTTGAGAAAAAAAATCTTATTTTGCTGAGTTCCGACGAACGCAAAAGATTTCAGTTTGGTTAAGCAGTATTTACAAAGGTTGACACAAAATGTTTGCTCATTTTGAATTTTGACACACTTATCTGCAATACAGTTGCTGTATTGTTGAAGAGAACTTAAAAAAGACAAACTAGAAAGACACTAAACAAAAGTTAACTAAGTTACTGGTAAATGGGGACAAATGGGTTGCATATTATTAATATTCTCATTCGAAACTCATTTTAAAAGAATCTAACAAAAAAACTGTTTTCATCATGTAGACAACTGGCCGAAGCATGGTTTTGGATTGTGGCACAAAATTTTGCCAGATAAAGCAACGTCATGTAAGAATGTGCCTGATTCCTACATTACAACAATGTTTTTTGTGTGCCTTTAAGATGTGACGCACCTGCATAAGTCAGGCATAACCGCTTTTGGAGTTCTTTTGGGTGAACTCAATTTTTTGCCCTTCGATTTGAACAAAAAGTATCCAATTGAAAAAAAAAATTCATAAAAACCTTTGGAAACCTGATTTTGCTTATCTTAGACGGGAACTTTAATGAGGACCCAGGTTTAGACCTCGACTTACGAAAAGATTGCGCTCAACCAAAAAATCTATAAAAAATCATGCTCAATTCAAACAGTCCACAGAAAAACTTTAGCTCACTTAAGTGATAATCTCCCAAATTATTAAAGCGCGACTTTATCTCAACCTAAATTTGATACAAAATTTTAGTTCGACCCACAATTTTACACTTGGGACCGGAAAGTTGAAAAGCACTTTGAGTGTCGGCTGGTGCATATAACCTATTAAATGGGTCTGACATTTAAAAATTTTTAATGTTCATAAAGTTTCTGTTTCAGACAAAAATAATTGTGTTATTATACATATAAAAGTTTATGCATTTTGGAGTTAAAAAGCTAAATAACAGCCTAATGAATTCAATGCTGATGAATTGACAATGATAAAAGGGTTACTAACTAGTTCCATTCAACCAAACAAAGTAGCAAATATTATACTAGCAAAAACTAAATTATATTAAGAGTTTAATTTACTTATGCTTTGTAGCAAAATTTAAATTTTTTGATAGTGGCACTGATAGTGTTGCAATGATAGTTTGGCGCTTTTCGTGGATGCTTTTACATGCACCAAAAATGAAAAAAAAGTTTGTTAGCGATGCAGAAAAGTCAAATCCTCGGCCGATGAAAATACCGTGCTCGACTATAGTTTGCTATGAAAAGACCTCAGCTCGACCCAAGAAAAGGCTGTTCCTCGACTTTAACTGCGCTTGACCGTGTATTTGTACCCCAGGCGAGAACGGATTGTTATCTTGTAAGATTCTGGTAGATTCTTGCATAAAATGGTTTATCTTGAAATATCTGCCAGAAAATGGTTATCTTGCTAGATTCTTTGAGTTTGTTTTGGTTGAGCTGTGATTTGATGTGGAATTTATTCATTTCCGTTAACATTATTTTCTGATTAAATTAATTGAATATCGGTAGATCAGCATTTAAATAAAAAATTTCAAAAAACTTTGATTTCTTAAAATTGCAATAAATTTCTATTACCGTCTAAAAAGTAATACCTTCCTTTTCCATTCCTTTCTGTTAAAAGTCTCTCTCGGTTCGAAAGCCGATATCAGAGTTAAGTTTCTACAAAGACCTTTTATCTTGGCATCTTCAGTCAATACCTGGCTGTTTCCTATTTTTGTGGCAAAAAGCCGGCTACCAGGAACTGTTAGTTTAGAACAATTCTTGTCTTGTATGATTCTGATAGCAAAACTGTTACTGTAAAAGATTCTGACAGAAAAACGGTTATCTTGCAAGATTCTGGCAGAAATCTTGAAAAGTTATGCATAATCTTGCGAGAATCTGGCGAAATCTGCCAGAGTTTTGCAAGATAGCCATTCCATTTCGACTGGAGGAGTCATTATTGAAACCCTTACTAGAATTATAAAGTCTAACCATAAGTTGAAATCTAAACCTGTTGAGTATGGTCTCAGTGTAAAGCAGTTTTGAAACCCGTCACGATGTACAGAAAAAAATATTGAGAGTTTACTCGACTCTGTTTGGCTTGCTCGCGATTTGTCTACTGTGAGTTCATTATCGTTTTCAGTTGATGGAAGTAACGATTTCTCCCGAAGGTGGTCGCTGTCCTTGCATTCTGGGCCAGGTCGGCTCAGGTCAAGTCACAATTGGTGACGAAATCACAAATCCTCTCACAGCTGGCGAACAGTACACTCTCTACATTCGCACCTCAAGTTTTGCTGGTCTCAAGAGCAACCCGATAGAAATCGTGAAATCTCTGCCCATCGATAAAATAACTGCAAACAATCACTTGATTGGATCGACTGCTTATTTCGAAATAACAGTTGAGAGTGGGGTTGGAAGTTACATAAGAATTCACTTTGCCAATAACCAGCAACCATCGCCAGCGGTTTTCGAGGACGACGACATTCCCTTCAGGTGATGTAGAACAGAATTTTCCTCACTCCTTTCTCCCTCAGCACGATATTCCCGGTTTGAATGCATCCCCATTTGTTCATATTATTCAGATAAAATCCATTTTCGGAAACAGCAATAAAAATGGCAAAATAAATTACAAGCGCAAAAAATATAGATAGAACCCCGAATTTAAGATGACTCTGTAATGGTACACTGTGGCCATTTACCATTAAGCTTCAAAAGTACATTTGTTGTTTTTGAGGCAGTCACCAATCTTTACTTTGCGTAAAATTAAATCAAATTCAAATTTAAATTTAAAAATGGATACGTCATTCGCGGAAATATGAGACGGAAAAAGCAGAAAATCTATTAGTAATTGTTTGATATCCAACTCAAAGACTTTGTTGTTGTTGTGAACCCTGATATCAATAATTGCAGAGCTGCTATTGGTCTTTGTAATCCACAATCAATTTTGCGAGTGACTTTTCTAATCAATCTACATTTAGGTTTTCTCTAGTTTCCGTCTAATTGGCACCATCAAAATTAATTCAACTTTTTTAACTCCGTGCGGTAGGAATTTTAGGTGTTTTCTTTAATCACCACAATTAGAGTTTAAAATCTATTGAAAAACAACCTAAATTTCTAAGTACAATTCTCATTGTGGCTCGGTCTAGAACTCCCAAGTACTGTCTTAGTTGCTTAAATTGTGCGAAAGAAATAGTTGAGAATGAAATATAATCAGTTTGAAAAGTTAGAGAAGGTTAGAGCAGAATTAAAGGGTGCATTCCTTAATTAAAATACGGGTAAGTGGTCGAAGTTTTAGTGTTAACTATTATCTTACATCTTACTGCTGGATGAAGCTGAAATGAGTGTTTTTCGGCTGAGTAAAAGATGCATACTTAGTTTGCTGCTAAAAGAGAAATTCCCCGCTCAGCGAAGGAGAAATGATATTGCTGATTAAAGCAAAATTTGCTGATTAGAGCAAAAAAAAGGCGAAAGAAGAGAAGCTTGAATTGCGTTTGGTTGCGGCTGTTTTACTTCCGCTAGCAAAATCTGGGCTGTTTGAAAATTGAGTCAAGAAGAATGTTAATCGCGAGCCTTTGAGCTCCGAATCAAATACTAGGTCATTTGTGGAGCCGACCAATATTCGTTTTCAGTCATCTTTGTACTTCAGAGTTATTCCCATGGAGAGCGGCCTGCATAGATCAAAGCCTGCACTTAAATCGCAAAGTGATAGCGGCAATGAATTAGCCACCATAGCCAATGGCCCATGAATAATGCAGTCTTTTGCTCGAACATATTTTGTAGCGCGGCTCTCACTTTCAAAATTTCGGTCAGTTTAGACAAGGTCAAACGTGTTTAATCAATCCACGGGTGAAAAATTATAACATGTCGATCTCGTTTTTTTATCTCACTTAAATCTGTTTCTGCCTCTAAGCACATTCAACGATTGAACAAGAGAGAATTCTAGTATCACTGGAAGCTTAGATGTGGGAACCGGAACTTTTTATTTCTTGACCTTGTTCCGAATGATGAATTGTTCTGCGAGATACCCTTTATTGATATCTGGTTTGAGAGACTTAAGGGGTGAACTATGTATTGGGGGCTTCTTTTCAAAGAAAATTGTTCTCTCTCGAATCGCCCCGCTAATCATTGCGTTAAGAGGAAAGTAGTTTCTTTTTGGCAAACCGTCATCGACAATCGATTTTTTGGGTTTGCATAGGTGTTGAATTATTTCAATATTTTTGAATATGTTGTTGTTGACGTAGTTGTTTTTGTTCTGTCTATTGCTCTTCTTGATAAGATTTTTGTGGTGACGAAAATTTTGATTGATTTTGTTTTTTGTTATTGCGTCCTCGCTGTCGATGATGTATGGCTTGCGGCTTATTTGTCATTAAGGGTCTTTTCAGTTAGGAAGTTGTTACTCATACCATAGCTATCTGCCGGCAGCTCCAGTGATCGTGACTTGTTGTCTGGTCATCTCTTGTGATCACGAAGAATCAAACTGATTTCGAACCAAACGTACGAGGCTTCTGAATCAAATATAATTGTACTTCTAAATGTACCATAAAAAAGGTACTTGCTAAGTGTGTGAAAACAATCGTGTTTTTCAGTACAGTGCGACGTTTACAAAGATTCTTTTAGGGTGGAAACAAGTGAAGGAATCATCATTATTTGTTGATTTTATTTTGAAAATAATCTTTCAATTAATTCAGCAGAATAACAGGAAGAATATGAACTAGTTAGTAGGGACATGAAATGGAAGGAAGTGAGATCACACGAAACTTTTTTTATATATATAAAAATTTGTTTAAAAGATTTTCAGGGGAAAGATTCAACGAAAAACGTTCTGTACTTATGCCAGGCGGTCAACCGCGAACAAGTTTGTCTTTCTTTTTTTTGCAACAAGTAAATTAAAATTATAACCATACGGTTAAGTATACTTGAAACAAAAAATACTTCAAATCATTCAAACAAAATAAAGTAATAAACATCAACAAATTTCTCAAAGAATCGCATTATAAAATTTTCTTCCGATTGCTTTCTTCCTAAAAATAAAATAACTTTTTTCTGCAGCTCCCAGGTGTGAACTTTGGCAGTGTGCAACAATAACACAGCTGCAGAGGCCCATACAGCTGGGTTGTCAAACTCTTTTATTTGCCTCGAATATTGGTGGAAAAGATCTATGAGGAGGGCAACTGATAACAGAAAGGAAAAGGAAAGCAGGATAACAAATGGGACCGAAAAGAGATCTTTTTTTTACCAATCCCTGCACCAAATGCCGTCAGGAGTAATATTGATGTACCAAATACCGCTAGTTTTTTGTCCGAGGAGCTTCTCGATGTTAGTCAATTTGTGGATGGATTGAGGATTGAACACACTTGCTTCGTTTCTTGCTCCAGAAACAACGGAAAAATCACCTATTGAGACAATATAAAATTTTCAAAGACATAGGGGCAAGTTGCGTCTGATGAACAGTTAAAAGGACTGTTTCCACAGCCAAAACAAACTAGGAGGTCATTAGCTCTCCAATTTTCAGTAGGACGCAACTTCTTCCTTCAAGAATAACTTTAAAATAAAGGGCACTCATCACTATTTTCAAAAAAGTGGTTATGATCAAGCAAACTGGGGAACAAATTTGCGAACAGATAGACCATTCCTAACTTCTTTTAAAATTGTCTAAGAGAACAAAATAATTTATTGTCAAATATTGGAGGGGGGTTTTTGTACGATTCTCAAAACTAGATCTTTTTCAATTTGTAAGAAGAATCTACGATGGGGCAACAATCGTATAAGAATTTTCATCAGGTGATTTTGAGCATCAATTTAAGAATTCTTTTTTTTTAATGCGGCAGTGGTTGTCAGTCTCAGTAAAAGAAGAGTAAATACTGACAATTTGATTTAAATGTTGTTTCAGGTGAAAAATCTTCCTGCCAGACCTGATTGTTTTTGGTATACAATAAAAGTTTTATAGAAAAAAACAGTTCCAGCGTTTTGAAGAGGAAAAATGAATAGGGTCAATTGTTCAATTGTATCTACTAATCGTAGTTGTGAGGAAAATAAGCTTGTAATTCGGGTGTTGTTTCAATAGCGCGTTCAAATCCACAAATATCAACAACTTTTGAGTCAAGATGAGACCATTTTATCAGTCGATTTCCATTATGTAAATGATTGTTACCTCATTGTTTTTATAAAAAGCAAGGAATAGTGACCTCTCCAAAATTTGGGTTTGCAAATTATTAAACGGATCCATTGGCTTAAGATACTATGTGATCAAAGATTAGGGTAAAAGTGTCACGTTTATTAAAGGTGTTGCTGCTGCCATTTGCCTGTTGTCTTGATATATTTTGTCGTCTGGAGTATGTTTCCAGTGGCAACAGTTATTTGAGTGTTGTTTGAGTTGCTGTTAAAAATTTCGTCATCTTTGATTTGATAAATTGAGGTTACGATTCAAAGTAAAAACAAATTGTAGGCGGATTCTAGTAATGTTTTCGAACAAACGAACATCCCGGGTCGAGTGTCCTCCCTAAAATCCTCCCATTTTGTTGTAAGAGCGAGGGGGGGGGGGTAATTTAACTATGGGGGGTAAATTGATATAACAGTGTTGGAGTATTTTGTGCAGAGGGGAAAAATGATGTAAGAGCTGGGCTGCAATGAGAGGGCTTTTGAGGCATTATCCCCCCCCCAACTAAAATTGCCATGTAAGAGTGGGCTGCAATGGGCTGCAATGAGAGAACTTTTCAGGAGTTATCCCCTGACTGAAATTGCCAGGTAAAAGTGGGCTGCAACGGGCTGTAATGGCAGGACTCTTGAGGAATTACCTCCCCTCAATAAAATTGCCATGTAAGAGTGGGCTGCAATGGGCTGCAATGGGAGGACTTTTGAGGAATTACCTCCCCTGACTAAAATTGCCTTGTAAGGGGTGGGCTGCAATCGGAGGACTTTGGAGGAACTACCCCTCCCCCCAAATAAAATTGCCATGTAAGAGTGGGCTGCAGTGGGCTGCACTGGGAAGACTTTTGAGGATGTACCCCCTGACTAAAATTGCCATGTAAGAGTGGGCTGCAATGGGCTTCAATGGGAGGACTTTTGAGGAGTTACCCCTTGACTGAAAATGCCATGTAAGAGTGGGCTGCAATGGGCCGCAAAGGGAGGACTTTTGAGGAATTACCTCCCCCCCTTAATAAAATTGCCATGTAAGAGTGGGCTTCAATGGGCTGCAATGGCAGAACTTTTGAGGAATTACCTCTCCTTACTCAAACTGCCTTGTAAGAGTGGGCTGCGACGGGCTGCAATGGGAGGACTTTTGAGGAATAACCTCCCCTGACTAAAATTGCAATATAAGTGTGGGCTGCAATCGGATGACTTTGGAGGAACTACCCGTCCTCCTAAATAAAATTGCCATGTAAGAGTGGGCTGCAATGGGCTGCACTGGGAAGAATTTTGAGGAGATACCCCCTGACTAAAATTGCCATGTAAGAGTGGGCTGCAATGGGCTGCAATGGCAGGACTGAAAATGCCATGTAACAGTAGGCTGCAATGGGCCGCAAAGGGAGGACTTTTGAGGAATTACCTCCCCCCCCCGGAATAAAATTGCCATGTAAGAGTGGGCTGCAATGGGAGGACTTTGAGGAGTTACCCTTGACTGAAAATGCCATGTAAGCGTGGGCTGCAATGGGCCGCAAAGGGAGGACTTTTGAGGAATTACCTCCCCCCCCCCGGAATAAAATTGCCATTTAAGAGTGGGCTGCAATGAGAGGACTTTTGATGAGTTATCCCCTGACAGAAATTGCCAAGTAAAAGTGGGCTGCAATGGGCTTCAATGGCAGAACTTTTGAGGAATTACCTCCCCTGACTAAAATTGCCATGAAAGAGTGGGCTGCAATGGGCTGCAATGGGAGGACTTTTGAGGAGTTACCTCCACCCACCCGGAATAAAATTGCCATGTGAAAGTGGGCGGCAATGGGAGGACTTTTGAGGAGTTAGCCTTGACTGAAAATGCCATGTAAGCGTGGGCTGCAATGGGCCGCAAAGGGAGGACTTTTGAGGAATTACCTCCCCCCCCGGAATAAAATTGCCATGTATGAGTGGGCTGCAATGGGCTGCAATGGGAGGACTTTTGAGGAATTAACCCCTGACTGAAAATGCCATGTAAGAGTGGGCTGCAATGGGCTGCAATGGCAGAACTTTTGAGGAACTACCTCCCCTTACTAAAATTGCCTTGTAAGAGTGGGCTGCAATGGGCTGCAATGGGAGGACTTTTGATGAATAACCTCCCCTGACTAAAATTGCAATGTAAGTGTGGGCTGCAATCGGAGGACTTTGGAGGAACTACCCGTCCTCCTAAATAAAATTGCCATGTAAGAGTGGGCTTCAATGGGCTGCACTGGGAAGACTTTTGAAGAGATACCCCCTGACTAAAATTGCCATGTAAGAGTGGTCTGCAATGGGCTGCAATGGGAGGACTTTTGAGGAGTTACCCCCTGACTGAAAATGCCATGTAACAGTAGGCTGCAATGGGCCGCAAAGGGAGGACTTTTGAGGAATTACCTCCCCCCCGGAATAAAATTGCCATGTAAGAGTGGGCTGCAATGGGAGGACTTTTGAGGAGTTACCCTTGACTGAAAATGCCATGTAAGCGTGGGCTGCAATGGGCCGCAAAGGGAGGACTTTTGAGGAATTACCTCCCCGGGAATAAAATTGCCATGTAAAAGTGGGCTGCAATGGGCTTCAATGGCAGAACTTTTGAGGAATTACCTCCCCTGACTAAAATTGCCATGAAAGAGTGGGCTGCAATGGGCTGCAATGGGAGGACTTTTGAGGAGTTACCTCCCCCCACCCGGAATAAAATTGCCAAGTGAGAGTGGGCGGCAATGGGAGGACTTTTGAGGAGTTAGCCTTGACTGAAAATGCCATGTAAGCGTGGGCTGCAATGGGCCGCAAAGGGAGGACTTTTGAGGAATTACCTCCCCCCCGGAATAAAATTGCCATGTATGAGTGGGCTGCAATGGGCTGCAATGGGAGGACTTTTGAGGAATTAACCCCTGACTGAAAATGCCATGTAAGAGTGGGCTGCAATGGGCTGCAATGGCAGAACTTTTGAGGAACTACCTCCCCTTACTAAAATTGCCTTGTAAGAGTGGGCTGCAATGGGCTGCAATGGGAGGACTTTTGAGGAATAACCTCCCCTGACTAAAATTGCAATGTAAGTGTGGGCTGCAATCGGAGGACTTTGGAGGAACTACCCGTCCTCCTAAATAAAATTGCCATGTAAGAGTGGGCTTCAATGGGCTGCACTGGGAAGACTTTTGAAGAGATACCCCCTGACTAAAATTGCCATGTAAGAGTGGTCTGCAATGGGCTGCAATGGGAGGACTTTTGAGGAGTTACCCCCTGACTGAAAATGCCATGTAACAGTAGGCTGCAATGGGCCGCAAAGGGAGGACTTTGGAGGAACTACCCCTCCCTCCCCCCCAAATAAAAACACCATGTGAGAGTGGGCTGCAATGGGCTGCACTGGGAAGACTTTTGAGGAGATACCCCCTGACTAAATTTGCCACGTAAGAGTGGGCTGCAATGAGAGTACTTTTGAGGAGTTATCCCCTGACAGAAATTGCCAAGTAGAAGTGGGCTGCAATGGGCTTCAATGGCAGAACTCTTGAGGAATTACCTCCCCGGAATAAAATTGGCATGTAAGAGTGGGCTGCAATGGGAGGACTTTTGAGGAGTTACCCTTGACTGAAAATGCCATGTAAGCGTGGGCTGCAATGGGCCGCAAAGAGAGGACTTTTGAGGAGTTACCTCCCCGGGAATAAAATTGCCATGTAAAAGTGGGCTGCAATGGGCTTCAATGGCAGAACTTTTGAGGAATTACCTCCCCTGACTAAAATTGCCATGAAAGAGTGGGCTGCAATGGGCTGCAATGGGAGGACTTTTGAGGAGTTACCTCCCCCCACCCGGAATAAAATTGCCATGTGAGAGTGGTCGGCAATGGGAGGACTTTTGAGGAGTTAGCCTTGACTGAAAATGCCATGTAAGCGTGGGCTGCAATGGGCCGCAAAGGGAGGACTTTTGAGGAATTACCTCCCCCCCCCGGAATAAAATTGCCATGTATGAGTGGGCTGCAATGGGCTGCAATGGGAGGACTTTTGAGGAATTAACCCCTGACTGAAAATGCCATGTAAGAGTGGGCTGCAATGGGCTGCAATGGCAGAACTTTTGAGGAACTACCTCCCCTTACTAAAATTGCCTTGTAAGAGTGGGCTGCAATGGGCTGCAATGGGAGGACTTTTGAGGAATAACCTCCCCTGACTAAAATTGCAATGTAAGTGTGGGCTGCAATCGGAGGACTTTGGAGGAACTACCCGTCCTCCTAAATAAAATTGCCATGTAAGAGTGGGCTTCAATGGGCTGCACTGGGAAGACTTTTGAAGAGATACCCCCTGACTAAAATTGCCATGTAAGAGTGGGCTGCAATGGGCTGCAATGAGAGTACTTTTGAGGAGTTATCCCCTGACAGAAATTGCCAAGTAGAAGTGGGCTGCAATGGGCTTCAATGGCAGAACTTTTGAGGAATTACCTCCCCTGACTAAAATTGCCATGAAAGAGTGGGCTGCAATGGGAGGACTTTTGAGGAGTTACCCCTGGCTGAAAATGCCATGTAAGAGTGGGTGGCAATGGGAGGACTTTTGAGGAGTTAGCCGTGACTGAAAATGCCATGTAAGCGTGGGCTGCAATGGGCCGCAAAGGGAGGACTTTTGAGGGATTACCTCCCCCCCCGGAATAAAATTGCCATGTAAGAGTGGGATGCAATGGGCTGCAATGGGAGGACTTTTGAGGAATTACCTCCACTGACTAGAATTGCAATGTAAGAGTGGGCTGCAATCGGAGGACTTTGGAGGAACTACCCCTCCCCCCCAAATAAAAACGCCATGTAAGAGTGGGCTGCAATGGGCTGCAGTTTTAGAAGTTTTGAGGAATTACCTCCCATGACTAAAATTGCCATGTAAGAGTCGGCTGCAATGGGCTGCAATGGGAAGACTTTTGAGGAGATACCCCTGAATAAATTTGCCACGTAAGAGTGGGCTGCAATGAGAGGACTTTTGAGGAGTTACCCCCTGACTGAAAATGCCATGTAACAGTAGGCTGCAATGGGCCGCAAAGGGAGGACTTTTGAGGAATTACCTCCCCCCCGGAATAAAATTGCCATGTAAGAGTGGGCTGCAATGGGAGGACTTTTGAGGAGTTACCCTTGACTGAAAATGCCATGTAAGCGTGGGC
Organism: Convolutriloba macropyga; assembly: GCF_964194025.1. Taxonomy (NCBI): domain Eukaryota; kingdom Metazoa; phylum Xenacoelomorpha; order Acoela; family Convolutidae; genus Convolutriloba; species Convolutriloba macropyga. The sequence continues at coordinate 19,960,350 of NC_134478.1, read as the reverse complement.
TGCAATGGGCCGCAAAGGGAGGACTTTTGAGGAATTACCTCCCCCGGGAATAAAATTGCCATGTAAGAGTGGGCTGCAATGGGCTGCAATGAGAGTACTTTTGAGGAGTTATCCCCTGACAGAAATTGCCAAGTAAAAGTGGGCTGCAATGGGCTTCAATGGCAGACCTTTTGAGGAATTACCTCCCCTGACTAAAATTGCCATGAAAGAGTGGGCTGCAATGGGAGGACTTTTGAGGAGTTACCCCTGACTGAAAATGCCATGTAAGAGTGGGCTGCAATGGGCCGCAAAGGGAGGACTTTTGAGGAATTACCTCCCCCCCCCCCCGGAAAAAAATTGCCATGTAAGAGTGGGCGGCAATGGGAGGACTTTTGAGGAGTTAGCCTTGACTGAAAATGCCATGTAAGCGTGGGCTGCAATGGGCCGCAAAGGGAGGACTTTTGAGGGATTACCTCCCCCCCCGGAATAAAATTGCCATGTAAGAGTGGGCTGCAATGGGCTGCAATGGGAGGACTTTTGAGGAATTATCTCCCCTGACTAGAATTGCAATGTAAGAGTGGGCTGCAATCGGAGGACTTTGGAGGAACTACCCCTCCCCCCCCCCAAATAAAAACACCATGTAAGAGTGGGCTGCAATGGGCTGCACTGGGAAGACTTTTGAGGAGATACCCCCTGACTAAATTTGCCACGTAAGAGTGGGCTGCAATGAGAGTACTTTTGAGGAGTTATCCCCTGACAGAAATTGCCAAGTAGAAGTGGGCTGCAATGGGCTTCAATGGCAGAACTCTTGAGGAATTACCTCCCCTGACTAAAATTGCCATGAAAGAGTGGGCTGCAATGGGAGGACTTTTGAGGAGTTACCCCTGACTGAAAATGCCATGTAAGAGTGGGTGGCAATGGGAGGACTTTTGAGGAGTTAGTCTTGACTGAAAATGCCATGTAAGCGTGGGCTGCAATGGGCCGCAAAGGGAGGACTTTTGAGGGATTACCTCCCCCCCGGAATAAAATTGCCATGTAAGAGTGGGATGCAATGGGCTGCAATGGGAGGACTTTTGAGGAATTACATCCCCTGACTAGAATTGCAATGTAAGAGTGGGCTGCAATCGGAGGACTTTGGAGGAACTACCCCTCCCCCCCCCCAAATAAAAACGCCATGTAAGAATGGGCTGCAATGAGGTGCACTGGGAAGACTTTTGAGGAGATACCCCCTGACTAAATTTGCCACGTAGGAGTGGGCTGCAATGAGAGTACTTTTGAGGAGTTATCCCCTGACTGAAATTGCCATGTATAAGTGGGCTGCAATGGGCTGCAGTTTTAGAAGTTTTGAGGAATTACCTCCCATGACTAAAATTGCCATGTAAGAGCGGGCTGCAATGGGCTGCAATGGGAAGATTTTTGAGGAGATACCCCTGAATAAATTTGCCACGTAAGAGTGGGCTGCAATGAGAGGACTTTTGAGGAGTTACCCCCTGACTGAAAATGCCATGTAACAGTAGGCTGCAATGGGCCGCAAAGGGAGGACTTTTGAGGAATTACCTCCCCCCCGGAATAAAATTGCCATGTAAGAGTGGGCTGCAATGGGAGGACTTTTGAGGAGTTACCCTTGACTGAAAATGCCATGTAAGCGTGGGCTGCAATGGGCCGCAAAGGGAGGACTTTTGAGGAATTACCTCCCCCGGGAATAAAATTGCCATGTAAGAGTGGGCTGCAATGGGCTGCAATGAGAGTACTTTTGAGGAGTTATCCCCTGACAGAAATTGCCAAGTAAAAGTGGGCTGCAATGGGCTTCAATGGCAGAACTTTTGAGGAATTACCTCCCCTGACTAAAATTGCCATGAAAGAGTGGGCTGCAATGGGAGGACTTTTGAGGAGTTACCCCTGACTGAAAATGCCATGTAAGAGTGGGCTGCAATGGGCCGCAAAGGGAGGACTTTTGAGGAATTACCTCCCCCCCCCCCCGGAAAAAAATTGCCATGTAAGAGTGGGCGGCAATGGGAGGACTTTTGAGGAGTTGGCCTTGACTGGAAATGCCATGTAAGCGTGGGCTGCAATGGGCCGCAAAGGGAGGACTTTTGAGGGATTACCTCCCCCCCCCGGAATAAAATTGCCATGTAAGAGTGGGCTGCAATGGGCTGCAATGGGAGGACTTTTGAGGAATTATCTCCCCTGACTAGAATTGCAATGTAAGAGTGGGCTGCAATGGGCTGCAATGGGAGGACTTTTGAGGAATTACCTCCCCTGACTAAAATTGCCTTGTAAGGGGTGGGCTGCAATCGGAGGACTTTGGAGGAACTACCCCTCCCCCCAAATAAAATTGCCATGTAAGAGTGGGCTGCAGTGGGCTGCACTGGGAAGACTTTTGAGGAGATACCCCCTGACTAAATTTGCCACGTAAGAGTGGGCTGCAATGAGAGTACTTTTGAGGAGTTATCCCCTGACTGAAATTGCCATGTATAAGTGGGCTGCAATGGGCTGCAGTGTTAGAAGTATTGAGGAATTACCTCCCATGACTAAAATTGCCATGTAAGAGTGGGCTGCAATGGGCTGCAATGGGAAGACTTTTGAGGAGATACCCTGAATAAATTTGCCACGTACGAGTGGGCTGCAATGAGAGGACTTTTGAGGAGTTATCCCCTGACTGAAATTGCCATGTAAAAGTGGGCTGCAATGGGCTGCAGTGGTAGAAGTTTTGAGGAATTACCTCCCATGACTAAAATTGCCATGTAAGAGTGGGCTGCAATGGGCTGCAATGGGAAGACTTTTGAGGAGATACCCCCTGACTGAAATTGCCATGTTAAATTGGGCTGCAATGGGCTGCAAAGGTAGAACTTTTGAGGAAATACCTCCCCTGACTAAAATTGCCATGTAATAGTGGACTGAAATGGGCTGCAATGGGAGGACTTTTGAGGAATAACCTCCCCTGACTAAAATTGCAATGTGTGGGCTGCAATCGGAGGACATTGGAGGAACTACCCCTCCCCCCAAATAAAATTGCCATGTAAGAATGGGCTGCAATGGGCTGCAATTGGAGGACTTTTAAGGAGTTACTTCTGACTGAAATTGCCATGTAAGAGTGGGCTGCAATGGGCCGCAAAGGGAGGACTTTTGAGGAATTACCTCCCCCTCCACGGAATAAAATTGCCATGTAAGATTGGGCTGGAATGGGCTGCAATAGGAGGACTTTTGAGGAGTTACCCTTGACTGAAAATGCCATGAAAGCGTGGGCTGCAGTGGGCCGCAAAGGGAGGACTTTTGAGGAATTACCTCCCCCCGGAAAAAAATTGCCATGTAAGAGTGGGCTGCAATGGGCTGCAATGAGAGGACTTTTGAGGAGTTATCCCCTGACAGAAATTGTCAAGTAAAAGTGGGCTGCAATGGGCTGCAATGGCAGAACTTTTGAGGAATTAACTCCCCTGACTAAAATTGCCATGTAAGAGTGGGCTGCAATGGGCTGCAATGGGAGGACTTTTGAGGAATTACCTCCCCTGACTAAAATTGCATTGTAAGAGTGGGCTGCAATCGGAGGACTTTGGAGGAACTACCCCCCCCCCCCCAAATCAAAATGCCATGTAAAAGTGGGCTGCAATGGGCTGCACTGGGAAGACTTTTGAGGAGATACCCCCTGACTAAATTTGCCACGTAAGAGTGGGCTGCAATGAGAGGACTTTTGAGGAGTTATCCCCTGACTGAAATTGCCCTATAAAAGTGGGCTGCAATGGGCTGCAGTGGTAGAAGTTTTGAGGAATTACCTCCCATGACTAAAATTGCCATGTAAGAGGGGGCTGCAATGGGCTGCAATGAGAAGACTTTTGAGGAATTACCTCCCCCTCGGAATAAAATTGCCATGTAAGAGTGGGCTGCAATGGGCTGCCATGGGATGACTTTTGAGGAGATACCCCCAGACTGAAATTGCCATGCAAGAGTGGGCTTTAATGGGCTGCAATGAGAAGACTTTTGAGGAATTACCTCCCCCCGGAATAAACTTGCCATGTGAGAGTGGGCTACAATGGGCTGCATTGGGAAGACTTTTGAGGTGTTACCCCCTGAATGAAATTGCCATGTAAGATTGGGCTGCAATGGGCCGCAAATGGAGGACTATTGAGGAATTACTTCCCCCCGTAATAAAATGGCCATGTAAGAGTGGGCTGCAATGGGCTGCAATGAGAGGACTTTTGAGGAGTTATCCCCTGACAGAAATTGCCAAGTAAATGTGGGCTGCAATGGGCTGCAATGGCAGAACTTTTGAGGAATTACCTCCCCTGACTAAAATTGCCAGGTAAGAGTGGGCTGCAATGGGCTGCAATGGGCTGCAATGGGAGGACTTTTGAGGAATTACCTCCCCTGACTAAAATTGCAATGTAAGAGTGGGCTGCAATCGGAGGACTTTGGAGGAACTACCACTCCCCCCCAAATCAAAATGCCATGTAAGAGTGGGCTGCAATGGGCTGCACTGGGACGAATTTTGAGGAGATACCCCCTGACTAAATTTGCCACGTAAGAGTGGGCTGCAATGAGAGGACTTTTGAGGAGTTATACCCTGACTGAAATTGCCCTGTAAAAGTGGGCTGCAATGGGCTGCAGTGGTAGAAGTTTTGAGGAATTACCTCCCATGACTAAAATTGCCATGTAAGAGGGGGCTGCAATGGGCTGCAATGAGAAGACTTTTGAGGAATTACCTCCCCCCCCCCCCGGAATAAAATTGCCATGTAAGAGTGGGCTGCAATGGGCTGCCATGGGATGACTTTTGAGGAGATACCCCCTGACTGAAATTGCCATGCAAGAGTGGGCTTTAATGGGCTGCAATGAGAAGACTTTTGAGGAATTACCTCTCCCCCGGAATAAAATTGCCATGTAGGAGTGGGCTATAATGGGTTGCAATGGGAAGACTTTTGAGGTGTTACCCCCTGACTGAAATTGCCATGGAAGAGTGGGCTGCAATGGGTCGCAAAGTGAGGACTATTGAGGAATTGCTTCCCCCGGAATAAAATGGCCATATAAGAGTGCGCTGCAATGGGCTGCAATGAGAGGACTTTTGAGGAGTTGTCCCCTGACAGAAATTGCCAAGTAAAAGTGGGCTGCAATGGGCTGCAATGGCAGAACCTTTGAGGAATTACCTCCCATGACTAAAATTGCCATGTAAGAGGGGGCTGCAATGGGCTGCAATGAGAAGACTTTTGAGGAATTACCTCCCCCCCCGGAATAAAATTGCCATGTAAGAGTGGGCTGCAATGGGCTGCCATGGGATGACTTTTGAGGAGATACCCCCTGACTGAAATTGCCATGCAAGTGTGGGCTTTATTGGGCTGCAATGAGAAGACTTTTGAGGAATTACCTCCCCCCCGGAATAAAATTGCCATGTAAGAGTGGGCTATAATGGGCAGCAATGGGAAGACTTTTGAGGTGTTACCCCCTGACTGAAATTGCCATGTATGAGTGGGCTGCAATGGGTCGCAAAGGGAGGACTATTGAGGAATTGCTTCCCCCGGAATGAAATGGCCATATAAGAGTGCGCTGCAATGGGCTGCAATGAGAGGACTTTTGAGGAGTTGTCCCCTGACAGAAATTGCCAAGTAAAAGTGGGCTGCAATGGGCTGCAATGGCAGAACCTTTGAGGAATTACCTCCCATGACTAAAATTGCCATGTAAGAGGGGGCTGCAATGGGCTGCAATGAGAAGACTTTTGAGGAATTACCTCCCCCCGGAATAAAATTGCCATGTAAGAGTGGGCTGCAATGGGCTGCCATGGGATGACTTTTGAGGAGATACCCCCTGACTGAAATTGCCATGCAAGAGTGGGCTTTAATGGGCTGCAATGAGAAGACTTTTGAGGAATTATCTCCCCCCGGAATAAAATTGCCATGTAAGAGTGGGCTATAATGGGCTGCAATGGGAAGACTTTTGAGGTGTTACCCCCTGACTGAAATTGCCACGTAAGAGTGGGCTGCAATGAGAGGACTTTTGAGGAGTTATACCCTGACTGAAATTGCCCTGTAAAAGTGGGCTGCAATGGGCTGCAGTGGTAGAAGTTTTGAGGAATTACCTCCCATGACTAAAATTGCCATGTAAGAGGGGGCTGCAATGGGCTGCAATGAGAAGACTTTTGAGGAATTACCTCCCCCCCCGGAATAAAATTGCCATGTAAGAGTGGGCTGCAATGGGCTGCCATGGGATGACTTTTGAGGAGATACCCCCTGACTGAAATTGCCATGCAAGAGTGGGCTTTAATGGGCTGCAATGAGAAGACTTTTGAGGAATTACCTCCCCCCGGAATAAAATTGCCATGTAAGAGTGGGCTATAATGGGCTGCAATGGGAAGACTTTTGAGGTGTTACCCCCTGACTGAAATTGCCATGTAAGAGTGGGCTGCAATGGGTCGCAAAGTGAGGACTATTGAGGAATTGCTTCCCCCGGAATAAAATGGCCATATAAGAGTGCGCTGCAATGGGCTGCAATGAGAGGACTTTTGAGGAGATACCCCTGAATAAATTTGCCACGTAAGAGTGGGCTGCAATGAGAGGACTTTTGAGGAGTTACCCCCTGACTGAAAATGCCATGTAACAGTAGGCTGCAATGGGCCGCAAAGGGAGGACTTTTGAGGAATTACCTCCCCCCCGGAATAAAATTGCCATGTAAGAGTGGGCTGCAATGGGCTGCAATGGCAGAACCTTTGAGGAATTACCTCCCCTGACTAAAATTGCCATGTAAGAGTGGGCCGCAATGGGCTGCACTGGGAAGACTTTTGAGGAGATACCCCCTGACTAAATTTGCCACGTAAGATTGGGCTGCAATGAGAGGACTTTTGAGGAGTTATCCCCTGACTGAAATTGCCATGTAAAAGTGGGCTGCAATGGGCTGCAATGGTAGAAGTTTTGAGAAATTACCTCCCATGACTAAAATTGCCATGTAAGAGTGGGCTGCACTGGGCTGCAATGGGAAGATTTTTGAGGAATTACCTCCCCTGACTAAAATTGCCATGTAAGAGTGGGCTGCAATCGGAGAACTTCGGAGGAACTACCCCTCTCCCACGAATAAAATTGCAATGTAAGAGTGGGCTGCAATGGGCTGCAATGGGAAGGCTTTTGAGCAGATACCCCCTTACTGAAATTGCCATCAAAGAGTGGGCTGCAATGAGAAGACTTTTGAGGAGATACCCCCTGACTAAATTTGCCACGTAAGAGTGGGCTGCAATGAGAGGATTTTTGAGGAGTTATCCCCTGACTGAAATTGCCATGTAAAAGTGGGCTGCAATGGGCTGCAATGATAGAAGTTTTGAGAAATTACCTCCCATGACTAAAATTGCCATGTAAGAGTGGGCTGCAATGGGCTGCAATGGGAAGAATTTTGAAGAATTACCTCCATGACTAAAATTGCAATGTAAGAGTGGGCTGCAATCGCAGAACTTTGGAGGAACTACCCCTCTCCCACGAATAAAATTGCAATGTAAGAGTGGGCTGCAATGGGCTGCAATGGGAAGACTTTTGAGGAGATACCCCGTGACTGAAATTGCCATGCAAGAGTGGGCTTCAATGGGCTGCAATGAGAAGACTTTTGAGGAGTTACCCGCTGTCTGAAAATTTCCATGTAAGAGTGGGCTGCAATGGGCTGCAATGTGAAGACTTTTGAGGAGATACCTTCTGACTGAAATTGCCATGTAAGAGTGGGCTGCAATGGGCTGCATTGGGAGGACTTTTGAGGAGTTATCCCCAGACTGAATTTGCCATGTAAAAGTGGGCTGCAATGGGCTGCAATGGTAGAACTTTTGAGGAATTACCTCCCCTGACTAAAATTGCCATGCAAGAGTGGGCTGCAATAGGCTGCAATGGGAGGACTTTTGAGGAATTACCTCCCCTGACTAAAATTGCCATGCAAGAGTGGACCGCAATGCGCTGCAGTGGGAGGACTTTTGAAGAATTACCCCCTGACTAAAATCGCCATGTAAGACTTGGCTGCAAGGGCTGCAGTGTGAGGACTTTTGAGGAATTACCTCCCCTGACTAAAATTGCCATGTACGAGTGGGCTGCAATGGGCTGCAATGGGAGGAATTTTGAGGAGTTATCTCCCCTGACTGAAATTTCCATTTAAGAGCAATGGGCTGTAATGGGCTGCAATGGGAGGAAAAAGGTAAAATGATGTAAGAGTGAGGGAGTAATTTGTTCAGAGGGGGTAAAATGAGGTAAGAGCTGGGCTGCCAAGGCGGGTAAAATGGTGTAGAAGTGGGGGTAATTTGTTTAGAGGTGGTAAGATTATGTAAGAGCTGGCTGCCAAGGGGGTTAAAATGTTGTAAGAGTGAGGGGGTATTTTGTTTTTTGTCTGTTTTTGCTTTTCTTGAAGTTGAGTTCAAAAGATTAAGTCGATTGAACTTTATGGATCGCGGAGAAAAATGAATAATATCTCTAATCATGACGGGTCTAGGACTTCTTGAAGTTTCCGTCGTGATAATTGGTTTGGTAGTGATAGTTTCATATTAGTTCCCCCCGGGCTGCTGCAGGCATGGCCATGGCCTCGAAGCACGGCCAAACGCGTTAGATTCACAGATTCTTAACACTAGTGGTTTTTTCCGAGGAAGATTATTTTCATGGGTTCCTTGGAGGATTGGTTCCGACCGAAAATTAAGTGGTTTTGCTCTGAAACGGTTTGTGGCGATTTATGTTACCGTGATTGGCATATCAAGAAATGGTTCCTTAAACTTCTGGTGATCGTAATTCTTCGAATTTTCATGAAGCTAATTTGATACTCTTGAAGCTTGCGGTATATTCCATATTTGTTTATGTTTTTCAATTCTTCAACTAATTTTGTGTAGTTAAATAGTTTTCTCAGGACAAATTATCATGAAGACGCTTAAATTCCATAACAATTAACTCAAAAACATAGCAGAAAATGTTATCTGAAATTAGGTGCTATTATGTAATATTAGCTGATTCAGAACGAAATATAATTATTATGCCACAGCTCAAAAGTTTGTTTGTATAATCTGCTTATGAGATCCAACTAGTTTGTGCCTCGTTTGAAACCCGAATTTGAGCATTTGAAAGCTTGGGATTTGAAGGCATGCATGGGTGGCAAAGGCATCATCTAAATTGTCTGGCTATTTTTTTGGCGAGATCTTTTAAGAAAAATTTACCCGCTGCTATTTTTCAGCCCTAGTTGTTTATATTTTTCTGTTTGAACCCGGGTCGAGGCTTCAATCGTTAAAAATAGGCGCTATGAGTGGGGAAAGGGGTTGACAGGTACCCCCAGATAGTGTGCTGCTTATTCTTTCGTCAGTCGCGTTTCCTTTATCGGCTACTTCGGTTTTCCAAACGACTTTCTCTTCACCCTTTCATGTTTGGTTTTAGCTTACGCCTGAGCAGACAAGCGACCATTACGGGAGCTGCAACCTGTGTATCTTTGGATCTGACATTCTACAGTCGAGGATCTGAGCAAACTCCTACTATCAGCAACCATAGATTGGGTAGCCCACCAAGTCCAGCATCTGCTGTGCCGGGGGCTGGTCTGGTGCAAATGACTTTCATCCCATACGCAGTTGTACCTCCTTCGGTGAGCACAAACGCACCCCCTCACCCCCCCCCCCCCCCTAGACCAAAACATAAAATTGGCTACCTAGCATGAGGTATGCGATAACTCTGATCAGACTGATTTCACGTCGTGCACATGGGGTATCAGACCCATTTGCGTCTCACACCGTCTTACCAGACCCACTTCGGTCGCGCAATGGAGGTTTCAAACTAACGTGGGTCGCGCACTGGTTGTAACTATCTATTGACACTGCCGCTTCTATTTGTACTTGACTAGCCATCTTCTCGGTTGGACATCTTGGTTTTGAGCAGATTTTCCAGACTGTGCAAGGGTTTCTGATCAGACCGTACATAATCTGCAAAACACTCTGTTGGGACTATCTAGACACGATACCCTGCCACAAAACTATCCAGGCTCTAGACCACGCTATGATCAGATTATCCAGAATATGGGTGGGGCCCTGATCAGACTTTTCAGACCGTAGGTAGTCCTGCCAGACTCTGCGGATTACCCCCCCCCCCATGCGCGATCCTAGTCAATCTCATCAGAGCTTGCTTATGTCGAACACCTCATCCTACGTAATCTTCTTGATAATGCTCATTTCAAAACTTTTCTGAGTTTTTTGTCTTGCCATGGTAAAAAAATGAAATTATCAGAAAATAGCCATTGTAGAAGTACAAAATTAAGATATTTTGATTCAGCCCTTTGTACTATGATCCATCCAGGTAATGATTCCTTGAGAGAATTACGGTGCAAATTATGAAATGACTCCGTTACCCATCTGAACAAAGCCATGCTACTGATACACCATCCATGCCTTGTGCAAGATCTTCATAAATCTAGCAAAATGTGAAACATCTCGACAAGATCTTGACAGGGGAATTGTGCGTGGAATTGCTTTGCTTTTGATGTGTTTCTTTTATAAATAATTACAAATTGTAATTTCAGAGTTTCTTTTGCGTCTCTTCTGTCCCCTCCTCCTCAGGTGAATTTAATTTTGCGCATCTTCATTGTGTAGCGTGTGCTAGCTGCTGCTTTCGTTCTTGTTCTGGTTCGCTTTGCATTTCAGAGGTTTGGATTGCAACGTATAGTTTCAGTTTGCTCTGAACTATGGAGCCTCGGAATGCCATGTATGTACTTCCTATATATCACAGCAGTTTTTTCTGGCCTGTGGGAAGTTGTCTGGCTTAACAAGAAGGCTTGCAATAATTTTTGCACGTCTTTATTTTTCAACGTGATTTTTTGCTTGTGTTTAATTTTCGGTATTCACAATTTTGAGTTTTCGGTTTTCTCTGCTCAGAGATAAATACTATTCCTCCAGATTTGAAGAGCTAATGCAGCGAGTCCATTCAGTTGGAATTTACAACATACTTTCCTTGGATGTGAAATTTTCGAAAAAGAGGTGGCTTTTGAAGAAAATTAATTTTTGCAAGGTTTTGAAATTATTGATTTTTAGCATCCTATCAATTAAAATGTGATAATGTTGACCAATTTTTTAATCTTGAAGTTCATTCTGATATAAACTACAGCTTCTTTTTAAAATTTGCTGGCTTTATCGAATCCATTGGGGCAGCTGATGATCAGAAGTGTTAGTTAGCACTCATAAAAGTAAATGGTTTCAAAAAACAACCATAGTTTGGGCACTACCGTCTAGTAAAACCAAACAAGTATTGTTTCGAAAAAGTTTCTCTCAAAAATCTTCTTAATTTTTAATTGGGAAATTTGTGATAATTCCCTTCTTCGCTGTTTATGTCGTTGAAACATTTGCGCCAACTAGTTGAATCATAGTTTTTGTCCCAATAGCGTGGGAGTTTGAAGACTGCCAAAAATTGATTCTTGTTTTTTAATGAAAATTTTTACTTTCAAACAGAGGATTCTTTTTTGCACTTTTCTCACTAAATGGGTTTCATTTTGACCTGCTTTTGTTTGGAACGCGTTTGTTAACACTGTTTGACGAGTTCATTTCCAGATTAGTTAAAGTTATGGTATACTCGCTATGAGACAAGTGAATATTCATCGTTTCAAAAAAATTCTCCCAAAGTCTTTTCTTTTTTTTTCGAAATGGAAAAATTTTGCGATATTTCCGTTTTGCTTTGCTTTTGGCTTTGACTCTTTTCGATCAACTACTTGCATTTGATCCCCATTCCGCAGAAATTTGAAATAGCAAAAAATAGTTTTCAGATCGGATTTTTTAATTTACGTTTTTTAAACAACATTTTTTAATGTTTCAAAAACTTACAAAGTTATTTGACAAAACACTCAATGCGGCAAAACATATTTGTTCCCTTTGATCTTTTCGCTCAACAGTTGTATTAAAAAATTAGCACTCAATTTTACAAGCGTGCCTTCTTAAAGCTAAGCTGACACTTAGACACATGTGATAGATAGTCTTATGTAAAGTCTCGCAGAGTGCTGTGATTGTGGCCCACTGGGCATATCCAAATTCCCTAGCTAAGTATGAGTTCTGGTAGTGTCAACCAAAAAGTATGAGTTCTGGTAAGTATGAGTTTTGGTAGTGTCAGGACAAAACCTGTTAAAATTTTTCGTATGCTTTCATATTTGGTATATGAGCCTTGTGAAATCACTTTAAGTATCAACTTGACCTCCGTTTGTCAGAATTCTGTATGATTCCGCTATGACTTAGATAAAAATTTTTGAGTGCTTAAAATTGTGACAAGATACCAGAAGTATTCTTGGAAAAGATCTGGATAAAAATTTAAGATTTCTTCGGTAAGAAGTTGTAGGTTTGGTCTGAAATGATATTTAGGAAAAACTAAATTTTCTTCCGTCAAAAAATTAGCACTCAATTATACAAGCTTTTCTTCTCAAAGCTGAGCTGACTTTTAGACACATTTGATAGTCTTATATAAAGTCTCGCAGAGTGCTGTTATTGTGGCCCACTGGGCATATCCAAATTCCCTAGCTAATTAAGAGTTCTGGTAGTTTCAAGCTCAGGACAAAACCTGTTAAATGTTTTCATATGCTTTCATATCTGGTATATGAGCCTTCTGTATTTTGTCTAAACCTCCAAAAAAGCCGCTGCCTGCTGAAAAACCGTCGTTCCTTGAGATTTGTAAATTTCTGTTTAATTATTTGTAACAAGTATATAAAAGGCTGCTTTTTCCAATTTATGAGAAATTTGAAAAAAGCAAAAAAATTGAAAAATGTGATAATTGTTTGTCGTTCTTGATTTCTGAAAAACCAATGAGACAAGAGTTGGCAAAAGTGTAGTCTTGTATCTTTCCATTGATATTGCATCTTTTTTTCTTCTCATATCACCGGAACTAATCCAACCTCATTTCTTAGGAACTTCAGAACGTGTTTTTTATCCCTATTAGAAGTATTTAGGAGTAATTAGAGTTCAGTCTAATACAATTTAAATTATCACTTTGATTGAAAACTTATTCGCGAAACTCATATCTTTTCTTGAGATCTGGAGGTTTTTCTTTTTTTGGTGCACTTTTGTTGTTTTTCACTTGAATCATTTCGGCAATTCATGTGATTAGCAGTTTTTTTGCGGTTTCCTTAGCAACATGGAAATGACAACAAATGAAGACACTTTTGCCGAATATTACTTTTTTAAAAGAGTTTGTTTTTGGTAATCTATTTTTTCAACAACATTGACAAGCATCAAAGCGTTCTTCAAAACGGTCGTTTATTACGTCACCAACGCAAACTTCTCTATTGAAGATTAGTCCCTATCTTTAAACGTATCTTTGAATGTTTAACAAGTTTTAAGCAACCCTCTCCTACATCTGAAAACGGACGATACTATAACACTTAAAAAGCTATGGCTCTTCTTGACGAAAAAGCTTTCCTGAGCTTAAATAAACAAGACATGTACAAATTATATATTGATATTTCCAAAAAATTACAAGAAAAGGACACGTTTATCGAAAAAGTTATCACTCAGCTGGCGGAAAAATTACTGGACAACAAGGTGGTAAGTGGATAAGACAATAGGGAACATGCTATGGTCGAAGTAGCTATCCAAACAGACAACAGTGAACAAGTAAGAGATTTCCAAAAAATTTCAAAAAAGGATGTTAACAAAAATTTAGTTATTGGGAGCAGCATTATTGGAAAACTAGAGCAAGATACAACAATACCTGCTGATATTGGGATGCATGCTTATCGGGGGTCAACAACAAATAAAAAATTGAGAGTACTGAAGGATTACGAGGCAAAAAAAAATTGAAAACTTTGGTCTTACAAGACGGAACCAATAACGTGCTCAAACATACGTCTAAATCTGCTGAAGTAAATTTTGAAGAATTCAAACAACTGGTTAATCTTTGCGTTGAAAAATTCACACCAGAAACATTTGTACTCTGAGAAATACCACCGTTAAAGGATCTTGAACATAACACTCAGAAGAACAATATTATAGAAAAATTTAATTCATTACTTCATGATAACTATGACAACGTTGATCGGTTTAAAATTTTGCCCCTAAAAGATTATGTTAAAAGCGCTGCAATAAAAGCTGGTGAATCAACGAGTTATAATTATTTGTTCTATGACAATGTTCATTTCAATTATCAGCATGGAGTTTCATTATTGAAAAACTGGCTACTTTCTCACTTGTTGCTATCAACCAAAAGTCGAATTGCTCAGTCCTATGGCGCTCCTCAATCAGGAGCCACTGATAATACGGAAGCGAGGCAACCATTGAAACTTGTAAGAGCTCAATTTACCAGACAAAACAGGTACCAACCTTTCCAAAGAGCAGTAAATTACTCTCATGATAATCCTTACAATAATCAGTTGCCTTATCGCGCTAACTCTTATGCTTATAAATTCAATGGTTCTAACAGCAGTTATTGCTTTTAGCGTAAAGTATGTGATCTGTTTCTGATGTAGGTAACCGCACAATATTGTATTTTTAAATGCTTTCTTTCTTTGTCTTAGCTCAACCAAAAATTTTTATTTTCCTTTGTTTCTTATTGTTGTCCTCAAGATTTCCAGCGACAGCAATAAAAACAGAGGAACACGGGTACAATTCAAAAACGCTAAGCCTAAAAAGTGTATTGGCATTGAAAAAAAGGTTTCCAATAGAAGTGCTTACTCTTTTAGTAATAAACTGCAACATAGTGTACGCATTCTTCATCCTAATCTTACTGATCAGCTGTGGCGACATAGAGTTGAATCCCGACCCAATTGTGTCTTTTGCAGAGGCTAAAACAAAATGCAATGCTTACAAAAAAAAACCTTAAAATTTTCCAGGTTAATTGTCGAAGCATTGTAAATAAAAGAGTACTGCAAATTTTCACTAGAGTACTGCAAAAACACGCGCCACTAAAAATGTGTTCATCATGCTTTGCTCGTTCACAAAATTGTTTGAAAAAGAAAAAAAAGAATCACAAAAAGAGTGTGACTCTAGTTTAAAATCGCAAAATTTCAAAACCTTCTCCGAATTGAAACAGAAATTGTTCTGCTCATCTAACAGTGATTTCACTAAATTCTATCTATGTCATTAGTTATGTCATCTAATAATAGCAGAAAACGTTGGAACCTTATGAATGAAATAAGCAACTCAACTAGAACAAGAAGCCATATCTACAGTTTAAAAAATGTCTTCAATGATTATGTCACCGAGCCCAAAAAAATTGCAAACCTTCTGAATTACAGGTTTTCACAGCTAGGAAAGTTCCTATTGCAAGATGAAACTCGCAAAAATATCGAAGACTTTGTGGGTAGATCAGCCAAAATTTTTTCGATTAGATGTATTACAGAATTTGAATGCTTACAGTGCATTAAGAAGCTCAATAGAAAAAAACCACAGGGACCCTCAGCGCTACCAACCTGGGCCTTAAAAGATGCAGTTTCTGTAGTCAATGAACATCTATGTTTCATTATAAATGAATGCATAAACAACTCTACCTTCCCTGAGATTCTAAAAACCGCTGATGTAAAACCAATTTTTAAAAAGAACAACCCCGAGGAACCAGACAATTACAGACCTATATCAATAACACCCTGCATTTCAAAAGTTATTGAAATCTTACTCAAAGAGCAACTCACAGAGCACTTACAAAAAAACAATCTACTAAGTCGCTCTCAATACGGATTTAGGAAGAAACATTCTACAACTGACGCTCTCGTTTACACTACTGAGATTTTAAGACATAAAACAGATCAAAACAAAATTGTAACTGCTGCCTTTCTAGACCTTTTAAAAGCATTTGACTCAATAAACCATGTTATCCTTTTAAAAAGCTAGGAAGATGTTGACTCTAAAACCATAAATTAATAGAAAGTTTCATCTCGGAGAGATAACAAAGAGTTCTAATTAATAACGTAAATTCAGATGAGATTACTCTAGAACGTGGTGTGACTCAAGGTACAGTGATTGGTCCTCTATTGTTTAATATTTATTATAACGATTTGCGAGATCAAATTGATAAAAACTGCGAGGTAGTACAGTATGCAGATGATACATTACTCCTTGCTTCCGCTCCTATACAACGAGAGTGCAAAACAATTACAGAAAAAATTGTAATTTTGCTGACTAAGTATATCACAGGTGTAAAACTACAATTGAATCCATCAAAAACTGAATTCATACTGTTCAGCCGCAACAGAAATTTCAGCGAATCTGAATCAATAAATATCGGGAACAAAATTATTACAGAACGAAACACCAATTTTTATAAAGAACAACCCTGAGGAACCAGACAATTACAGACCTATATCAATAACATCCTGCATTTCAAAAGTTATTGAAATCTTAATCAAAGAGCAACTGACAGAGCACTTACAAAAAAACAAACTACTAAGTCGCTCTCAATACGGATTTAGGAAGAAACATTCTACAACTGACGCTCTCGTTTACACTACTGAATTTATAAGACATAAAACAGATCAAAACAAAATTGTAACTGCTGCCTTTCTAGACCTTTTAAAAGCATTTGACTCAATAAACCATATTATCCTTTTAAAAAGCTAGGAAGATGTTGCCTCTAAAACCATAAATTAATAGAAAGTTTCATCTCGGAGAGAAAACAACGAGTTCTGATTAATAACGTAAATTCAGATGAGATTACTCTAGAACGTGGTGTGCCTCAGGGTACAGTGCTTGGTCCTCTTTTGTTTAATATTTATATTAACGATCTGCGAGATCAAATTGATAAAAACTGCGAGGTAGTACAGTATGCAGATGATATATTACTCTTTGCTTCCGCTCCTATACAACGAGAGTGCAAAACAATTATAGAAAAAAATGTAATTTTGCTGACTAAGTATTTCACAAGTCTAAAACTACAATTGAATCCATCAAAAACTGAATTCATACTATTCAGACGCAACAGAAATTTCAGCTAATCTGAATTAATAAACAGCGAATCTGAATCAATACTGTTGCGGCTGAGTTGTATGAATTCAGTTTTTGATGGATTCAATTGTAGTTGTATTGATTCAGATTCGCTGTTTATTGATTCAGATTCGCTGAATCAATACAACTACAATTGAATCCATCAAAAACTGAATTCATACTATTCAGCCGCAACAGAAATTTCAGCGAATCTGAATTTAAAAAAATCGGGAACGAAATTATTACAGAACGAAACTACAATTGAATCCGTCAAAAACTGAAATCATACTATTCAGCCGCAACAGAAATTTCAGCGAATCTGAATCAATAAACAGCGAATTTGAATCAATACAACTACAATTGAATCCATCAAAAACTGAATTCATACTATTCAGCCGCAACAGAAATTTCAGCGAATCTGAATCAATAAAAATCCGGAACGAAATTATTACAGAGTCCAAAAGCGTCAAGTATCTTGGGGTACATATTGACAAAAATCTCAGTTTCCAAGACGAAGTGAAGCATCTTTTAAAGAAAATGGCGGGTGGAATTAAAACAATTTATACACTCCGTAATCGGATACCAACGTTTCTAATGAAAACGGTTCTGAACGCATTTGTTTTCAGCCATCTACACTATTCATTACTGTTAATTCAATCAAAAGACAAAAATTTGCTTATATCGCTTGAAAACCAACTAAATTGGGCCATTCGTGCTTGTTACTCTAGAAATAGAATGGACTCAACAAAAGATCTCAAGATAAAGCATTCTATTCTCCCTGTTGAATATTTAACCAAATTGAAAAGAACCACTTATATGTGGAAACTGAGAAACTGTCTTTTACCCGCATTTAATCCTTTAGATGTCACAACCGTGCCCACTTGGTGCATCAGACAAAACCTTAGAAGCTGTGACATATTTTTTGACTCTATATGTCACACTTAAAAATTAGAACGTTCAATTATAAAAACTGCATCAAAGGATTGGAATTCACTTCTTAAAGAATTAATGGGTTTGGAAAAGAAAAAAACTTTCCCAAAAGAATTGAAAAAGTTTTATATTAAAGCTTTTTTTGATAATAAACAATATACAACTTATGGGTCGGTTAGTTGGAAATCTATCAGATTTAAAAAAGTTTACTAAACCATGACTCAAGAATCAACACTAACTGGTCGAGCTAAGAATTAATTAAATTTGATTTAATTACACTTATGTACTAAAGTAAATAACCACACTCCAGGCAGTATTATAACAATTGTTAAACCCTCTGTTACTTGTTATGACTGTTATGGTTAATAAAGTGTTCTTTTTTTTATCAAAATTTTGCATTGTTTATTCTCTTAGGTAGTACTCGCATTCAGAGAACCTAATGAGACAACCATTTCGGAAGAGAGTAGTTCTGCATCTTCTTTTCTGGTCACTCACTCATCACAAAAAATAGGTGTATCTAATCCGTTGAGTTATAGCTTATTTTCGTTAAATTTCTTTTAATTTTCTCTTATGTTGGCCGACTGTTTCTCAATAATTAGTGCTAGTTCGTTGCAATTATTTTATCAAATTGTCACTTTAAAGAAGGTCGCAATTTTGAAGACCAGGTACTTTAAAACGTTTCTAAATCAATTTTTAAAGCAGCGAGAGCGATCTACTATATATCTTATTATAGTTTTTTTTCATTTGCTCGTCAAGATCTCTATCACTTCCATATCGCGTTATGATCAATTCAAACTGCAGTTTATTGTTTCACTGATTCAGTTTCGACTGTATTGTGTTTGTGATGTCATTTATCACTCTTAGATCGGGTTTTTAGATCATTCGGATGACACGTGCTGGCTCACATGTGACCTCCTTCATTGTCAAAATTGACTATCTGTCAAAAAGATTTCTGCTAACTTTAGTTGAATGATATACTTATTTTTGAGGGCAGCTATTAGAAAAAGCAACAAAAAATAGTTAAACCATTTTTTTTAAAAAAAAATACACACATGAACCAGAACAAATGGAAAAAACCCATTTGTTGATTTTAAAGTACTGGATTTTGGGTATCATTTTAAGTATCAACTTGATTTCCGTTTGTCAGAATTCTGTATGATTCCACTATGGCTTGGGTAAAATATTGATTCCTTAAAACTGTGAAAAGATACCAGAAGTATTTACGGAAATGATCTGGATAAAAATTTTAGATGCCCTCCATAAGAAGTTGTAGGTTCAGTCCGAAATTAGTTCCAAAAAAACTTAAATCTTCTTCCGTCAAATTAATCAAAAATTTGCATTGTGGTTTTATCAAAATTACGATTTAAACTAAACAGATTTCTCGGTACTACTTACACACTTTCAAACTGGAAAACTCGCATTTTCTTGTCGGGGTCATTTTCGATAAATAATGCCTCTTTTTCCAAACTAAGGCCCATCAAGCTTCTGATGATTATGCAACCATGATAGGAAAATCAAAAGAAAATGATCTCAAAAATGAGAAGTTGAGCATTTAAATATTTGAGGCTCTACTGTTCTCGATAATTCTATAACCTCCCATGAGTTAGTAACTACTGAATTTTTTTCGCGCCTTAATTTAAGACTGCATACCTATGAAGCTATAGCTTTCAATTACATATACAAAAAATGATAAGTCGCTGACATTTTTGTTAGTTATGGCGCTCAGGGAACCTAGGGAGACAACTATTTTGGCTCTTAAGGAGTCATAGCATATTTTTACTTGATAATCATAGCACCAGTACTAGTTATACCGACTCACCTGAACTACACCTTTTTTGCCAGTTTCTCTGTAAGTCAGTTTTATTTCGCCGGCTCATGTTCAAAACGAGTTACTCCGTAAACAATTTATTATTATTATTATTATTAACAATAGAAGACGTAGTTAGTTCCAATTAGAACCTCATTTATGGCATACTCGGATTTACTAAAATGAAAGCGTTTACTATATTTCGAAGAAGTCCTCTCTCAAATGTCTTCATATACCGAGATTGAGAATTGTTGTGATTTTTGCCTTTTTTGCTGTTTTTCGGATGAATCAATTAAATCAACATGAATTACTTAGACTGTTTTCCTTATTCCGTAAGAATTAGAAAATTGCGAGAAATGTTTCGATTTTTGAAAACAAGTTAATTTCAAAGATTCTGTTTTATTTTTACTTTTTTCGACCATATAGATCAAAATGTGATAATGTTTGAGCAATTTCAATAGTCATCGCGTTTCGAAAACTTAGTGAGACAGCTATTTTGGCAAAAGTGGTATTTTATTTTTCTCGATGCTCACTTCAACCATACTAGGTGTTCCGACTCCCGTAAAATATAGACTCTTTCTTTGCAGCTTGCTCTAGAAATATGTTTATCTATGACTGCAAATGTTAATGGAGTTTAAGTCAACACTACGAGCCATAAACAACTATAGTTTTGACAATATACAGTCCAATAAGACAAAACTTTCAAAGCTTCGAAAAATTCTTCTCGAAAAAGTCTCATGCCAGATCACGATGTGTTCAGATATTGGCTGTTTTCGGCGTTTATCCTTTTCAATCAGTTGTACCAACTATCTGTATTGCATTTCATAACTTGTTTCCGTCGGATTTATAAAGTTGCAAAATAATGATATTTTCGAAGAAATGCCGTTTTTATGAGTTTTTTCATATTTTTTACTTTTTAAGAGCACATAGATCAAAACGTGACGTTATTTGAAATGAATTGAGTAGGTCATTGCCTTTGTTACGCATTCGAAGAGGACGAGTTTTGATAGAAAGCCATGGTCATTTTTTTCTTGAAATTCATATTACAGCACTATGTTCATTGTGGCCTTTTCTTTGAAAATTACTTGGTAAATTGGTCATTGCTCGGCCTGCTGATGATCAGAACAAGTTAACTATCACTATTAGACGTATTTAGTTCCAACAACAACGCTTTTGATATTCTTTGCTTTAGTATGATGAATCTTTTCTCTATGTTTCAATGACGTAGATATTTACTTTCAATTTTTAGCTGAATAAGCGGTTGAATCAGTTTTGGAAACTATTCACATCGCAAATTTTATCTTAATTCCGTCAAAAACAAAAAATTTAAAAAGTTGCCAGGATTCTACAACCAGTCGTTTTATTCTTGTAAAAAATGATCGCTTTTGTACCTTTTTTTTCGATCTCATAGATCAAAGTGTGATGTTTGAACGGTTTGCGTTTTTAATCGCGGTTCTTATGTCTTTAGAGACAACCGTTGTGATATTTTTTTCAGTAGTCCTCTCGTTCAGAGAACTCAGTTCAGAGAAATCAACAACCTGTTCCGCTTCTGTGTTTAGCGCCCTGTCAACTCACGGTTTACATATCAAGGTTTAGTTTCTGAGCATGATGCAAAAATACGACAGTTTAAAAATAGAGGACAGTTTTTGGTGTGCAAAATTTTCGCACTGTTTAATATGTCAAGTTAACTCTTTCTTTCAGACTTGTCCACGTTTTGAATTATCCTGAATTTGTTTCCCGGAGAGTGAGGTCGGCCAAATTTGATTTCCATAAATATTTTGTATATTTCGTCAAGACTGGTATTTTTTAATATTCTTTGTTTTTTTTACCGTTTATAACTATCAAAAGCAGAATTAAAGTTCGCAATTCGTTAATGCTTTAACAACTCTTAAGATAAACCATCCCTCTGTTTTTGATTGGGTGGTAGTCAAGCAAGCTGATACGCAAGCCAAGCAAAGTCAAATTTTGAAAAGAAGTCAAGTACGCCGAAAAATTTCGGGAAGGCCGTATTTTAGTTTGTCCTTGGCGGGCCGGTGGGCGCGCTTGGCCGCAATAACCGATCCACTGTTTCCGAATTACAACCCACAGCGGATGAGAGGCGGGCGTTGCCATAGACAGCGGTCCGCCGGGGCTCGAAACGACTAGATCTCATTAAAATGAACTCAATTTTGTTTCTCTATGGTGCACTGGAAAACATTATAAATTGCAAATACTATGCGCAGTCTTGATTGTAAAGGTTAACAATGTATTATTTCTGAATTATTTCTTAACTATTTATTACATAGCATTTGGCTTGCTTTTACTTTGGCTTACTTTGCGTTCACCTTTGGATTGACCTATTACCAATTGCGACATGGTCCGAAGCAATAAAAAAAGGTTTTCACTGTTAATTGATGGACCCATTGCTAATCAACTTCATAAAATGGCATATAGTGGCGATATCAAATACTGCTGTTTAACCCCCTTTTCTAAGCAAAAAGAAAACTACACATCAAGTTAGGTCATTTTGAATAGAAATCCCACTTTTCAAAACAATGAACAAAATGAGCACTCGGTAAATATGTCTTGGAATCAAATGTCAAACTTAATACCCGAGTTGTTTTTGAAGTGCAGTAATCATTTCATTGACTGAATTTGTAGCTTGATCTAACATTGTTCACTGTGAAGAAAGACAGTCGTCCAGAAGAATGAGCAGAAGAAAAAAATACATAGTGATTTAATGATTTCCGAGAATGTCACATATAAGGAATGGAAGCCTATCATGGAAAGGCCAGCGATTTTCTTAAAACTGAATGTTTTTTTTGAATAAGCATTCCCTTATCTTGCAAGACTCTTGCAACTCTTCGACGCTTAGCTTGCAAAAATCTTGCAAGACTTCTACACTTATCTGGCAAGAATGTTGCAATTCTTCGACGTTTATCTTGCAAGAGTTCGACGCTTATCTTTCAAGAATCTTGCAAGTCTTCGATACTTATCTTGCAAGACTCTTGCAACTCTTCGACGCTTAGCTTGCAAAAATCTTGCAAGACTTCGGCGCTTATCTTGCATGAAGCTTGCAAGACCTCGACACTTATCTTTCCAGAATCTTGCAAGACTTCGACGCCGATCTTGCAAGAATCTTACATGATTTCGACCCTTATCTTGCAAGAATCTTACATGATTTCGACCCTTATCTTGCAAGAATCGTGAAAGACTTCGACTCTGATCAGGCAATTGCACAAATGCTGCAAAACTTTGACTCTTATCTTGCACGAACCTTGCATGACTTATGCTTATCTTGCAATAAGCCTGCAAGATTGATGGTTGTCTTGCAATGTTCTTGCATATCCGACGGCTTTCTTGCAAGATCTTGAAAGATTGTGCGTAACCGTACAAAACTCTTTCAAGAAGTTGAGCGATAGCCGTTGGTTATACTAGGGAATAGCCGCTATACAAAGCTCCTTTGTTTTAAAAACTAAGCATATATCAATGTGCTACAAAGGCATGACCATACAACTCCAAAAAATCTGCTTGTTTTTCAGCCAACGAGAGCGGTATTTAGATTCTATTTCGACAGTGAAATGAAGTTCGATTCGCTCAAATTTGAAGAGGGTCTTAATGGACCTGTTCTGTTTCACCGACCATTTGCCCTCACCCCTGATGGTTTAGAATTCCAAAAAATTCCGGGTACGTCCAACTATTTATACTCCGTAGCTGTTAGCGTTCCATCCGAGGGCGACACTTATTACGCAGCTGTAGCAGTCGAAGGTTGTGGACAGGATTCAGAAATATTGCAACTGTCGACTACCGTCACTACATTCGTGGATGAACCCGACGAGAATTTACCCCCGTGATCAAAAATGTTAAACTTTTTAGTATGAGTGTGGAACTCCCCATTTGTGTGTGTGTTGGCAAAATCATGAATCAATTTTTGAATACCATATACGTATTGCAGCGAGTCATACAACAACTACCTGAGAGACCTTCATAGACAAGAACAAAAACAACAATTTCGGGAATATCACATGCGCACGTCATGTTCATAAATCGCCTAAATCAGATCTTGACAACTAAGTCCTCTTGAAAAAAAATTTGTTCGGGGACAGACCTGTTCTCACAACATTTGTAGTGCATATCAACAGAGACGGTATAAAATTGCAAAACTAGAGTTTTTGAGACCTGCAAAATATTAGGTATTAGTTATTACTTTATAGGCTAAAGCAGAAATAGGCCGAATAAGAAAACCGAAGTTCGCAAGATTTTTTAACGTGATTGCGACTAAATTGCAAATAAATAAATGCATAAAATCACCAATACAACATTCAAATTTTTGTCAGTGATGTCCGCAGTGTCTGATTTTCCCATGTATTAAGTACAATAACTTGGAATTTAGATGGACCAAAAAAGATCCAACTGTGATTATATCTTGATGAAAAATGCTCTGATCGACAATAAATTGACCAACAGTAGGCACCTATGCACTCAAGATTAATTACAAGTTGTTCTCATTGACAGCATTGGAGAAGATCTCAAAATTTGGCGGGGCAAGAGAGAAAATATTAAAAAACAAATTGCGACGACATATTGTCCGTCTATAGGTGTAAAACACACAATCGTAAGCTTTAATCGTCGTAACACAGTAAGTCATAAAGATAGCTGCTTGCTTCATCTCTCGACATCCAGACAATAAGCAACATAGAATAGAAGCGGCAAAATGAGCTTTCTTTTCTGGCAGGTGTTAGTCTAAGATCCGTTAACGGTTCCGTTTTTGAAACCTAAAAATAATTAGCTTAAACTCGTATCATTTGATACATTATGTAGTTAGGGTAACTTAAAATCAGGTTAAACGATCTTTTTCCAACCTTTGTACGCAAAATAGAGCACATTTCATTCAAATACCTCGTTGCTCATTTCTCAAAAAAAGTGCGTTAAATTTTCTTGCTACATTGCTCATTTACTTCCTGACATCCTCCGGTCCGGATGAAGCAGTTGGGAGGACGGTGCAAGCTTAACGAGCGGATGGAAGATCGATCCGGACGTCGTGCGCACGACGGCGGAGCTGACGACGCTGTCGGAACCGTATCGCAGTTCTTCAATCCGAGCAGTTGGATAGTAACCCCTAGGGTTGCTTTCTTCAATTATCCATAATAAATCACCAACATCGCAGTGTTGGGCGGCAGCCGTCTCTCACTTAGATCTACGTTTCAGCGCATGCACGTACTCTTTGAGCCAGCGTGACCACATTGCATTTGCATAAGACTGCGCGCAAGCGTACCGCTTACTATGATCGAAGTCGTCAACGCCAAAGATTGTCGGATATATGGTTGCCAAGTTGAAAATGATTGGGTGTTATAGCGCTCACCGTGGTCGGAGCTCGTCACACGGGTTAGCGCTTACGGGCGTTAACGGACGTATGTGCAGTGCGTATTCAACTAGACAAAAATAGTATTCAAAACCTTATCTGTGATGCGACTTGTACGTACCAAGGATGGTATACAGTACTCCTCTAAAACTACGGAAAGCCTCTCCCAGATGCCACCTGGGTGTGGCGCACTGGGTGGATTAAAATGCCACTAAATGCCCTTATGAGAAAGTTCCGTGGCGATGTTGAGCTTGTTCCATTTTGCAATACATTCACGAAGCGCTTTCTCCGCTCCAACTAAGTTCGTACCATTATCTTGATCAAACAGCCACTAAAGGCCCTTATGAGCACGTTCTGATGCAATGTTGAGCTTGTTCCAATTTTCAGTAAGTTCACGAAGCGTTTTCTCCGCTCCAAAAAAGTTCTCGTGCTATCATCTGACCAAATCATCGCAGGCGTACCTCGGCGGGAGACAAACCGCACCACTCCCATTACACAGAAAGTAGTGTCCATGGACGGAACGACTTCAACGTGGGCAGCACGAGTAGTCGGACGGGTGAATAGAAATCCCCATCGAATCTAGGTAGTCCGACGAATGGTAACATAAAACGTGTCAAGTAATCAACCAGGTAAAAGGTAGGAGACTGGTACACAAGCCTCAACTTTGGGAAGTCCGGCATGTTCGGTTGAATGGTTGCCTCATAGAACTTTCTGCACAACACGCAGCTTGACTTGATAGAACGCAGTGATGATCGTAGTTTCAGAATTAGGTAACGTTCTACTTTTGACCGTGAGGAAAAGGCGCTCTGAAAATTTAGTTTCAACGAAATGCATAATCATCAAAAAAACGTTCTTTAATACAACAGCTATTCTATTCAAAAGTGTCTTAGAAGTCCCTGATACTCTCTAATATAATGGCGGCTTTTATGTGTGCACTACATTGCGTAATTCAATACGTCGTTGAATTCGAAATCCATTCAGTTGAAACAGTGAAGGATGAAAGTCAGCAATCAAACATGGAAATCGTGACATTTACAAAACGAAAAACGTGATCGAAAGGTCAAACAAATCTCAACGAACATATCATGACATGTCTTGAACTATAGTTTGATGACTTGTAATTGACTTGACAAAACAACCAGACCTAAAATGGCGAGGAAGTGATTCGGAAAAGCAGTTAGAAAAACACCTATCAAAAATTTAAAATAACAGGAGTCAAACTACTGCACGTGAACAAAAAAAAATGAAGAAAGCGAATTTTTGCTAAATCACCATGTCATCGCTCAACTTTAAAGAAAGAGGAAACAGTTTCACGCCACAAAACTACTCGCTCCACTTACTGTTTTGGTGTGAAAAAATCTGCACTCAAACCAAATATTTCAAAAACAGTAAAACATGTGAACAGATCTTAACAATAGACAGTGCATCGATAAATTTTAAAGCATTTTTTAAATAAAGACAGCGCCGAATTATGAGCTATTGAGAAAAATACTTTCACTTCAAAAATCTTCAACATGTGTGAACAGGTCTTCAAAAAAACAGACGGACGACTCCGGAACGGATTAAAAAAAACACATCAACTTCGGTCATCATCAGCTACTTAAAAACTTAGGCTGCCAATTGATTACAATAATTGTTTTGAATAGAAACATACACGGCAGATTGATGGAAAATAGCCGCCGTTGATTTTAATAAGCATGATTGGGAATGAAAGAATAGATATTGAAAAAAAAAATTGTACAAAATCATTTTCTATATCCAATTTATTTTGATGGCATTTCGTAGTTGAACATACTTCTGTATCTTAGAGAGAGGCCACAGGGGCTACTATCAATACCAAACATACCCGGCAGATTGCCGAAAAATACCCGCCGTTGATTCCAATAAGCATGATTAGGATTGAAAGAATAGAAGATATTGAAAAAAAAAGATTTTTGTACAAAAACATTTTTTTAATTCCGATTTATTTTGATGGCATTTCGTAGTTGAACATACTTCTGTTTCTTAGAGAGAGGCTACAGGGCCTACTATCAATACCAATAAGCATTAGAGATGATAACTAAGACTTATAGGAACGACGTTCAAATAGCGGGCATCTAAAATTGGGCTTTATGAGTTTATCCCGTTTCTACTTTTGACTTCAATTTTTTATACTGATTCTGTTCAATTTGAATTATTGCTCTGCTGAGCAACTGCTGTTCAAAATCACTTTTAGCAGCATGAAGGAAGAGAGATACTAGCCTAGAGAAGTCAAAAAGATATCACGCAAAATGTTGAAAAAGCGGCAAAATGAGGTAAAGCGAAACACTTTTGTATTCGACGAAGTAAAAAACATAGCAGGACAAGTCCTGACTTACAATTCAAAGAATTTTCATTGACCAAACAAAAAAACTAGACCTAGAATGGACTATGAATTAATTGAGAAAATAATTTTTTAAAAAATCAGATAAAAAATAAGAAAAAAAACAGAAAATCAATGTCAAAATGCAGCATGTGAACACAAAAACCACTAGCGAGAAATGAAAATTTAATTCAAACAAAAAATCAGGCCTATAACGGACTATGAATGGATTGAGAAAACCATTTAGAAAAGAAACCGATCCAAAAAATCGAAAAAACAGTAAAAATCAAAGTGAAATTGCCGCATTTGAACAAAAAACCACTAGCGAGAAATCGAATGTTTGTTCAAACACCGTCTTCTCACTCTACTTTAAATTTGGAGCGAAAAAAATTCACGCCGCAAAACCACTCGCTTTTTCGCTCCACTTCCTGTTTCGGCGTGACCAAAATCACTACTCCAATTTGACTTCAAAAATCATGAAAATGTGTGAACAGATCTTAAAAAAAAAGACAGCGCCGCAATACAATTCAAATTCTTTGAATTGTAAAAATAGGAGCGCTATAATAGCCGGCTGAAAAGATGAGGGCGGCTATTAATAAGCATTAGAGATGATAACTAAGACTTATAGGAACGACGTTCAAATAGCGGGCATCTAAAATTGGGCTTTATGGGTTTATCCCGTTTCTATTTCTGACTTCAATTTTTTATACCGACTCTGTTCATTTTGAATTGCTTTGCTGTGCAACTGATGTTCAAAACCACTTTTAGCAGAATGAGAGAGGAGAAACATCAATTTTCTTTATGGGTGCAAAAAAATTTCCCCCCCACCTGGATTCGAACCACTGACCTCTCGATCCATGGCCACCCTCACTAACCACTGCGCTACAAGTCAGTTAATTTTGCTATGCTGCAACCGATTTTATTTTAGCATTTTCGGAGCACTAGAGATCACTCAAAAATGATGAACGAAAGCGTAAGAAAGTCACTTGAGAAGTCAAACAATGTTCTAGAAGAAAAGCGCAAAATTGTCAAGCGAAAGATTTGCATTAAAAAACACGTTTACAATAATTGCTATGAACTGCGTCCAAGTGCAATTAAAAACTAGCATAGAGAAGTCAAAAATATTTCACGCAAAATATTTAAAAAGCGGCAAAATGAGGTAAAGCGAAACATTTTTTTATTCGACGAAGTAAAAAACCATAGCAGGACAAGTCCTGACGTACAATTCAATTTTCATTGACAAAACAAAAACTAAACCTCAAACGGACTATGAGTGAATTGGGAAAATCATGTCGAAAGAAATCAGATCAAAAAAACAAAAAAAAACAGAAAATCAATGTCAAAATGCCACTAGGGAGAACAAAAAACCATTAGCGAGAAATGTAAATTTGATTCCAACAAAAAACTAGGCCTAGAATTGACTATGAATGGATCGGAAAAACCATTTAGAAAAAAAATCTGATGCAATAATTGAAAAAAAACAATAAAAGCCAGAGTGAAATTGCCGCATATGGACAAAAAAAACCACTAGCGAGAAAGCAAATTTTTTGTTCACCGTTTTCTCACACTACTTTAAAATCGGAGCAAAACAATTCACGCTGCAAAACCACTCGCTTTTTCGCTCCATTTCCTGTTTCGGTGTGACCAAAATCACTGCTCCAATTTGACTTCAAAAATCATGAAAATGAGTGAACAGATCTTAAAAAAAAGACAGCGCCCCAATACAATTCAAATTCTTTGAATTGTAAAAAAAATAGGAGCGCTATAATAGCTGGCTGAGAAGATGAGGGCGGCTATTAAACAGTAAAATTAATTGAGGAAATTCTCAATCTGCTACAAAAAATTGATAAAATATCTCAGCAAACTTCAGAAGTTTCGATTCTGAAACATCTATTGCAGCAAAAGAATGTGAAAAAAAAGAAAAAAAATGGAAAAATCCTGTTTGAACTTGGAGTGTCATGTCAGTTCAATACCTGTTGAATAGCTTAAAATGAAATACTGGAAAAGAAAAGCAATTGCTAAAAGCTTAAGTCCGAAAATATTGGCAAAAAAACTGATGAAATTGGGCAGAAATTCGATAAAAGTAACTAATTATTTAAAGACGGCTACATACTTAAATTAACCAACCGCAAAACTATTTAAAAAAACGACTCCCCTAATGCTATAGAAAATTGGAATACTTATGTAACAGACAAACGTCGAAAGAATTTCTCTAGAACAAGTGGTAGCTCTAGTCAATAGCAGCCTGCTTCCGTCGTGGAAGGGGAAGTGTAGCCTGAGGTTACTAAAATATTAATTAGGGGCTTCAAATGACGTCATTGAGGGCTACTAGTTACTATATACTACTATTTAGAGTTAAAGTAAAAAAAAGTGAGACCAATTTTGGCGCACTTTTAGTTTGACTTGGTTTTAACATGCTCCCAGTTGAATTCAGAAGCTTGGAATTATGAATAAAGAATTTTAGATTAAACAGAAAGCAAACAGTAAAGGGCTTAAACGTCACTTGACAAGTCAAAACCGTAAAGCTACAATTTTGCGTATAAAACGTAGCCAGTAAAATACCGGAAACGGCTCAAAGAGCATTAACAGCTCTTAACTAACCCTACCTATTTCAGCAATATCAAAAAAGAATTAAAGGGGGGTTAGGTAGGTATAGGGTGTAGGCGCGAGGGCCGAGGGAGTGGAGGTACATAGGGGGTATGTAGGGGCGAATGCTGGTGGTTTTTAAGGGGTATGCGATTGGTTATCTAAGGGGGTACGTGGGGAGGATAGGTGTGGTGGGAGAAGGCAGGCGAGTTCGATAGGTCGGTAGCGGGTCTGTAATTTAGATGTTGGACAGCTAAGAGAGACTTGTATGTGATCAAAAACTCTCAGAGTGACCTTTTCACCTCTAATTTTACCATCAGTTCCTAATTACTAGACGTCTCAAATTAAGCTACTGTTAAGTCTTGTTTAAAAATAGAAGTCAGTTTTGAAAAACAGGAAAAGTTTGGAAAAAAGGAAGTCAAAACTAATGTCATTAACAGACTTGCTTCAGTTACAAACCCGTGTAATAACAATACTCCTCTTCGAGTCGAAAAAAGCAATTAAGGACTGGTAAAATAGCGTCCAAGAAAACCAAATAACAAATATAGCCCGAAATTGAAACCGAAATTCTATTAATTGCTTCCAATGTTAAGAAATACTCCCGAACAAACTATCACGAGTTACGCTTTTGAGACAAACACCTTTGGTTTTCAGCAATGAATTTTATACTTAAATACACTGATCAGGGTCATTTGCTCCCTAAACTGTTTTTATGGGTGCGAAAACATCCGCCTCGCGAGTTATTCAAACCCCCGACCTCCGGAGTCCTCAATAGCAGCACTAAGCACTCGACTACCAGACCTTTGTCATTTCTTTTCCTACAATCGCTTTCATTTTAGTAACAGACGTTACTTCAGAGTAAGAGCCATTGAGATCACTCAAAATTAAAAGCTTGAAAAGTCACTTGAGAAGTCCAAAAATCTTCTAGAATGGAAGCGCAAAAACAGTCAGGCAATATTTTTGGATGCAAAAGACGCAGACGTATACAATAACTGATTCATACTTCGTTCAAGGGCAATTTTAAACTAGTAGACTCTTACAGCGAGAAGTAATAGTTCAAAATTTTGTATTAGAAAATCGGATTTAGGTGTTCTCGAGAAATGTGTCTATTGCCAACAGACCTTAACAGGCGCGTTCCATCGAATGTTAAATTTCTTGCTCATGAAGTACCTCTGAGCAACTACTGTAAACTTATAGCAAGGAAAATTTAATTCCAATGAAATGCATAATCATCAGAAAATGCTCAATAATAAAACAGCTATTCTATGCAACGGTGTCATACGAAGTCCTTTACATTCTCTAAACTAATCGCAACTTTCATAATGCAGATATAATTCATCGGAATACCACTTGAACTGTGCTACATTCCTGACAGGTCACCGAAGTTTTATCCTTGCGGAGCAAATATCCACATGAAAACTGGGCAGCAAATGGCACGAGTATCATTTCTCAACTACACGTAGCACAATTCAATCAACAATTAGTTCCCATTTTTACAGCAGATGTTTACATTCTTCAGGGATGCGAAACTGCAGATTTCAATTTTGATGAGTTTGACAATGAAAATGCTTGCGCAGTTTTAGTAACGCTGGCATCCAAATGATGCATTTTCAATCTTTCATCAGATGGATATTTATCAAAATCTGGAACAAGCCAATTTAGTTTTCCTATTTAGATTTATAAATTACATAGAGGTCAAATACTCTGTTTCGCTCAAACATTCCGACCAACTTCTGTTCCGGCTGTTCACATTCGCTGCTACAGTTTGTTGGCATGACTGAACCACTTGATGTGAGCACCATCGAATTTAAGTCGCATCCATTGGTCATTCAGCATTTCGTATCTGTCCTTGCTGAGGAAGAGAGGCTTACCTCGCCTGAAACGAGGCTTGGATTGACTTGCCAATTTTTTAAGATCTTAGAGTAATACAATATTCATTTGCTATGCTTTATGACGATCAACAGTCTCTAATGTGTTGTAAAATCAATTTCAGGGTTAACGAAAACGAATTTTGCACTTGAAATTTTAAGTGCAATTGATATAAGCGTTAGTGGCACCCGAGCTGCGCAGAAGTCTAAAACTATGCTTAACAAACCTGAAAATTAGACTCAAGCTGACCAGAGCACAGAATACTTTGATACCCAGAATCTATTGATACACAAGATATAGAATTATACCTAAGAAATTTGGAAAAAAAATTATCAACCGGAAAATCAGTTGTTGTTTTGTTTTTAAAAAATTGCATCTCTTCATATTTCCCTTCTAATACTAATATTAATGAGATAAAGGAACGTTTGCTTTTATGTGTGACAAAAACGAGAACTAATAACCTGGTAAAAAAGTAAACTTAACAAATAGATCTGCTCAGTTACTATTAGAGCAACTCTTTGCTCGTTATGTTGATTCTATGTCAGCACCATTCTAGTGTGAGTAAAGTTTGGGACCTTTGCGGGTTGCGACCACACAATCTCTTAATAGATTGCAATTCTGTGCTCTCTACTGAGCCAACTGGTCCACACTGCGAGAGTCTTACTATGCTCTCTTATATTGAGCTATCATTTCAAGCTCCATCTTATGATCACAACTTATTAAATAGTGTGTATACTCCAACACACCCCCTTAAGTGGTGCATCATAACTCCTCACTTTCAACTTCTGGTTAGAGCGTTAAGCTGGGCCCATAACCTATTAGAGCAATTCTTTGCTCGTTATGTTGATTCTATGTCAACACCATTCTAGTGAGAGTAAAGTTTGGGAACTTTGCGGGTTGCGACCCCCCAATATCTTAATTGATTGCAATCCTGTGCTCTCTACTGAGCCAACTGGTCCACACTGCGAGAGTCTTACTATGCTATCTTATATTGAGCTATCATTTCAAGCTCCATCTTATGATCACAACTTATTCATCTTATGATCACATCTTACCTCGCCTGAAACGAGGCTTGGATTGACTTGCCAATTTTTTAAGATCTTAGAATAATACAATATTCATTTGCTATGCTTTATGACGATCAACAGTCTCTAATGTGTTGTCAAATCAATTTCAGGGTTAACGAAAACAAATTTTGCACTTGAAATTTTAAGTGCAATTGATATAAGCGTTAGTGGCTCCCGAGCTGCGCAGAAGTCTAAAACTATGCTTAACAAACCTGAAAATTAGACTCAAGCTGACCAGAGCACAGAAAATTTTGATACCCAGAATCTATTGATACCCAAGATATAGAATTATACCTAAGAAATTTGAAAAAAAAAATTATCAACCGGAAAATCAGTTGTTGTTTTGTTTTTAAAAAAATGCATCTCTTCATATTTCCCTTCTAATACTAATATTAATGAGATAAAGGAACGTTTGCTTTTATGTGTGACAAAAACGAGAACTAATAACCTGGTAAAAAGTAAACTTAACAAATAGATCTGCTCAGTTACTATTAGAGCAACTCTTTGCTCGTTATGTTGATTCTATGTCAGCACCATTCTAGTGTGAGTAAAGTTTGGGACCTTTGCGGGTTGCGACCCAACAATCTCTTAATTGATTGCAATCCTGTGCTCTCTACTGAGCCAACTGGTCCACATTGCGAGAGTCTTACTATGCTCTCTTATATTGAGCTATCATTTCAAGCTCCATCTTATGATCACAACTTATTAACTAGTGTGTATACTCTAACACACCCCCTTAAGTGGTGCATCATAACTCCTCACTTTCAACTTCTGGTTAGAGCGTTAAGCTGGGCCCATAACCTATTAGAGCAATTCTTTGCTCGTTATGTTGATTCTATGTCAACACCATTCTAGTGAGAGTAAAGTCTGGGACCTTTGCGGGTTCCGACCACACAATCTCTTAATAGATTGCAATTCTGTGCTCTCTACTGAGCCAACTGGTCCACACTGCGAGAGTCTTACTATGCTCTCTTATATTGAGCTATCATTTCAAGCTCCATCTTATGATCACAACTTATTAACTAGTGTGTATACTCCAACACACCCCCTTAAGTGGTGCATCATAACTCCTCACTTTCAACTTCTGGTTAGAGCGTTAAGCTGGGCCCATAACCTATTAGAGCAATTCTTTGCTCGTTATGTTGATTCTATGTCAACACCATTCTAGTAGAGTAAAGTTTGGGACCTTTGCGGGTTGCGACCCCCCAATATCTTAATTGATTGCAATCCTGTGCTCTCTACTGAGCCAACTGGTCCACACTGCGAGAGTCTTACTATGCTATCTTATATTGAGCTATCATTTCAAGCTCCATCTTATGATCACAACTTATTAACTAGAGTGTATACTCTAACAGCTACCATATCTATGTAACTATACCATGTTTTCCATAATCCAATGACTGGCCAACCTACATAGCTTGATTTATGCAAAACAAAAATTGAACCGCTGAGAAAGCAAAAAAAATCAAAAGCATGGATGATTTCCAGTTATTTCAAAAAATTGAAACTTAACGCTATATCGATACAAAATAATTTTCTCAGTTGTCGTGTTTAGAATAACAAAATGGAAAAATACATTCCGTGAAAAAATTAAGCACATGACAGACTTCTGTTCTATGTAACGCCAGTTGATGTCAACAGGAAGTTGCTAACGGAAACCGAATCAGAAAAAGAAAACCTGTTTACTTTCACAAGATATTAAAAGCATAAGATGATAATGTATTTTTATCATTAGATAGATACTCCAGACGCTGAAGAATTACTTGTATGTATTGACTAACACTGCACGCTTTAGACCAATTTCAATTGAGCAGGCATAAGATGACGAAGGTTGCCTCCACTGACCGACTTTGGGATTGAGACAATTTGAGATACGTACAGAAAATTTGACGACAGCCTTATTTTTTAATTGACAAAAACAGTTATAAATTAGTCCGCTAGTTATATTTTAAATACATAGGTAAACAGTTATAATTTCACTAGATCCGATGAAAATGGGGAATAAAGCCTCTAAGTTTGAGGACATTAAGCTCAATACTAATAGCAGTTAGAAGTATGAAGAAACTTTAGAAAATTAACGCATTAAGCTGTCGTGCCCGGGCATTATTAGTTTATCCCGTTTCTCTAAATGAGCGACAAATGAACTTCAACGTATATGAGCAACAATGCCGAAAGAATTTGTATTGAATTGTATAAAGCGAAAAACGTGATTAAAAAGGTAAAAGGAATATTTTAAAATCATAGCAAGACAAGGACTGAATTACATTACAAAGAACTACATAAGACCTAGACCTGATTACCAATCACAACAGAGGAACAACTCAATGGTTATCAAAGCAGATATTGGCACATGCAGGAAAATGAACAAAACGAAGCAAAATCAGCTGTCACTGTCAGTCAATCGGATAACGACGCCTAAGTTCACATTCACACAAGGCATTCTCGAAGAAGTCTATATACCAATTTGGAAAATACCAATGAAGACAAAGTGGAAGCATAAAAACTAAGAACAATGGAAAACAGACTATTCAGACTGTTTTATTGTATCACATGAAATTAAAGATGAATTAAAATCAATTACCATTATTTTACACTTACAAGCTCAGAAAAGTCAGCAATAAAAACAAGCAAAAAGCTTACATTTTTTGAAAAGTGGAAGGCGGTTCATTGATGAGAATGTCATTTTTGTGAAACCATTGAAAATTCAATCTAAATAGTTGTCAGCTGTTCCTTCAACATTTCTTTTTAAACAAACCAGCTAAACATCTGGCAGAAAAACGATGTTTACAAACCAGTCTCTTCTTGAGAAAAAATAATACAAGCGCTCTCTCTCTCTCTCTCTCTCTCTCTCTCTCTCTCTCTCTCTCTCTCTCTCTACATTCCAGGCAAAAAAGTATCTTTTGCTCAAATCTAATACAAAAGAATCTGAATGCTAGAGCTTTCTAGGTAAAAAATAACGAACTGAAAACTCGAAAAAAAATAATTTGGCTCTGACTATCTTGGTAAACGTTCTTTTTCTGGCCCTCGCACAAAATGGAAAATAAAACTAATGTCAGCCATTTCAGAGTTTCTGTGAATAAGATCGTTGAAACGACAACTTTTTTCAAAATAACACAATCTATTAATTAAACTTAAAAAGAAGAATTCAAATTCAAATTGTACTCTTAGTGGAACCAAAACCGTTTAAAAACATGACAGTAGTTGATATGGCACTTTTTTGTTCTACAGTTGCAGTCGGAATAAAAGCAAAGATCTTAAAACATGACAGAAAAAACTTTTGTTCAAACTAAATTAAGGTAACAATTCACCAAGAGGAAATAAGAACTTGAGATAAATTTACGGAGACAATTTAGCTTGATATCTATCACTTTTTGCGCATAATAGTTGGAAATGAATTTGGAATCAACGGATCCTATTGTAAATTTTCTCATTATTATGTTCTTTGAAATGTAAAGTAAATATTTAACCAAATAGACACTTTAAGTGACAATGTAAATTATTAGACAAATAGAACATTTCCTTTTACGCTCTTCAGTTGCAATGAAGATCAAATTATTTGAAAAAAAACCCAAAACAACCTCTGTTAAAAAACGTTATAGTGCTTTGTTTTAAATGTCATACTTCTTCGAGTGGAGCTATGGCACTACGAAACTGTCAATGAAAAAGTCAATTTCTACAATTGCAAAAAAAAACTTCAAGGTGCTGAATTCTTGCCATTGAAGTTAGAATATTTGAGCAGGAAACAAAACCGACTACAGTCGGATGAGCTGCTTTTCAACGACTTGCCAGGCAAACAACTTATACAGTGGCATAGTCTAGAGAAAATTTTATAGTGACAACTTGACTGGGGAGGGTTTCGAACCCGCGGAATCTCGGATGACATTAACCTCAACTCTACTGGGGTTATGTACGTTCACCCCTCACAATCAATTTAATTTTAGCAACAGACTTAATTTTATGAATGAGCTCAATTGAAATCACTCAGAAAAATCAAACTCGCGTAAAAAAGTCACTCAAGGAGAGAAATCAGAAGAATTTTAAAGAAGAAAATCAGCAAACAAAAATTTTACAGAAAAAGATATACATTTACAATAATTGCTTCAAACATCTTTCAAGAGCAATTAAAAATAAAGTCATGGAAAACTGTACCATAAATATTAAGAAAAACATTTTCTATGGAAAACTGCACTTAGGTTTGGAGTTAAATGTCGCAGATGACTGCTAGGAAAATCGAAAAAAAAGACGATGAGTAGCTGATATTAAAATTTTTTTTTAGTGTTGTCTTATTGCGATTAATTTAGAAGATTTGAGCAGGAAACACAAACCAACTACCGTCGGACGAATTGCTTTTCAACGACTTGCCAGGCAAACAACTTATACGGTGGCATAGTCTAGAGAAAGTTTTATAGTGACAACTTGACTGGGGAGGGTTTCGAACCCGCGGATTCTCGGATGACATTAATCTCAACTCTACTGGGGTTATGTACGTTCACCCCTGACAATCAATTTAATTTTAGCAACAGACTTAATTTTATGAATGAGCTCAATTGAAATCACTCAGAAAAATCAAACTCGCGTAAAAAAGTCACTCAAGGAGAGAAATCAGAAGAATTTCAAAGAAGAAAATCAGCAAACAAAAATTTTACAGAAAAAGATATACATTTACAATAATTGCTTCAAACATCTTTCAAGAGCAATTAAAAATAAAGTCATGGAAAACTGTACCATAAATATTAAGAAAAACATTTTCTATGGAAAACTGCACTTAGGTTTGGAGTTAAATGTCGCAGATGACTGCTAGGAAAATCGAAAAAAAAGACAATGAGTAGCTGATATTAAAATTTTTTTTTAGTGTTGTCTTATTGCGATTAATTTAGAAGATTTGAGCAGGAAACACAAACCAACTACCGTCGGACGAATTGCTTTTCAACGACTTGCCAGGCAAACAACTTATACGGTGGCATAGTCTAGAGAAAGTTTTATAGTGACAACTTGACTGGGGAGGGTTTCGAACCCGCGGATTCTCGGATGACATTAATCTCAACTCTACTGGGGTTATGTACGTTCACCCCTCACAATCAATTTAGTTTTAGCAAAAGACTTAATTTTATGAATGAGCTCAATTGAAATCACTCAGAAAAATCAAACTCGCGTAAAAAAGTCACTCGAGGAGAGAAATCAGAAGAATTTCAAAGAAGAAAATCAGCAAACAAAAATTTTACAGAAAAAGATATACATTTACAATAATTGCTTCAAACATCTTTCAAGAGCAATTAAAAATAAAGTCATGGAAAACTGTACCATAAATATTAAGAAAAACATTTTCTATGGAAAACTGTACTTAGATTTGGAGTTAAATGTCGCAGATGACTGCTAGGAAAATCAAAAAGAAAGACGATGAGTAGCTGATATGAAAGTTTTTTTAGTGTTGTCTTATTGCGATTAATTTAGAAGATTTGAGCAGGAAACACAAACCAACTACCGTCGGACGAATTGCTTTTCAACGACTTGCCAGGCAAACAACTTATACGGAGGCATAGTCTAGAGAAAGTTTTATAGTCACAACTTGACTGGGGAGGGTTTCGAACCCGCGGATTCTCGGATGACATTAATCTCAACTCTACTGGGGTTATGTACGTTCACCCCTCACAATCAATTTAATTTTAGCAACAGACTTAATTTTATGAATGAGCTCAATTGAAATCACTCAGAAAAATCAAACTCGCGTAAAAAAGTCACTCGAGGAGAGAAATCAGAAGAATTTCAAAGAAGAAAATCAGCAAACAAAAATTTTACAGAAAAAGATATACATTTACAATAATTGCTTCAAACATCTTTCAAGAGCAATTAAAAATAAAGTCATGGAAAACTGTACCATAAATATTAAGAAAAACATTTTCTATGGAAAACTGCACTTAGGTTTGGAGTTAAATGTCGCAGATGACTGCTAGGAAAATCGAAAAAAAAAGACGATGAGTAGCTGATATTAAAATTTTTTTTTAGTGTTGTCTTATTGCGATTAATTTAGAAGATTTGAGCAGGAAACACAAACCAACTAGCGTCCGACGAATTGCTTTTCAACGACTTGCCAGGCAAACAACATATACGGTGGCATAGTCCAGAGAAAGTTTTATATTGAAAACTTGAATGGGGAGGGTTTCGAACCCGCGGAATCTCGGATGACATTAACCTCAACTCTACTGGGGTTATGTACGTTCACCCCTCACAATCAATTTAATTTTAGCAACAGACTTAATTTTATGAATGAGCTCAATTGAAATCACTCAGAAAAATCAAACTCGCGTAAAAAAGTCACTCAAGGAGAGAAATCAGAAGAATTTTAAAGAAGAAAATCAGCAAACAAAAATTAAACCGAAAAAGATATTTATTTACAATAATTGCTTCGAACATCTTTCAAGAGCAATTAAAAATAAAGTCATGGAAAACTGTACCATAAATATTAAGAAAAACATTTTCTATGGAAAACTGTACTTAGATTTGGAGTTAAATGTCGCAGATGACTGCTAGGAAAATCAAAAAGAAAGACGATGAGTAGCTGAAATTAAAATTTTTTTAGTGTTGTCTTATTGCGATTAATTTAGAAGATTTGAGCAGGAAACACAAACCAACTACCGTCAGACGAATTGCTTTTCAACGACTTGCCAGGCAAACAACTTATACGGTGGCATAGTCTAGAGAAAGGTTTATAGTGACAACTTGACTGGGGAGGGTTTCGAACCCGCGGAATCTCGGATGACATTAATCTCAACTCTACTGGGGTTATGTACGTTCACCCCTGACAATCAATTTAATTTTAGCAACAGACTTAATTTTATGAATGAGCTCAATTGAAATCACTCAGAAAAATCAAACTCGCGTAAAAAAGTCACTCAAGGAGAGAAATCAGAAGAATTTTAAAGAAGAAAATCAGCAAACAAAAATTTTACAGAAAAAGATATACATTTACAATAATTGCTTCAAACATCTTTCAAGAGCAATTAAAAATAAAGTCATGGAAAACTGTACCATAAATATTAAGAAAAACATTTTCTATGGAAAACTGCACTTAGGTTTGGAGTTAAATGTCGCAGATGACTGCTAGGAAAATCGAAAAGAAAGACGATGAGTAGCTGATATTAAAGTTTTTTTTAGTGTTGTCTTATTGCGATTAATTTAGAAGATTTGAGCAGGAAACACAAACCAACTACCGTCCGACGAATTGCTTTTCAACGACTTGCCAGGCAAACAACATATACGGTGGCATAGTCCAGAGAAAGTTTTATATTGAAAACTTGAATGGGGAGGGTTTCGAACCCGCGGAATCTCGGATGACATTAACCTCAACTCTACTGGGGTTATGTACGTTCACCCCTCACAATCAATTTAATTTTAGCAACAGACTTAATTTTATGAATGAGCTCAATTGAAATCACTCAGAAAAATCAAACTCGCGTAAAAAAGTCACTCAAGGAGAGAAATCAGAAGAATTTTAAAGAAGAAAATCAGCAAACAAAAATTTAACTGAAAAAGATATATATTTACAATAATTGCTTCGAACATCTTTCAAGAGCAATTAAAAATAAAGTCATGGAAAACTGTACCATAAATATTAAGAAAAACATTTTCTATGGAAAACTGTACTTAGATTTGGAGTTAAATGTCGCAGATGACTGCTAGGAAAATCAAAAAGAAAGACGATGAGTAGCTGATATTAAAGTTTTTTTTAGTGTTGTCTTATTGCGATTAATTTAGAAGATTTGAGCAGGAAACACAAACCAACTACCGTCCGACGAATTGCTTTTCAACGACTTGCCAGGCAAACAACATATACGGTGGCATAGTCCAGAGAAAGTTTTATATTGAAAACTTGAATGGGGAGGGTTTCGAACCCGCGGAATCTCGGATGACATTAACCTCAACTCTACTGGGGTTATGTACGTTCACCCCTCACAATCAATTTAATTTTAGCAACAGACTTAATTTTATGAATGAGCTCAATTGAAATCACTCAGAAAAATCAAACTCGCGTAAAAAAGTCACTCAAGGAGAGAAATCAGAAGAATTTTAAAGAAGAAAATCAGCAAACAAAAATTTAACTGAAAAAGATATATATTTACAATAATTGCTTCGAACATCTTTCAAGAGCAATTAAAAATAAAGTCATGGAAAACTGTACCATAAATATTAAGAAAAACATTTTCTATGGAAAACTGTACTTAGATTTGGAGTTAAATGTCGCAGATGACTGCTAGGAAAATCAAAAAGAAAGACGATGAGTAGCTGGAATTAAAATTTTTTTAGTGTTGTCTTATTGCGATTAATTTAGAAGATTTGAGCAGGAAACACAAACCAACTACCGTCAGACGAATTGCTTTTCAACGACTTGCCAGGCAAACAACTTATACGGTGGCATAGTCTAGAGAAAGGTTTATAGTGACAACTTGACTGGGGAGGGTTTCGAACCCGCGGAACCTCGGATGACATTAATCTCAACTCTACTGGGGTTATGTACGTTCACCCCTGACAATCAATTTAATTTTAGCAACAGACTTAATTTTATGAATGAGCTCAATTGAAATCACTCAGAAAAATCAAACTCGCGTAAAAAAGTCACTCAAGGAGAGAAATCAGAAGAATTTTAAAGAAGAAAATCAGCAAACAAAAATTTTACAGAAAAAGATATACATTTACAATAATTGCTTCAAACATCTTTCAAGAGCAATTAAAAATAAAGTCATGGAAAACTGTACCATAAATATTAAGAAAAACATTTTCTATGGAAAACTGCACTTAGGTTTGGAGTTAAATGTCGCAGATGACTGCTAGGAAAATCGAAAAGAAAGACGATGAGTAGCTGATATTAAAGTTTTTTTTTAGTGTTGTCTTATTGCGATTAATTTAGAAGATTTGAGCAGGAAACACAAACCAACTACCGTCCGACGAATTGCTTTTCAACGACTTGCCAGGCAAACAACATATACGGTGGCATAGTCCAGAGAAAGTTTTATATTGAAAACTTGAATGGGGAGGGTTTCGTACCCGCGGAATCTCGGATGACATTAACCTCAACTCTACTGGGGTTATGTACGTTCACCCCTCACAACCAATTTAATTTTAGCAACAGACTTAATTTTATGAATGAGCTCAATTGAAATCACTCAGAAAAATTAAACTCGCGTAAAAAAGTCACTCAAGGAGAGAAATCAGAAGAATTTTAAAGAAGAAAATCAGCAAACAAAAATTTAACTGAAAAAGATATATATTTACAATAATTGCTTCGAACATCTTTCAAGAGCAATTAAAAATAAAGTCATGGAAAACTGTACCATAAATATTAAGAAAAACATTTTCTATGGAAAACTGTACTTAGATTTGGAGTTAAATGTCGCAGATGACTGCTAGGAAAATCAAAAAGAAAGACGATGAGTAGCTGAAATTAAAATTTTTTTAGTGTTGTCTTATTGCGATTAATTTAGAAGATTTGAGCAGGAAACACAAACCAACTACCGTCAGACGAATTGCTTTTCAACGACTTGCCAGGCAAACAACTTATACGGTGGCATAGTCTAGAGAAAGGTTTATAGTGACAACTTGACTGGGGAGGGTTTCGAACCCGCGGAATCTCGGATGACATTAATCTCAACTCTACTGGGGTTATGTACGTTCACCCCTGACAATCAATTTAATTTTAGCAACAGACTTAATTTTATGAATGAGCTCAATTGAAATCACTCAGAAAAATCAAACTCGCGTAAAAAAGTCACTCAAGGAGAGAAATCAGAAGAATTTTAAAGAAGAAAATCAGCAAACAAAAATTTTACAGAAAAAGATATACATTTACAATAATTGCTTCAAACATCTTTCAAGAGCAATTAAAAATAAAGTCATGGAAAACTGTACCATAAATATTAAGAAAAACATTTTCTATGGAAAACTGCACTTAGGTTTGGAGTTAAATGTCGCAGATGACTGCTAGGAAAATCGAAAAGAAAGACGATGAGTAGCTGATATTAAAGTTTTTTTTAGTGTTGTCTTATTGCGATTAATTTAGAAGATTTGAGCAGGAAACACAAACCAACTACCGTCCGACGAATTGCTTTTCATCGACTTGCCAGGCAAATAACATATACGGTGGCATAGTCCAGAGAAAGTTTTATATTGAAAACTTGAATGGGGAGGGTTTCGAACCCGCGGAATCTCGGATGACATTAACCTCAACTCTACTGGGGTTATGTACGTTCACCCCTCACAACCAATTTAATTTTAGCAACAGACTTAATTTTATGAATGAGCTCAATTGAAATCACTCAGAAAAATCAAACTCGCGTAAAAAAGTCACTCAAGGAGAGAAATCAGAAGAATTTTAAAGAAGAAAATCAGCAAACAAAAATTTAACAGAAAAAGATATACATTTACAATAATTGCTTCGAATATCTTTCAAGAGCAATTAAAAATAAAGTCATGGAAAACTGTACCATAAATATTAAGAAAAACATTTTCTATGGAAAACTGTACTTAGATTTGGAGTTAAATGTCGCAGATGACTGCTAGGAAAATCAAAAAGAAAGACGATAAGTAGCTGAAATTAAAATTTTTTTAGTGTTGTCTTATTGCGATTAATTTAGAAGATTTGAG
The DNA here is from genome assembly GCF_964194025.1 of Convolutriloba macropyga. Classification (NCBI taxonomy): domain Eukaryota; kingdom Metazoa; phylum Xenacoelomorpha; order Acoela; family Convolutidae; genus Convolutriloba; species Convolutriloba macropyga. The sequence goes on along the minus strand of NC_134478.1, from coordinate 19,916,946 downwards.
CAGGAAACACAAACCAACTACCGTCAGACGAATTGCTTTTCAACGACTTGCCAGGCAAACAACTTATACGGTGGCATAGTCTAGAGAAAGGTTTATAGTGACAACTTGACTGGGGAGGGTTTCGAACCCGCGGAATCTCGGATGACATTAATCTCAACTCTACTGGAGTTATGTACGTTCACCCCTGACAATCAATTTAATTTTAGCAACAGACTTAATTTTATGAATGAGCTCAATTTAAATCACTCAGAAAAATCAAACTCGCGTAAAAAAGTCACTCAAGGAGAGAAATCAGAAGAATTTTAAAGAAAATCAGCAAACAAAAATTTTACAGAAAAAGATATACATTTACAATAATTGCTTCAAACATCTTTCAAGAGCAATTAAAAATTAAGTCATGGAAAACTGTACCATAAATATTAAGAAAAACATTTTCTATGGAAAACTGTACTTAGATTTGGAGTTAAATGTCGCAGCTGACTGCTAGGAAAATCAAAAAGAAAGACGATGAGTAGCTGATATTAAAGTTTTTTTTAGTGTTGTCTTATTGCGATTAATTTAGAAGATTTGAGCAGGAAACACAAACCAACTACCGTCCGACGAATTGCTTTTCAACGACTTGCCAGGCAAACAACATATACGGTGGCATAGTCTAGAGAAAGTTTTATATTGAAAACTTGAATGGGGAGGGTTTCGAACCCGCGGAATCTCGGATGACATTAACCTCAACTCTACTGGGGTTATGTACGTTCACCCCTCACAATGAATTTAATTTTAGCAACAGACTTAATTTTATGAATGGGCTCAATTGAAATCACTCAGAAAAATCAAACTCGCGTAAAAAAGTCACTCAAGGAGAGAAACCAGAAGAACTTTAAAGAAGAAAATCAGCAAAAATTTAACAGAAAAAGATATACATTTACAATAATTGCTTCGAACATCTTTCAAGAGCAATTAAAAATAAAGTCATGGAAAACTGTACCATAAATATTAAGAAAAACATTTTCTATGGAAAACTGTACTTAGATTTGGAGTTAAATGTCGCAGATGACTGCTAGGAAAATCAAAAAGAAAGACGATGAGTAGCTGAAATTAAAATTTTTTTAGTGTTGTCTTATTGCGATTAATTTAGAAGATTTGAGCAGGAAACACAAACCAACTACCGTCAGACGAATTGCTTTTCAACGACTTGCCAGGCAAACAACTTATACGGTGGCATAGTCTAGAGAAAGGTTTATAGTGACAACTTGACTGGGGAGGGTTTCGAACCCGCGGAATCTCGGATGACATTAATCTCAACTCTACTGGAGTTATGTACGTTCACCCCTGACAATCAATTTAATTTTAGCAACAGACTTAATTTTATGAATGAGCTCAATTGAAATCACTCAGAAAAATCAAACTCGCGTAAAAAAGTCACTCAAGGAGAGAAATCAGAAGAATTTTAAAGAAAATCAGCAAACAAAAATTTTACAGAAAAAGATATACATTTACAATAATTGCTTCAAACATCTTTCAAGAGCAATTAAAATTAAAGTCATGGAAAACTGTACCATAAATATTAAGAAAAACATTTTCTATGGAAAACTGTACTTAGATTTGGATTTAAATGTCGCAGATGACTGCTAGGAAAATCAAAAAGAAAGACGATGAGTAGCTGATATTAAAGTTTTTTTTAGTGTTGTCTTATTGCGATTAATTTAGAAGATTTGAGCAGGAAACACAAACCAACTACCGTCCGACGAATTGCTTTTCAACGACTTGCCAGGCAAACAACATATACGGTGGCATAGTCTAGAGAAAGTTTTATATTGAAAACTTGAATGGGGAGGGTTTCGAACCCGCGGAATCTCGGATGACATTAACCTCAACTCTACTGGGGTTATGTACGTTCACCCCTCACAATCAATTTAATTTTAGCAACAGACTTAATTTTATGAATGGGCTCAATTGAAATCACTCAGAAAAATCAAACTCGCGTAAAAAAGTCACTCAAGGAGAGAAATCAGAAGAACTTTAAAGAAGAAAATCAGCAAACAAAAATTTTACAGAAAAAGATATACATTTACAATAATTGCTTCAAACATCTTTCAAGAGCAATTAAAAATAAAGTCATGGAAAACTGTACCATAAATATTAAGAAAAACATTTTCTATGGAAAACTGTACTTAGATTTGGAGTTAAATGTCGCAGATGACTGCTAGGAAAATCAAAAAGAAAGACGATGAGTAGCTGATATTAAAGTTTTTTTAGTGTTGTCTTATTGCGATTAATTTAGAAGATTTGAGCAGGAAACACAAACCAACTACCGTCAGACGAATTGCTTTTCAACGACTTGCCAGGCAAACAACTTATACGGTGGCATAGTCTAGAGAACGTTTTATAGTGAAAACTTGACTGGGGAAGGTTTCGAACCCGCGGAATCTCGGATGACATTAATCTCAACTCTACTGGGGTTATGTACGTTCACCCCTGACAATCAATTTAACTTTGGCGACAGACTTAATTTTATGAATGAGCTCAATTGAAATCACTCAGAAAAATCAAACTCGCGTAAAAAAGTCACTCAAGGAGAGAAATCAGAAGAAATTTAAAGTAGAAAATCAGCAAACAAAAATTTTACAGAAAAAGATATACATTTACAATAATTTCTTCGAACATCTTTCAAGAGCAATTAAAAATAAAGTCATGGAAAACTGTACCATAAATATTAAGAAAAACATTTTCTATGGAAAACTGTACTTAGATTTGGAGTTAAATGTCGCAGATGACTGCTAGGAAAATCAAAAAGAAAGACGATGAGTAGCTGATATTAAAGTTTTTTTAGTGTTGTCTTATTGCGATTAATTTAGAAGATTTGAGCAGGAAACACAAACCAACTACCGTCGGACGAATTGCTTTTCAACGACTTGCGAGGTACACAATTTATACGGTGGCATAGTCTAGAGAAAGTTTTATGATACAAAAACTTGACTAAGGAGGGTCTCGGATAACAGTCCGTGACATTAATCTCTACTCTACAGGGGATTTAATAAATTCCTGTGGAAAACTGTACCATAATTATTAAGAAAAAAATCTACTATGGAAAAGTTCGATCCGATTGAGTTTAATGTCGCAGATGACTGCTAGGAAAATCGAAAAGAAAGACGATGAGTAGCTGATATTAAAGTTTTTTTTAGTGTTGTCTTATTGCGATTAATTTAGAAGATTTGAGCAGGAAACACAAACAAACTACCGTCAGACGAATTGCTTTTCAACGACTTGCCAGGCAAACAACTTATACGGTGGCAGAGTCTAGAGAAAGTTTTATAGTGAAAACTTGACTGGGGAGGGTTTCGAACCCGCGGAATCTCGGATGACATTAATCTCAACTCTACTGGGGTTATGTACGTTCACCCCTGACAATCAATTTAACTTTGGCAACAGACTTAATTTTATGAATGAGCTCAATTGAAATCACTCAGAAAAATCAAACTCGCGTAAAAAAAGTCACTCAAGGAGACAAATCAGAAGAATTTTAAAGAAGAAAATCAGCAAACAAAAATTTTACAGAAAAAGATATACATTTACAATAATTGCTTCAAACATCTTTCAAGAGCAATTAAAAATAAAGTCATGGAAAACTGTACCATAAATATTAAGAAAAACATTTTCTATGGAAAACTGTACTTAGATTTGGAGTTAAATGTCGCAGATGACTGCTAGGAAAATCAAAAAGAAAGACGATGAGTAGCTGATATTAAAGTTTTTTTAGTGTTGTCTTATTGCGATTAATTTAGAAGATTTGAGCAGGAAACACAAACCAACTACCGTCAGACGAATTGCTTTTCAACGACTTGCCAGGCAAACAACTTATACGGTGGCATAGTCTAGAGAAAGTTTTATAGTGAAAACTTGACTGGGGAGGGTTTCGAACCCGCGGAATCTCGGATGACATTAATCTCAACTCTACTGGGGTTATGTACGTTCACCCCTTACAATCAATTTAATTTTAGCAACAGACTTAATTTTATGAATGAGCTCAATTGAAATCACTCAGAAAAATCAAACTCGCGTAAAAAAGTCACTCAAGGACAGAAATCAGAAGAATTTTAAAGTAGAAAATCAGCAAACAAAAATTTTACAGAAAAAGACATACATTTACAATAATTGCTTCAAACATCTTTCAAGAGCAATTAAAAATAAAGTCATGGAAAACTGTACCATAAATATTAAGGAAAACATTTTCTATGGAAAACTGTACTTAGATTTGGAGTTAAATGTCGCAGATGACTGCTAGGAAAATCAAAAAGAAAGACGATGAGTAGCTGATATTAAAGTTTTTTTAGTGTTGTCTTATTGCGATTAATTTAGAAGATTTGAGCAGGAAACACAAACCAACTACCGTCGGACGAATTGCTTTTAAACGACTTGCGAGGTACACAATTTATACGGTGGCATAGTCTAGAGAAAGTTTTATGATACAATAACTTGACTAAGGAGGGTCTCGGATAACAGTCCGTGACATTAATCTCTACTCTACAGGGGATTAAATAAATTCCTATGGAAAACTGTACCATAATTATTAAGAAAAAAATCTACTATGGAAAAGTTCGATCCGATTGAGTTTAATGTCGCAGATGACTGCTAGGAAAATCGAAAAGAAAGACGATGAGTAGCTGATATTAAAGTTTTTTTAGTGTTGTCTTATTGCGATTAATTTAGAAGATTTGAGCAGGAAACACAAACCAACTACCGTCAGACGAATTGCTTTTCAACGACTTGCCAGGCAAACAACTTATACGGTGGCAGAGTCTAGAGAAAGTTTTATAGTGAAAACTTGACTGGGGAGGGTTTCGAACCAGCCGAATCTCGGATGACATTAATCTCAACTCTACTGGGGTTATGTACGTTCACCCCTGACAATCAATTTAATTTTGGCAACATACTTAATTTTATGAATGAGCTCAATTGAAATCACTCAGAAAAATCAAACTCGCGTAAAAAAAGTCACTCAAGGAGAGAAATCAGAAGAATTTTAAAGAAGAAAATCAGCAAACAAAAATTTTACAGAAAACGATATACATTTACAATAATTGCTTCAAACATCTTTCAAGAGCAATTAAAAATAAAGTCATGGAAAACTGTACCATAAATATTAAGAAAAACATTTTCTATGGAAAACTGTACTTAGATTTGGAGTTAAATGTCGCAGATGACTGCTAGGAAAATCAAAAAGAAAGACGATGAGTAGCTGATATTAAAGTTTTTTTAGTGTTGTCTTATTGCGATTAATTTAGAAGATTTGAGCAGGAAACACAAACCAACTACCGTCAGACGAATTGCTTTTCAACGACTTGCCAGGCAAACAACTTATACGGTGGCATAGTCTAGAGAAAGTTTTATAGTGAAAACTTGACTGGGGAGGGTTTCGAACCCGCGGAATCTCGGATGACATTAATCTCAACTCTACTGGGGTTATGTACGTTCACCCCTTACAATCAATTTAATTTTAGCAACAGACTTAATTTTATGAATGAGCTCAATTGAAATCACTCAGAAAAATCAAACTCGCGTAAAAAAGTCACTCAAGGAGAGAAATCAGAAGAATTTTAAAGTAGAAAATCAGCAAACAAAAATTTTACAGAAAAAGATATACATTTACAATAATTGCTTCAAAAAAAACTTTCAAGAGCAATTAAAAATAAAGTCAGGGAAAACTGTACCATAAATATTAAGGAAAACATTTTCTATGGAAAACTGTACTTAGATTTGGAGTTAAATGTCGCAGATGACTGCTAGGAAAATCAAAAAGAAAGACGATGAGTAGCTGATATTAAAGTTTTTTTTAGTGTTGTCTTATTGCGATTAATTTAGAAGATTTGAGCAGGAAACACAAACCAACTACCGTCGGACGAATTGCTTTTCAACGACTTGCGAGGTACACAATTTATACGGTGGCATAGTCTAGAGAAAGTTTTATGATACAAAAACTTGACTAAGGAGGGTCTCGGATAACAGTCCGTGACATTAATCTCTACTCTACAGGGGATTAAATAAATTCCTATGGAAAACTGTACCATAATTATTAAGAAAAATATCTACTATGGAAAACTTCGATCCGATTGAGTTTAATGTCGCAGATAACTGCTAGGAAAACTAATAAGAAGTAGAGACGATGAGAAGCTGCTATTAAATAGTTTTTTTAAAGTGTTTCACGGTAGCATTAAAAAAACTGTTCAGGATGAATTAAGGTCCTGCTCAGTTAGCTAGCTGTCTTTTTAGTTCAATAAGGTTGATTCGGCAATTTTAGGGCATTGCTTCTGAAAAATACGGATAAAATTAGTTTAAAATGGCTGATTTGGCGCTAATTTTGATGGAAAAAATAGTATTTTTCAAATCTGTCAGAGCGTTGAAGAAAGAGCCAGGCCAAATGGAGAAAGAACCAGCAACGCCATCTTCAAAAAATGAAACTAACACCTTCATAGCGAGTGACGAATTATAGCAAAATATAACAAAATTTGAGCGAAATTTAACAAAGTGAACAAAAATATTGAAAATAAGCCGATGTTCACAGAATAATAGATCTCGATAATACCTTGAAAACGACTCAACTCAAAAAAAAATTCTTCAATTTAAATACTCTGCTCTCAATGGATTGTTTAATGATCTAACTCATCTTTCTATTTAAAATATTGGTTGGCAAAGATTGACTGAACAAAAACCCTGTTGAGCACATTGTTCCTCACACACTTAAGTAAGTAGGTGCAAACGAAAAAGAATGAGCGATGTGAAGGTATACGCAAGTTTTACCTAAGCTCCTTATCCTCTTCACCGTGAGAGTCCAAATGAAGACATCCCCAGATGGCAGCCAGGTGGTTGAACAGAATGAGCACCTGTGACGTAGTCAGCATCAGCACCACTCCCACCCCGTTCCCACAACAGTACGCATGCGCACACGCCTCATTCCAGTAACCAACATCTTCGCCGAAACCCCTACAGAGAAAAATTCAGAACTGCAAAACGAGCAGCTAACTCGCCCTATACTACAAGCCACATTTGCATTTAGAATATTTTACAAAACGGAGCTGGAGCAACTGCAATCGCGGATGAAAAATTCTTAGCAATTATTCTATGTGAATAAGGACCGATGTGAATTCAAATGATGAATCAATTATCTTCAAATACCTTCCAACAGAAACAAACCCCGCATATTAAAGGAAAATAGCCGACATTGATTCCCATAACAACGATTGGGATCGAAAGAACAGAAAATCAATGATTATTGTACAAAAACATGTTGAAAGTGCGAACTATTTTGATTGGATTTCGTAGTTATGCATACTCCTGTTTCTTGATGAGAGGATGCACGAGCTAGTATCAATGCCAAAACGCATTAGAGATGTTAACTAAGACTAATAAGAACAAAGTTCAAATAGCGGTCATATAAAATTGGACTTCAGGAGAGCATACCGTTTCTATTTTGGTTTCCGTTTTTCGATACTGATTCTGTTCTCTTTATATTGCTTTGCTGAGCAACTGCTGTTGAAAACCTCTGAGCAGAAACAGCGAAATGAGGTTAAAGCGCACCAACGGCGTAAAAAACATAACAGGACAAGTCCTGACACAATTAAAGAAATTTTATTGACTGAACAAAAAAGACAAGACCTATGAATGGATTGGAGCAACCATTCTGAAGAAATCAAATCAGAAAATGAAAAAAAATTTAAATCGTAAAAATGTCAAAATGCCGCGTGTGAAAAACAGCCCACTAGCAAGAAAGCGAAATTCTGTTCGAACACCATTTTCTCACTCTGCTTGGAAATTGCAAAAAATCGCACGCCGCAAAACCAATTTTGCTTCAAAAATCAAGAAAATGTGTTAACAGGTCTTTAAAAAAGAGCACCCTAATACAATTCAACTTCTTTGAAATGAAAAGGAAATAAGGAAATAGGAGCGCTAAAATAGCTGGCTGATAACCTGAGGGCGGCTATTAATTATCTATAAAAAGGACGCTCTACCAAGACTCCTCTTCGCGTAGTGTGAACTAGGAGTCAAATAATCGGCAGCTGAAATGACGCGCTTACTAAAAATAACATAACCAATTAACATCGGCCGAACTGCTCTCAAGCGACCGGTTGCCTTCGTCGGCAGCTAGCCACGGTTTAGTGACGCTAGCTTTAGCTTAATTGAAGGCGCGTGAGGTGAGCGCAGCGGGGGGGGGGCGTGGTGCAAGGGTGGGGGCAACGGTGGGAGGGAGATCTTTAGCTGCACGGGTCGCTTAAGGCCTGAACGATGTGCAGGGGTGGGGATTGGGGGCTGCTGTGGGGGCGTGGGTAGGATTGTGGGATCAATTTCTCAGAACCGCTCTTCACACAAGCATAAGTCCCCAAAACAGTTTCTGCGAATCGTATACTTGGAGACCAGTGATCTGAAAGGCTCCAAGAGAACTCAATGACCACTGGGCGCTACCTCTTTATCCCATTTATGATAACGAAAACTCAAATGGGTCAGACGACAGATCGGTCAAGCAAAAAAATGCATAAAAAGACCAACCGAATTATTATAATTGCTACAATATTCGTTTAATAGCAATTAACAAACAATTTCCTAAAAAAGTTTGTTACTTACTTGTGATAAAACATTTCTTCTAAAAATCAGCGTTAATGAGGGTAATAGATGATGACAGCACGCCACATACCAGCAGCTGAAGCGCGGCATCAATAAAAGAGTTAAGGAAGGAGAGAGAGAGAGAGAGAGTGTGTGTGTGAGAGAAAACGTGAACAAGGAAGAGAAGGAACAAAACCTCATCCGACAAAGAGTGAGGGAGAGCCAGCAACTTCTAGTTTTCTAGCGTTGTTAGTAATTGAATCATAGAAAAAAAACGGAAAAGTGCAAAATTTAAAATAGTTTCCAGATTTTGCAGTGACAAAAAGTTTAAAACCATTTTTGTCTCTGAAGTTTTGGCATGTAACCAATCTGCAAGACTTAAAGGTTTCGTTGGCCAGTAATGATCGTTAAACTCAGAAAAGGAGAAAAATATTATAAAATGGAAAATTTAACAAAACCTTGCTAAAATTTGTGCTACATCTTCAGAAACATTTAATTGTCTCTAAGAGACTATTCAGTATCCTAATTCCAAGCCTGAAATAGTTTCACTGGCTCACAAACATCCATAAACATGGCACATGATACTTTTCCAAAAATGTGAAAAAAAAATAAATTTAATTAAAAAATTGCTATAACTCCTTATAACTCCTAAGTCATTAAAGTACTGAGAACCACTCCATGGTTTCTAGAAGCCATGCAGCAGCTTATTATCAAACCTGGAAGGTGGTCCCTGCGTCCCTGATGCCGGAAAAAAAAACAAAATTCAAAATAATCAAACAACTTGAGATATATTTGTTTTAAAAAAATGCTTAAACTCGTGATAATAAAATCTTACAAAAAACACTCCATTACATCTAGATACTATGCAGTAACCTATTATCAAACTCTAGAGGACGTTCCTTGGCTTTTGAGGATGGAGAAACCTAAGAAATGGAAAAAACTTTCAAAAAAATTTCAAAGTTTTATCAATTTCAAAGTTTTCAAAAATGCAGTAGTTTTATTACCAAACCCTAGAGGAAGTTCCGTGACATCTAGGGCTGACAAAAACTCAAAAAATGACAAAAATTGTAGAAAAAACCTTAAAATTGTGAAGAATAGAAAAAAATTGCGTGTTTTTGAGGAAGTTCCGTGACATCTAGGGCTGACAAAAACTCAAAAAATGACAAAAAAATGTAAAACATACCCGGCAGATTGCCGGAAAATAGCCGCCGTTGATTCCAATAAGCATGATTGGGATTGAAATAACAGAAGATATTGAAAAAAAAGATTTTTGGACAAAAACATTTTTTTAAGTCCGATTTATTTTGATGGCATTTCGTAGTTGAACATACTTCTGTTTCTTAGAGAGAGGCTACATGGGCTACTATCAATAACAATAAGCATTAGAGAGAGGTAACTAATACTTATAGGACCGACGTTCAAATAGCTGGCATCTAAAATTGGGCTTTATGGGTTTATCCCGTTTCTATTTCTGACTTCAATTTTTCACACTGACTCTGTTCATTTTGAATTGCTTTGCTGAGCAACTGATGTTCAAAATCACTTTTAGCAGAATGAGAGAAGAAAGAAACTAGCCTAGAGAAGTCAAAAAGATTTCACGCAAAATGTTGAAAAGGCGGCAAAATGAGGTAAAGCGAAACATTTTTTTATTCGACGAAGTAAAAAAAAATAGGAGCGCTATAATAGCCGGCTGAGAAGATGAGGGCGGCTATTAAAAAAAACATTAAAATTGTGAAAAATAGAAAAAAATTGCGTGTTTTTGTTTGGAGTACCAAAACATCTAGCTCTTAAAATGGTCATAAAAAGTACTTATGTTTTGCAAAAGACCTTTATCAACTTTAACCAGCCTCAATTTTAGACTGGTCCAACGACAAATGACGGGAAAAACACGCAAAATTGTTACATTTGGGCTCAAAAACTCCTAAAAATGACCTTTTAACCTTAAACTACGGCCTTCCAAGTAGCTTCACCAGACTAAGCACTTGAAGGACTACTAAACGCGGGTAATGTCCTCTAATAAAACTCAATGCCCACTGGGCATGACCTGTTTATCCGGTTTTTAAGGACGAAAAGTCAAATGGTTCACAAAACTCGGTCAAGCAAAAAAATCGCATAGAAAAGACCAACAGGACTAATATAGTTGGTGCAAACTTCGTTTGAGAGCAATTAAAACCCAATTTAGGCGCCCTTTTAATTTGACTGTCAGTAGTAGTACACTGCCGCCAACTGAGTGCAGCTGCCTGAAATCCTGAACGAGAGATGAGTTTAGAACATAACTAGCAGATCACCAGAGACTATAACTGCGATAACTTTGTAAACCTATAGTCTTGAAATACCAATTGTTGATGCCTTGATCTTAGAATTCGTCCTTATATAACCTTTAGATAGATATCTTCATTAGACCATAAATCCTGAAGTTCAAGTCAATTTGAGAGAGTGAGGAAAATTCTTCTGAGAGCAAGTCATGAGTGGCCACTTTTTCTCACACGCATGAACGAAAGAATTAATCTAATAAGCGTGAAAATTGACCACACACAAAGGGCGGTCTAAAAAATAAACAAATAAACAAAAGAATAATAAACAAAACCTGACAACCATGACGTTAGATGGTCGTAAAAATCGTGACTAAATGAACCGAAAAATAACCGCCGACGATTCTCATTTATCCATTCTCTATTTTTGATTTCGTTTCTCGAAACTTACTCTGTTCAGTTTAGATCACTTTGCTGAGGAACAATTGATTAACAGCATTTTGTGCAAAATGATGAAGAGTGAAACTAGCCCAGTAAAAAATAACGCCGCAATACTAGCCTGCTCAGACTAAGATCAGCAACTAAAAATCAAGAGAAGGCCAACAACCGCTCCGCAACCGCGCCGCTATCTCAGCTATTAAATTTGGAAAATTGGGAATCCGAGGGTGAAAGTCATGAAAAATTGTTTGGACCAAAAAGCGAAGAATCGCTCAACAGGACTCAAATCGTTTGAGAGCAACGAATCTTCGGAGCGATAGAAAACGTAACAACTTCGGGCGAAATGTCGCAACAACATGTGACCGTTGGGTTTCGTCAGTAGCTAGCTGTGGCCTAGGGAGGCTAGCTAAATCTTAACTGAGAGAGAGAGAGGAGGAAACAGAAAAGAGGATTGCACCAATGGGGGTTCTAAAGATGGGTCGAGCATGCAGGTTTAGGGTTGGAATGAGGTGGAGGTGTCGAGTGTGAAATACCTTGAGGGTGCAGTTCTCGTTCGTTTCCTACAACAGCGTTCCTGCACGCAGATGAGATCGGCACAGATCAAACAGACGGATAAGTTGACGGGAGTAAGGTTGCACGAGTTACACTTGCGCTTCCTGTACATTCGGTAGAGTGTATCGTAGTCATCTGGAAGCGTGATCAATTTGGGCGATCTGAAGGTTGATTTTAGAGTCATCCACGATACGAGATCCTGTAATTTACATACTGATTTTTTATAGGACAAACAATCGAAACATATGAAAACTTTTATCATTATAACCTTAGCAACCTTCTTATCTGTGCAACTATTTTACTTTTACTCGATATAGATTGACCATTTCTAATTAAAAATTGCAATCATTACTATTCAGGCCCCTTGAAAAGCTATCCCAATGCTTAGATTTCTAAAACAGGCATTATATTAACAGGTTTATAGAACAAATTTTACACGGAGGAAAGAAAACGATTCCAAATCTGGACAGCGGTTCAATCGACTACATCAAATGATGGGATTCATCTCACTAATCTGTTCTGTTAAGACATACTGACATCTCAACAATCTCCTAATATCTTATATTAGGGTATGATAGCTGCCGGTGTCTTTTGAAATTTAAGGAAGTAAAACAGTAAAGCAGGTTTCAATCCATGTCTCAATTTTTAGCAAAAGTGATCTAACTAACTTTACACTCATCTAATCGCAGCCCCCTAGTCTGTTTCTTCGCCTTCTCTGTCAATAAGGAGAAAATATTAGTGACAACTTCATTTGCGTCCCCGAACGACAAATCCAGTAAATTCTTCTCGTTAATATTAAATTGTGCCAAGAGGTTCTCTTTGTCTGTAGCAGATCGATCGTTGCCCCCCGGAATGAACCTGTTAAGAAGCTTGCTTTTGAGCAGAAGTGACAGCTGTAAAAATTGCTCCGTTTGTTCCTGTAAGTACGACTCAAGACTCTTCTCTGACCAAATCACTGCCGATATCTAAAACAAAATATATACAGAAAACTGTTGAACGAATTACGAAAGGGGAGGGGTCAGCTTTGGTCATAGCTAGCTCAAACTTAGGGAGGAGAGCTGCACACTGCAAGAGGGTTGGAGCGCAGATAACTGGGGGCGGGGTGCTCCAAACTTGAAATTCTCCTTCATCAGCAACTTCGGTGAACGGTACTTTTAGAGTCAATAAAACCTGAAACATCTCCATGGAGACTTAGTGCTCTCGATCTTTACCCACTTGTCCGGTTTATCAACACGAAAAGTCCAACCCCTTTTTTCTCATAATAAAGAACACACTGTCCAAGGTTAACAGTTAAATTTTCTCGGCTTAGTCGTGATTGCACTGTCACTAAATTTAGTAAAAACAGGTTGGAGGAGGCAGGAGGCGCACGCGTCTGTTCAGAGGAAGAGGGACTGTTAATGGGTAAAAATTTCTCAAAATGAAATCTTTACGTTTCCATATTACCAAAGGTTACTAAGTACTGTACATTAGAATCAAGTTAAGTATTCTGTGTTAACGCCTTAATTTCGAAAAAGTCAGAAGACACATACAACTACAAAAATGGCTTCAAAATTCGTTCATAAGCAATTCAGAGTCAACAGCTGACAAAACCCCCCGAGTAAGGTATAACAAAACAATGCCACATCACCACGATTTTGCCCTATCTTTAGATACTTGTGCATCGAATGGTTCTAATCGTCAGAACTAACAAGCTGTTTGCTATTTGTTACAGTCCAAGAATTGCATTGTATCGGTGCTGCGTCTTTTTTTGTAAGATGGTTGTTTTACACAATTTTCATGGCGTTCATCTTTCAAAACGGGATAAATAGGTAAGGCCCAGTGGTCATAAAGTTTCGTTAGAGGCCCATAGTGGGCTTTCGTAGTCCTTCGAGTGCTTGGAGTGGTGCAGCTGCTAGGAGTGCCTTATATCAAGGTTCAAAGGTCATTTATAGGAGTTTTAGAACCAGCAAGCAGCCATTTTTCACGTTTTTAGTTGTCATTTTTCGAGTTTTTTTTTGTTTGATTAGTTTTAACACGCAAAATGAAACTAATTTTCACAAATTTTTTCAAGTTTATTTTGTCATTTTTTAACTTTCTGGACTCTCAAGGGTTTGATAATAAGTTTTCGTTGACAATGGAACCCCCTCAAGGGTTTGATAATAAGTTTTCGTTGACAATGGAGTGGTTTTCAACAGTTTAATGTCACGAATTTTAGCAATTTTACGATAAAATTTGAAATTTTTTCAACTATTTTGCAAATATACCTCCTTTTAGTCACTTTTTCTTGATTCAGTGCTCAAAGAACCTCCGCTGGGTTTTCCTAAACTGTCACTGCATTGTTGTTAGGGGAAATGGAAAGGTAAAAATTTATTAGTATCGAAAAATTTGCAATTTTTTTCAAATTCTTCTGAAAAATTTTTATCTAGCTCCTAGTTTATTGATATTTATGAGCCAATGCAACCATTCATGGCTTGAAAATGGGTTACTGTATAGCCCCTAGAGATAAAGAAATTGTTCAGATGAAACTAAAAAATAGCAACATTTTATTAAATTTTGCAAGTAATTCAAATTTTTTGAAATTTGAGTCATTTTTTAAGTTTATCAGTCGTTAGGGGCCAATGAAAATTTTTTAAGGTCTAGCAGATAGGTTACTGGAGAGATTCCAGAGAAAAAAGTTTTTGATTTAATATTGCGAAATGAAGGAACTTTCCAATTTTCAAATATTTTTCAGTATGTGTCATACTCATCGATTTTCGATATTTTTATAGGCTAATAAAACTCTTTCAAGGTTGGTGCTTGGGTTATTGGGTATATTTAATTGGATGAAAATTGGCCCAGGGTAAATGCCTCAAGAGTTTTAGCAATAATTATATTTTGTTTAATTTGTTTCATTTTTGTTTCAACTTCGTTCAATTCTTTGGATTGTATATCAGGACTGCTATGTTTTTTTGTAAGATGTCTTTTTTCATGACTTAGAGCTTTCAAAATGTTATAAACAGGTGAAGCTCAGCGGGCATAAAGTTTCGTTAGAGGCCCTTCGCTGCGTTTAGTAGTCCATCAAGTGCTAGGAGTGGTGAAGCTGTAGAGAAGGCCTTAATTCAAGGTAAAAAGGTCATTTTCAGGAGTTTTGAGCCCAAAATTTGACTTTTGTCATTTTCAGATTTTTTGTTGGACCAGTCCAAAATTGAGGTTTGTAAAAGTTGATAAAGGTCTCTTGCAAGACGCTATTACTTTTTATGATCATTTCGTAATCCATAGGTTTTGGTACTCCAAACATAGCACGAAAATTTACTAATTTTTACAATTTTTAAGTTTTTGAAAATTTCTTGTCTTTGAGTTTTTAGCCCCACCTGCCGAAGAATCTCCTATAGGTTTCGATAATAGCGTACTGCATAGTTTCTAACTGTCATAGAATGGTTTTAAGTATTTTAACATCAGTTTAGCAACTTTTTTACAATAAAACGTGCAGTTTAATGAGATTTTTGTTCAAAATTTGTTTTTTTTAGTTCATTAGCCCCAGGGGACAGGTAAACTCTTTTAGAGTTTAATGGTACGTTACTGCATGGTTGGTGCAACTTTTGCGAAAAAGTTTTAAACTTTTTTCAATTGCTCATGAAAATAATTATGTTCCGACTTTTTCGATCTTTATGGTCCAGTGAAAATTTTCCTTGGCTTGAACATTTCTAGACAATTTCTGAAGACAATAAAATGTTCTGAAGACATTAATATTATAAATTTTAGCAATATTAATAAAATTTCAATTTTTCAAATTTTTTGAAAATTTTTGCCATTTTCTGAGTTTATCGATTTTCCAGGGCCAAGTAAAGTCTTGCTGATGGGTTTCTAGACAGATTGGAGAGGCAGGCATCAAAAATGCTTTTGAATATAATAATTTTGCAAAAAAAGAAACTTGGAAACTTTCAAATGCTCTGAAAATTATCATGTTCCCACATTTTCTATCTTTATGGTCCAGTAAAAATTTTCCTTGGCTTGAAATTTACTGCATGATTTCTGAAAACAATAAAATGTTTTGAAGATACCAATATTATAAATTTTAGTAAAATTTTAATAAAATTTGAACTTTTCAAATTTTTTTGGAATTTTTTTGCTATTTTCTGAGTTTATCGACCTTCAGGGGCCAATTAAATTTTTAAAAATCTTGCTGATGGGTTCCTAGACAGATTGGAGAGGTAGGCATCAAAAATGGCTTTTGAATAGAAATTTTGCAAAAATTAGAAGCTTCAAAAAAATTTTGCAAAATTTAACAATTTTCGGTTTTTTCATATTTTTGTATCTTTACTTTTTCCATCTTTAGTGGCTAATTAACCCCTTTCAAGACTTTTGCATAGGTTAATGAGTATTTTTAAGTGGATGGATTTTGACCTTTAAGGTAAAAGCCTCAAGATTTATAGCAATGATTTCATTTTTTATTTTGTTTGGTTGTTTTATTTCCTCCAATTTTGGGACTGTTTACCTTTTTAGCTGCCAATGACAATCGATACGCTGGTCAGACGCAGTAGTTCTTAACTTTCTCATTCAATTCTTCGATTGTATTTCAGGAATTGTCCTGCTGTTTTTTCATTCGCAAGCCTTCGTAATTTATCACAATACGCATGTTCGAAAAGCTTCCCATCAATCAAGGGTTCTTCAGTTATGCGAATGATCTCAAACTTTAACACTAAAATTGAACAAAAAATAGTCGACAACCGAGACGGTAACATGTCCAGGTATGGGATAAACGGCTTTCCACGCCACGCACAAATCACTTCTATATAGCCCCTCATTTCATCACACCAAATTTAGAAGTCAGATAGCAGCAATTAATAGCCGTCAACACGCCTAAGATGAGACTTACAGCACAGTTAGCAGATGACGTTGAAGGTTGTAAGAAGGCCAGCTGATCACAACTCTCATTATACGCTGGTGAAGGGTTCGGGATAAATACTTGATCGAATAGACTCATGACTAGAGGAATGCTGCTCAACACTGTT
This sequence comes from Convolutriloba macropyga, assembly GCF_964194025.1. Taxonomy (NCBI): domain Eukaryota; kingdom Metazoa; phylum Xenacoelomorpha; order Acoela; family Convolutidae; genus Convolutriloba; species Convolutriloba macropyga. The sequence continues at coordinate 19,900,145 of NC_134478.1, read as the reverse complement.
TCCCCAAAACATTGAGACCCGTTGGGTTGTTTCTTATTCGGAGCTGAGGTCCTCCAGGCTTTTCGCTCATCTTCTGATAATTGCCACGTCCAAAAGAGCAGCTGTTTCACAATTTCGCGCTTCAATATCGATAGAACCAGAGAATCAAGCACCACTTCTAAAACGAGAAAAGAATAAATTGCCCATATTTGCTATCCCCATTGTTTAATTCACACAATGTCGCTTTTTCAATTAGAAACATAGCCGGAAAACTGCCGGATAATAGCTGCCATTATCGTGCTTGAACATCGGGATTGAAACAAAAAAAGATATCAAATAGACAGAATTTGCTCCTAAGTGTCAAAAAGTGATCTCAGTTAGATTCTTAAAATAATTAGTAATTCAGCATCTAAACTGAAGGTTATTAAACATCGGGATTGTAACAGAAAAAAAAGAAGAGATAAAATTGACAGAATTTGCTTCTAAGTGTCAAAAGCGTTCTAATTTGATGTACACTTTGTTAGATTCAAAAAACCAGCTAATTCAGCATCCAAACTAAGGCAATTAAGGTCGAGACTAAACCAACTTTCAATCGCCCTAATGAACTTTGATAAACTAATGCACTATGTGAAATTCATGATCGGGCTTCATCCCGTTTCTTTTAATGTTCCTCTTTCGACCGTAACGGTCTTCACTACATTGCTTAATTCAACGAGTGAAGGAATAAAATCCATTTCGTTGACACAGTGAGTGAGGTAAGTCAGGAGTCAACCGTCAAACTCGTGACTTATGTAAAACAAAAACCGTCATCGAAACAAATTATTCAAAAAAAAACAATTGTAAAAAACAACACGTTATTTAATTCATGACACTAAGAGTAAAGAATACAACAAACTTATTGATATCAACAACAGACGACGCAACAAGGGCAAAAACTGAGAAAGTTAGCAAAAATCAGAACCTATTACTTAAATCCTTAATAACAGCATAGTATACACCTTATAGAAGTCATAATACAACCCATAGTAGTTCCCCGTGAAAGCATCTAAATAGGTAAAAGCTATAACTAAAAAGTGAAAACCAAAAATTGACGGCCATTACGCCGCACTAGGAGGCCAATGAAACTCGTTTTTGAAACTAATTGACACGACCACAAGAAGAGCTACAAAAACTGGCAACACTCATAAATCGAACAACATTGTTTTGAAAAATGTAAAAAAAAAGTTTCAAAAAACCACTGCTATGAGCGCAAGTTATTAGTTAGACTCATTTATGCCTCAATAGCGACCCACAAGACTATTGTAATTTTCAACAAAGAGAGGCAAAAATTTGCCAATGACTTTTTGGGAACAATTCAAGTCGAATTCCTAGGAAGCATAAGCTAGGAAATGAAACGGCTAACTTTATTATTTAAGCCTCCAACTAATGATGGATGTGACAAAGGTACAAAAAATACACGCAAAATTAAAGAATTCGTTAAAGTTTTTTGAAAACAAGTAGTGTTAACATCAGGAAAGCACCAACAACGAAATTGCAATTATTTATGCCTAATTAGCAAACGCAGACAAGTGCAAACGCTTAAAAAAAAACTGAAAATTTGTTCGAGTACCATTTTCTCCCACCACCTTTAAGGTTATTTGAAACAAATACGATGCAAACATAGTCTCCTTTTGCTCCCTTTACTATGCAAGCCTGATTAATATCACCACTCTAGTTGGAGATTCTCATTAATACCAAAAAGTTGAAAACTTCGTAAAAAAGTAGATTTTAAAAACAGCGCACCATTACAATCCACATATTTTGGATTGTCAAAAAGAGAGCTCCCAAAAGATAGCAGTTGAGAGGCTGTTGGCGGTTATTAAAAATTCTAACATTCAACATTTTTCAGTTCAAGAGTAGATGTAAGAACAAAATCGATCATACCAAAAATCACTGATTTGGTTGAATTGAAGAAAAACAAACCCAAATTGTTTGCAAAATCTGTTAGAACCAGCTGGGCCAGAAGTTCCAGGAAGGAATCGCCGAAAAGATTGCTGACGGAAGGGCTAAAAAAGAGATACGTTAGAGACAAACTATTTGAAATAAAAAATACGAATCAAGGGAAATTTACGTGTCATCCTGGGCGCTGGTTGAGAGATAGAACCTTCGAATATTGAGGCAGAGGTTATCTGAAACAAAAAAATATATTTAAGTTAAATTTCCTTGTAGTGCTCTTTCAACTGGCACATTACTTTTTGATCAAATTGCGATACTTTTCTTAATCTGCTCGCGAGAGTTTATTATTAGGCCAAATCCCAAAGAAAATAACTTTAAAAGCAATAGAAACCATTTATGAATGACAGTTATTGAAAAATTAGATTCACAAGTTTTTAGGCTGCTACTCAAACTTTGGCGTTTCAAGGAGAGAAGCAACATGAGAAGTAACGAAATCTATTTATCAATTAATTATTTATAATATTTTTAAATTATTTGTATATTTTCAACCGATCATTATCATTTTAAACATTGAACATAGCAGATGAAATGCTTTCAAAAATATTCGCTTTAAACCCTAAACAAAATATTATTGTGTGGCAGATTAGAAACTCTTTTACAATACGATCGGGACAAATCTCAACAGAGCAGTTCTCAGTTTAAGATATTCGAATGGAAGATTTGATGACAAAAAAGTGATAATCAACATAACAAAGTTGTTTAAAACAAAAATGAGAACACCTATTATAGAAGATCCCAGGTAGATTGCCAGCTTGATAATTGCCAAGATTGATTCATGTAACCTACACTGGGATAAAAAGTTTTGGACTCAATTGACAGCCTTTCTTGTCGCACCGAAACAAAATTAGCAACCATTCCCAGATAGAGCAGTTGCTTTTATAAATGAAAAACAAATACCCGCGCTGTGAAAAAATCACAAATAAATATCAAAAATCGTGTAATTTCTTTTGGATTTAGTAGTTACTCTGAATTCAGCTTCTGAAAGAGAATAAACAATTGGTGACGGAAAAATATTTTAAAAAGATGACTCGAGACATACTCCTCAAGTTGTCGACAATTCTTCGTTGTTCTGAGAGGAAAGTTGTATTGAATATCAGTTTTGCAAAGCTCAAATAGAAGCACTTTTCAGGAGCAACCTTGACTACAATTTTCCTTGATATGAAAATTCAAAAAATCTCACTTCGATACAATTAATTATGGATCTCCCAATTAGTTTGGTCGTGCGGCAAAGATCTTATCATCGGAAGGAATAGCACCCGATAACAGAAAAACCCTCATTGAACTCAAAAACCTGCATCCAGAGGAAAAGGAAATTCTTGAGGCGATGGGAGACTATAGCTGCGAAGCTTTTCAATTCGATGAATCAAAGGTCCTTTTGCAGCTCCAGTCTTTTTCGAATTTCACAGCAGCGGGGCCGTCCAAAATGCATCTTCTCCACGCAATCAATTCTTCCGATCAATCCAAGCGGGCAATGATCTCCCTAACCAAATTAGTGAACTTGGCCAGCAGGGGCCAGCTCGCAAGCTTCGTGGCTCCAGCTTTTTGTAGTGCTACAATAACAGCATTGAAAAAAAAAGAAAACCGGCATTAGACCTATTGCTGTGAGTGAAGTTATTCGGCGCCTTATTGCCAAGTATATTGCAAAAGAAGCAGCCATCGAGGCGGTTGTGTTGTTTGGTACAAAGCAGTGTGGAGTTGCTGTCAGGGGAGGTGCCGAGAGCATAGTGCATGCCACAAAATAACATTCGAAAGAATGAAGAGAACAAAAATTGGGGGCATACTCAAAATTGATTTCAGAAACGCATTTAATTCAGTGAAGCGCAGTCATCTCCTCGGCGCAACAAAAGTTTGATGCCAAGTATAATGTCAATTGCATCCTTTTGTTAGTCGAAGCATAGTGATTTGTTCTTCAATAGCTCAATTGTTGACAGTTAGTCAGGAGTGCAACAAGGTAATCCACTGGGTCCACTTTTGTTTTCACTGGCCATCTGGCCACTCATTGACGAAATCGAAAGCAAATTACCAAACCTCTCGCAACACTGCTGGTATCTCGATGACGGAATTATTCCAGGAACCGAGATCGAACTTTGTGAAGCGTTAAAAATTCTCTCAGAATCAGGAGAATAATTTGGTTTAGAACTCAGAAAGGATTAGTGCGAGCTATGGTCAATCGAAGGCATGACGGAAGTTGACAGTTTGATCAAGAGAAAGTATTTTGATGGAATTTAAATTTTAGAAGCTGCTATAGGAGCTGATGCATTTGTTTCCTCTTGTTTGCTCAAACGCGTTAAAAAATTAGAGGAACTTCTAGACAATTTAGCATATGGAGACGATCCCCAGTGTGCTCTTGGTATTCTGCGTTTTTGCCTTGGTGCTCCCAAAAAATGGTCTACTCTTTGAGATGCCATTCTCCTTCGGACGAATCAAGCAAAATCCTTCGAAAATTTGATTCGGTTCAGCGTGCAACCTTTGAAAGTGTTCTTGGAGTTTGTTGTCAGACACCTCTTGGGACCAAGCATGCCTTCCAATCAATAAAACCGGTGTAGTAATAAAACGATCAGCAGATCAAGTTCAGGCTGCATACGTTGGATCTGTTTTTCAATCCCCTGTTCTTGTAGAAAAATTAACAGGCCATAATACAACTGAAGACATCTCATTTGTTAAGGCAGTTGAAGAATTGAGTGAAATTGCGACTACGTATCCCTCTCAAAGGAAAATTCAGAAGGAACTTGATAACTCAGCCTTCGACAACATGTTAGGAAAACAAAGTTCCGTAAGAGAAAAAGCTCGTTTGCAATCTTTCTCTACCGCAGTCTGGTGCCTGGTTATCCGCAGCCCCCATTCCAGCTCAGGGGCTACACTTATCTTCCAATGAAATCCGCGTTGAACTCAAATATCGACTTGGTGTAAAATTCTACGAGAACGAGAGAAAACTTCCTTTTTGTAAATCTGGGACTCTAGATGTAATGGGCGACTATGCGGTGTCATGTCACGGTCCCGCTGATATGATCTCTCGTCATGATCGTATAAGAGACAAGATTACATCAGCTTGCTCGGGAGCTCTTTTGTCTCCCATTTGTGAACAGAAAAATTTACTACTCGACAATGACTCCAGACCGGGCGATATTTTCTTACCTGTATGGAATGCCGGTCAACCAGCAGCTTTAGACGTTACCGTCACTTCTCCCTTGCAGTCAATCCTCATTATAAATGCGTAAAGAAGAGCGGTTTCCACTGTCAACTTCTGAGGACAGGAAGTACGAACAGTACGCCCAGAAATGTAGTGAAGTCGGAATTCAGTTCATTCCTCTGGCCTCTGAAACCTTTGGAGGATTTTCAGAGACAGTTCGTAAGACCCTCAAACGAATCGCTACTCTGGCTGATAAGAAGTTTGCAGCCGGCGGGGTTGTCGGTAGCCTTCAGTAGGTTATCTCAATCAGTCTCTGTTACAGCAATTCGGGGGTCTGCAATCATGCTCCTTGCAAGGGACGCGAGACTAGACACAAATGAAACTGGAGCAACTCTTTGAATCCTTGCTGCAGAAGTTAAGAGGCGACCTTGAATAGTGTGTCATCCATGAGCGGGGACAATCTATGATGATAAGTTTTTGACTCACCCAATGAGCGGGGAGCTCAAAATTCAAACTGATAATATCAATGATCGTTTATGAACCAAGATTTTCTTATTGTAAATTTTATCAGATCCAAAAAAAAGACTAAATATCCAGTTGAAAGTTTTTCTCAAAAGAAGTGCTACCAAACATGAAGAAATCATTAGAAATTGGAGTTGTTGATTACGTCAAGTAAGAAAATTGTTTTGAATTCATCTCATTTTATTGAAACATAACGAATAAGTTTTTTTTACATTTCGCTTAATTAAAAACTGAAATTTTCGTGCTTTAAATATCTCACTCAGTAGAATTCCGTAACTTGATGAATCAACAAATTTGGAGTTAATTACAGAAGGTATGTTTTAAAGTCAAAGTCAAAAAAGAAGTTGACAAGACGGTTGCAGTGTTGACAAAGAAGACATAGTTCTGTTTTCTCAAGTAACAATCTGTTTTTCTGGAAACAATTTCCCCAAATGTGATCAATTCAGATAATCATAGTCATATAGAATTCTTCAAAACTGACGAAATTGCTTTTTGCTAGCATTTTGCACCAATTTAGAAAAAAAACTTCTATCTCAATAAAAATCTTTAAATGCCGGTATTATCTGAAGTGAGAATATATAAATGACTCCTATCGAAATTCTATTAAATTGCAATGTTAATCAAAATGAGATTGTGTGAACAGTGCGAACGTCAATTTCAATATTACTATGACGTCAATGAGGTTGAAAAAGAATTTTTTTCGTTCAAGTTTTTGCCTTTTCCGTTAAACAATTATTCGTGTCAATTTACATCATATAGACAATTAAAAACAACTGAACTAAATCAGGAAGGGTAACGATGTATGGCATAAGTTAAGGCAAAAATTTGATCGAAGGCAAGAAAATTTGATCGATTGGGGTGCTTGATGAGGAAGAGAATTCAAGTTGGGATTGTGGCGTGAAGTTAGGGTGAGGGGGGGTTTAAACAGTAAGCTATACAGTACACCATACATTTGTGTCTCCTAAACTATGTCTTCTAAACAGTTTTGGTGGATTGCATGATTAAAGTCCAGTTAAGTCTCTACAGGATTCACCTGTTTATACGTTTTTGAGGACTAAAAGTTAAACAGTTCAGATTAAATAGCGGTCGAGCAAAAAATTGCACAATAAAGACCACAAGACTAACATAATTGCTACAACCTTCGTTTGAGAGAAAGTAATCGGAGAAACTTAGTGTAAGGTACTAGTTAGTTTGAAAAGTTCATTAAAGATTTCAAAGAAGAAGCTAGCGTCTGTTTAACTTTTCGATTCCCATGTTCCAAAAAACTTTTCTGTTTTGGCTATATCGAAAATCTTTGGAACTACAAAAAAGTAAAAATCTAAAAATGTTGCTTAGAAGAAGAGAAAAAAGCCCACAAAAGAACAAAAACTTATATTTTTTTCCAGTTTTCTGTCTTTTGAATTTTTATACGGAAATTATCTCTTTGATGTGTTTTGAAACAAATTCAGATAATCAAATATAATTATTGTTATTTTCTAACAATATAATTCTAGCAATAATTATATTCTATCTATATTTCCAGTAATTGTATTATGAATGGTTGGTCTGTAGTTTATAGGGTTCGTCTGTAGTTTAGTGGTTGGTCAGTAGTTTAGATAGGTAGGATGGACGAAATAACATTTTAACAAACAATATTACCAGCAGTTCTTAATTCTATACATCTCCTAACAATCTAAGCTACTGTTAAAGCCCAATGTTTGAAAACAGAAGTCAACGTTCAAAAACAGGTACATGTTCGAAAATAAAGGCGTCAAAGAAGTCATGAACAAATTTGCTTCAGCTTAAAAAACTGTATAATACCTAAACTCCTCTTCGAGTCGTAGAAACCTGTGTTCTCGTAAAAAGTAGAGCGACTAAATAATAGCCGTTGAGCGGTTACTAGAAATATGAAATACTCACAGAAACTTGAGATTTTTTCTGTTTGCGTTGTGTAGCTTTTGCTCGGCAGCTTGTTTCCATTTGTCATCAATTCAAAGAGCACCGGGTAGTACAGAATCATCGACAGTTGATAGATAGGATTCCCGGACAACAACATCGTTGACACTGGGGCATCTGTGAGCACCTTGTTCATTTCTGACTTGATGTACTGATTACTATAATCTCTCAGAACCTTATCCAGGTGAGTTTCCGAGGTAGGAAAGTTAGCAAATGGTGTTTTTTGTGATGGCTTTTGCGGATCCGAATTTAAAATGGGCACTGTGAAGTTGCACTTCTTGCGACAAACGGGACAGTTGAACAAGCGACTGGAAATACCCCCAGAGCTTATGTCATCGTCGTGTATCTAAAAATTAGGCACGTTGGAATTTAACTAGGCATGTTAGATTTCTAGGCATTTACAAGCAATAAACGCCAGCATTTTCTAAAACTTTAAATTTTCCCAAGATGGTTAAAATCAAGGAAGGAATGGTAACAAAGGAAGGAAGCTCGGCAACAAATCAGCACAGTTGACCTTCAGTCTGAAAAAGACTGATAAGGAACAGAAAAAAATATTTTGGAACCAAAGTTATATCAAAGCATCATTACGGAATTGAAATAGGTTAAAAGTGTAAGCTCAACAAATCAAATGAGAACTAGCAGGCCCGTAAACGCTGTCTGAAATTATCTAATCCAAAATTGTATACATAGCAGGCAGATTGCCAAATAGCCGCAACAAAATTCCGGCCAACGTATATCAATAGGACTAAAAACCAAGCCGATTAGCTGAAATCACCGGCGTGATCTATAAATCCTATTCGAAACAATCAGAAGCTACTCAAAATATTTTTCTTAAGAAATACCGTAACTCCCACTAAATTTTAGTATCGACGTTTTATCAGTAAGAGCCTTTGCACAGGAGTCAACTATTAAAATTGAAACGTTTCAGGATAACCCTAAGTCACCTTAATAATGGTGTCAGAAGTCATTCAGAGAGTGAATCAAGTCAATTACGATCAAAAATTTATCATGCAATTCGGTTAAAACTCACTGCTAACTAGTAATAAATGATGCTGGCCGGCAGATCGCCCAAACAGCTGCCAAATTGACTTGCGTGCCGTATTATACAGATAGAAAATAAACCGACTAATGTCGGAAGAATTGTTTTTGAACGACAGGCGAAGGAAGCAATTTAATTCGGGGCTGTAGCCTAGATCAATTTTTCTTCATGGGTCCAAAAACAGTTCACCACGCCGGGATTCGAGCAATGGACCTCCCAATCCCTAACCAGAAGCACTGCCTACTTGGCTATCAGTACCTGCTTGTTGCTATGCTGCAATCGGTCTTATTTTAGCAACAAGCTTTACTTCGGAGTGAGATCACTCCAAAATGAAGAACGAAAGTGTGAAAAAGTCACTTGAGAAGTGAAAAAAATGTTCCAGGAGAAAAGCGCAAAAATGGTCAAGCGAAAAAATTCCATTAAAAAAAGACCAACACGTTAACAATAATTGCTCTGAACTTCGTTCAAGAGCAATTGAAAGGGACTTCTCCAATACTCCTCTTCGAGTCGTAAAGAAGAAGAGCGCCTAAACAATAGCCATTGAGAGGCTGACGGCGGCTATTAATAGATTACGAAAAATGACAGAAAACTATATTCAGCTTCAAAATGATTTTGGCAAGCTGTGATATTTATCAGCTATCACATGGTCTAATATTTCAGAATGATAGCCACAATTGGGAGAAACTTTTAATCTATTATATCAAAACGGTGTTGCTATTATGATTCAAGAGTTAGGGCAATTAAAAAATTGGAAATTTAGTTGAAGAAAAGGCAGATATGAATCAATGGAAAAGATGCATATAAAAAACTGAGGTTAAATCGCGTTAAGTAGGACTTCTCAAGGTATAAATATCTGTGCACGTCACAAAAATAAGGAAAACGGTACTAAAATAAGATAACAAAACATAGCGGGCAGATTGCCAGAAAATAGCCGCAATCGATTCGTAGATCGGCAGTCCAAAAAAAAAAACAGTAAAAAAGACAGACCAAAAAAATTCCTCTTTTCATTGAAGGCTGATCTGTTATATTTTTATTAAAATCTGTATAAGTTATTGCTGCCTCTATTAGTTGATCTCAAATAACCTTCATTTAGAAGGACACACACCCATTTGACCTTATCTCTTTGAATTAAAGTAAATAAAAGTCAATTTCAAAGTGAGGTAAGTCAAGTGTGACCAAAAATTTAATCACGCGCATGAAAAAAACTCGCTCCACTAAGAGCGAAAAATGACGTCACACATGCAATTCAGTTGAAATTGCATGAACGAATGAACAAAAAGTGTCTGTGACGTCATATGGTCGTAACAAAAATCATGACGACAAAATAAAAAACATAGCCGGAAGAATTCCGGAAGCGACTCGAAGCAACAAAACTTCACTAACAAAACCGTAACTGCAGCTGAAGCCATTACCTTTTGTATTAAACCATTAACTCATTACCTCCGCGGGTCTGATCTAAAAATCGGTGAAATTTAAACCACTGTCACCAAGAGAAAGAAAATGCAGCAAAATTTTATTTTTGAAAACGTTTGGTAACGTTAAAAAAGTCTGAAATATTTAGGATGGTCAAAAACTAATAGCCTGACAAAGCTGACAGGGCCATCACATGCCCTCAGATAATTAATGATTCTAATCTCAAAAAGATCGCGAAAGCAAACGGCAGATAAAAACTTTTCAAAAAAGACAGGAAAGTCAAAATTATTCAAAAAAGAGTGCTCAAACTTAAGAATCAGAGAACCAATACAATTAGATTTCTAATCACGGCAATTAAGACAAAAATAATACATGATTCTTCCTTGTTGTATATATGCTAGACAACAAGCTTTCATACTAATTCAAAAATTAAATTAATCATAGAAAAACAAAAGCAACAGACTAATACTCAAAGGCAAACAATCGTCTAAAAACAATACCCAGCCCGGAATAAAATTGCAATGAATAGTAATAAGTCAAAATGTTGGAAAAGACTTTCTAGCAAACTCCCAGTACTGCCTTATTTTGAATTAAATCAATTGCAAACAGAAGAAACCAAGATCTAAGAAAAAGCTGAATTCATTCAATTTTTTAACAACTGAAAAAATCAATATAACGAAAACAAAAGTAGGTGCCAGGACAAAACTAGAATGATACAAACGAGAATGTGAAGAATATGGACACAATGTTAGGAACACCGTAACAAAAAGACCAATTCTTGATTTTTGAAAGTTAAAAATCAAATTTAAAAAAATCAAGAAAAACGAGTACATTTCATTGATCAGCATTCGAGACATAGAAAAGACAACGAGTCATTCGAGACAAAAATCCAGCTCGCTGAACAGAATAAAACAAGAAAAAGCAGAATTCATACATACGAAACAATGAAACATTTTGCAAAAAAGTGGTCAAAAAATAATTAAGACTGCATTTATGAAAAAAAATTTATCTGTTTTTTCAAAAACTAAACACCAAAAAATGATTGAATTTTTATTGAAACGTAATTAAAGTCCCTCATCTTCCCCAAAATACTATTTCTAGTAATTAAATGCAAAATACAAACAAAAAACTGAAAAAAAATGCAAAAAACTACGAAAATCGGATTAACAAATGTACAATTTTATGAAACCAAATTACATCGAGGTAGAAAGAGGCAGTGAGTATATGAATTATCAAATGGAAGTTGCCATATTAACTGATTTTTGACAAAAAACAGCTAAAAGATCCAAAAATGGAGAAATTAATAGAAAAAGCCAAAAATTAACTAAAAAATCAAGAAATATGTGCCAATTTCGCATTTGAAACGCAATTTCAGGCTATACAAAATACTGTGCTAACAATTTCCCGGGTTTACATTTCAACATAGCATCGATTAAAAATTATTTCCACAAAAAACCAAATTACAAGCAAAAAAACTAGGCCACTTAGACGAAAAAACGGCTAAAAACGGTTATCTATATGTGCCATTCAGTCAAAAACTACTTTTCAATGTCAAAAAGTCATTCACTAAACGCAGCGCATGATCAAAAAACTTCTCTCGCTCAGAAAAAAATTAGTTCACACTGCAATTTTACTCGCTTTCGCTTTTAGGTCAAAACATCGTCTGAACGAATAGTACTTCCGGTAAAAAAAAAACCTTAAGAAAACCAATACTCCTCTTCGAGTCGTAAAACATACCCGGCAGATTGCCGGAAAATAGCCGCCGTTGATTCCAATAAGCATGATTGGGATTGAAATAACAGAAGATAATGAAAAAGAAAGATTTTTGTACAAAAACATTTTTTTTAAGTCCGATTTATTTTGAAGGCATTTCGTAGTTGAACATACTTCTGTTTCTTAGAGAGAGGCTACAGGGGCTCCTATCAATAACAATAAGCATTAGAGATGGTAAATAAGACTTATAGGAACGACGTTCAAATAGCGGGCATCTAAAATTGGGCTTTATGGGTTTATCCCGTTTCTACTTATGACTTCAATTTTTTATACTGACCCTGTTCATTTTGAATTGCTTTGCTGCGCAACTGATGTTCAAAATCACTTTTAGCAGAATGAGAGAAGAGAGAAACTAGCCTAGAGAAGTCAAAAAGATTTCACGCAAAATGTTGAAAAGGCGGCAAAATGAGGTAAAGCGAAACATTTTTTTATTCGACGAAGTTAAAAAAAAAATAGGAGCGCTATAATAGCCGGCTGAATAGATGAGGGCGGCTATTAAAAAACCAAGAGAAGGCCAATAATAGCCCCAGCTATCGCTGTGCGGCTATTAATAACTCGCTAACTCAATGTTCTGAAAACAGATGAGAAATAGCTCAAACCGCTCGACGGTTCAATCCTGCTACGGTCGAAACAAACTTAGTTCGTCTCATTATTTGAAGGTTGCCAGCAACACACTGAGCTACAAGAATATAAATTAAACTGAATAAAAAACATTAAAAAAGGAAATCACCTTTCATATTTGAATCAGGTACTTGTCTATGGTTTGAGAACTATTACTTTAACTGTCGAAAAAGATAATTTCTATACGATCGTAGAATCCCAATATTGATGACACAGTATCATTAGTATAGGCTACAAAGCTTCACAATCATTTCCTTATGCAAAATAAATATTGTCTTAATCGTTCATTACTGCCAAAAACAGTCAGCTATCTTTTTTACAGCAGCTTAGGAAGGACCCAGACCGCATTTGATTTGCTAATTGACTTCGATTTTGCTAATTGAAGAAATTATATTCGTTTCCTGATGTGTTTGTTTATCCTGTTCCTAAAATTCACACTAAATGGTGTTTGTTTAATACGATTACACCAACTGCGTTCTTTATTATTCCGACCCACTTTAGTGGGGGAGGAACTACAAACTCAACTAGTTTTTTTTTTTGTTTTCAATTTTCGTCGATCGATATATTCATCGCACAGGATTGTGAGTGGTATCATTAGAAAGCATGTCAATGGTAGAATTTAAAATCAAAAAAATCTTTTTGAATTTCGCTTTTACGAGGAGTTACGGAGGTGTGAAGGAATGTGAACGTGGGCCCAACTACAGTCGATTTGTTCACATTTTTCGTAATTTTTGCGTAAATTTTTATCAATTTCTGCTAAAATATAAATTCTTAACGATAGTCTTAATGGTTTTACGTTTAAAGATAGAAGAGAGTTGATGAATAGTATGAACCAACAGTTTTCGTTTTTCAGAAATATTTTGAAAATTGAACATTTTCTTTTTTCATAAAATGGCACCGAATACGCCTATTTGGCCCACTATGTCCAGTTTGACCGGTGGAGCAGACATGAAAACCACTAACAAATCTTTCTTTATTCGGATATGGGCTAATTGTACCTCAGGTTCCTTAGAGGGTTTTCTGAAGTAACATTTTCGTGGTCTTTCCCTAATTTAAATCGATATTTTTAAAAATAGATGTTTAGTTTATTTTTGATATATTAAAATTTTGTTCGCCAAAAAATCTTTTACGCATCTTTTAAGAAAACATTTAAGTTTTTTTTTAAAAGCCGCGGAGCGATATCAAGGTCCATTTTGGTCTCATCGTTGCTTTTTGCAATGAAAAAGGATTCTGATTGAATTTTGGGTGTCCCTTTTGAAAAATTGTGTGTATTTTTTTCAACCCAATTAAAAAAAGTTTTTTCATTTAAAGTTTCAATGATTAAGAGGTCCCTATAGGTTCCAATAGTGTCCAATAAATCAATATTGTGTTTTATTTATAAGTGCAGCTCATGGTTTTTATGGCCCCCACAATTTTTCGTTTTTACTTTATTCTGGAGTTTTTACCAGAATTTAATGTTTCTTTTGTAGTCTTATGACTGGGTCTAATTACTGAAATGTCTAATTCGTTATTGATGGAGCTATTAAAAACACTATTCAATGCTTTCAGTTAACACAATGGTTTATTGGTAATATACTCAATAGGTACCCAAAAATCTTTTTGGTCAAATTGTCTATTACGGTAACGTTTTGAACATTTTGTAATTGAGAAGCAGCAAAGGCTCAACCAGTTTTGGTCTACTTGTGGAAAGGTTTAGTTCAAAAATTAATCGCATTGTAATGCGGCGCTGTAAATATTTTTTGTGATAATTTTGCTTTTTATTTTCTTTTATGTTAGTTATAAAGCAGAAAGATTTCAAATCACACGTCAGTTACTAACAAGTCAAATATAGGTGCAAAAGGCGTGGTGCAATAAAAATACAAAATATTTTCAACGCAAAGAATAGTGTTTTTCCTTCAACACCATTTGCATAAAAAAATTCGTGAAATTTTGAGTTCTGCTTGTATTCAGATTTGATGTGTAGTCTTTTGACTTAGTGTCACTAACGAAATGCACAAATAGCTTACCAAGCAGTAACAGGCAGCAACAACTATTTACCATTTTTCACTTGAAAGCTTACGGTTGTTATGCCTTACGCTTTGAAAAAAATAGAAATTTGCCGATTTCAATCTTAGTTCTGCAACTTTTTCCGCGTATTCTCAATAATCAGAGGTCCCTTTTTTATTTGCATAAATTTTTTTGACATTTTCCCATTTCTGATGTTCTCTTTTGCTGTCTTGTCCGATCATCACGTTACTGGCACATTAAAGACAAGTCGCATATCACAATAATGTCGGTGAAAAAGGTGCAGTTGATTCTATTCAATTTTTTTAGTGAATAGATTTTAATCTTGTAGGCTTTGGCAACGTTTCCTCGCAAAATTGAACTCACTTCTTGATTTTTGTATGTATTTGCACTTTTTGTAATAGTATGACATACCGAACAATGAAAAGTCTCAATGCTTTTGTATGAAGCCATAAAGGAAGCCAACGAATGATTTTAGTTTATAGCGAATTGCTTTCATGACATTGAATTTTATCATTTTCAAAAGTGTAAACGTATTTTCTAACTTTGTCCCTTTTTGTTTTCTATCTACTTGTTAATTATTCTCAATAAAGACAGGTCCCAAATCTTTTCCTGTGAAATGCAAGTCATCTGTTTTCGTCTTCTTTTTATCTGATGCTGTTTTGGCTTTTTCATTGAGTTTTCTAAGAACAAATAGATAGACATTGAGTTTTGGTCGTAAGTAAAACTTGTTGTTTGTATTTGATTTTGTTGTTTGTCTCGTCTCTTATTCTACTTAATGGCAGTTATCATCGACCCTCTAATGGGTTATTGTTTCATTTGTATAGTGGTTAGAGCTTAAAGCGATTTTTCAAATGGATAAACAAATTATTATTTTCGAACAATAAGTAATTTTTTTGAAATTTTTCTATCTCTTCCTCATTTGGCAGACAATTACGCCGCAAACTTGGTTGAACGGCGTCGGAACATTATGTGCAAACGCATATTAGCGAGCCTCCTTGAAATTTCAATTGCGTTCATTTTGAAAGTCGGTAACTTACGTGCAATGTGGCCTTGTATTTATTAATGCAGGAGTTATGTGCAATGTGGTCACACATTGAGATGCTCAGAACTCCAGCAGGACTCAGACACGCATCTAGGAAGCCAACTGGAACCTACGGCAACCAAAAACACATTATTGCAGACTATGGTCAGTCAATTTGCTCTCAAACAAGCCTCACTTTAGCCGGGGAGGGGTATAATGTCGCAAAAGGGTTTAAAATAATGGCATCACAACTGCTTATTATAGATCACTACTGGGATTTAAAATGGATCATGAATCCAATTTTGGTGCACTTTTGATTTGAATTTTAGTAATAAACTGCTGCGAATTAAGTTAGCAGCCTAAAATCTGAATAAGAGCAATTTATATCACGCAAAAATAAAGTCAAGAGTAAAAAAAAATCAAGCGGCGACTCGAAAAATCAAGGCGTCAGACAAAAAAATCCACCAAGCAAAAACTTTCATTGAAAAAGACCCACAGTACTAAGGTAATTACTATAAACTTTATTTAAGAGCAATTAATTCGATGATCTTTCAGATGCTTCTACATGTTCTCCTATAGACTGACTGACCTATATTTAATGGACACAGATTAACTTCCATTAAAATGTCAAACAAGAATTTGTACACAATAAGGCTCATTTAAGCTTCCGTTTGCGTCAAAAAACTTTGGGGTTGTTGCTTTTTCAAATGGGTTTTTAGAAAATTACAGATAAAATAATCAACGTTTTTTTTCATCTTGACCCAACAACTCCAGCCATTGATGTCTTACTCTGAATTCGCACCAATCTTTTCATCTTAATTCCCTGAATACATACTATTAACTGACAAAAACAACGATTACTGTATAGTTTTCTGAGATAACATTTGACAGTTCAAAGGGTTTTCTTACGTGTGAGTCCGGGAACAGCTTCAAGTATTGGTATATTCGATCTTGGTACAATTTGGAGACCGTTACTGGTTCCAGACCAGCACTCTCGCAATCTTCTTCAATGCTCGTGTTCAACTGACTGTCTTGAGTTATATGTCCGTCTGATCTCTCTCCACTACGTCTCTTCGATAGAACTAAAACCGACAATCATTTACAACTGCTGAACTTCAGTTTAATTCGTGATCGTCTGTAGACAATCAGGAAACTAGAACGAGACAATACCCTCTAATTAGTTTACGGAAAAAGTAAATTGGGCAAAATCCACTGAGTCATAGGTGAAATGTCAGCATAGTATACTAGTGCTATTTCACATTTACCAAGCTTGTAAAAGCCGGTCCAGTCTTTCCATCTAAGGAATTCCGTAAGATTGGTCATACATTTTGATCAACTGTAATAATAAACTCTACAGCAAGTATGAAAAACTTCATTTCTGATAAGTTAAATTGTTTGCACTCCTTTTTCACTAGTAATTTACCGTTTAGTATATTAGAAAACCAAAATATCGCCCATCTTTAATTGTCAAGTTAACAAAGCCAACGATATACTTACCATTTGAATTTTGTCCGAATGCCATAATGACTAAATAATCGTTGCAAGAAGAGGCGGAGCTATTTGCACCCGACGACTGTTCCGTGTTCTCCTCAGCTACCCCTTCACCAGTAGAGGGAGTATTGGTCTGGTTGCATATCACACAACGCTTCACAGAACTGTCGTCGTGCTCACCAGACGCTGTGCTCTGTTCTGTCAACAGTTTTATATTCTTATAGATTTGGGACCGTATTTTTTACCCAATGCCAAAACGTCTCTATGGTAACTTAAATAAATTAGTTTTCAGAATCTAAGGACATGTTATTCAGTCATCAGAAAATCATCATTCATCTGCCAGATCATCAATAGGCTTCTAAGAAGCCTAGTGAAGTTAAGCATTGAAGCAGTTAAAAGATACTTGGTAAAAAATACGTCTTCTAACTTAACAATACGCGAAAATTTGCCAAACAAACTCATTACAGGAAAAATTCGTTAAAAATCTGAAAAGATCAGTGTAAGGAAAACTTTAAAAAACTTTGCCTAGAATATAACAATGAACAAACACAGAAAGCAAGACTTCCAATTTGTTTCTGTCCACAGTCAGCATTTTACTTGAGCATGATATCGACAAATTTCCTTACCTTACACCAATAGATTTAGAACAACAGCCGGTTGCCTTTTTATCAATTTTGAATGTTTCTCAAGTTTAAACAAGCCATTAATGAAATAAATTTCTTCAGTGGGCTCTAGCACCTCGAAAATATGGCTAATAACGTTGAGATTTCACTCAGATGCAGTTTCTTCAAAGTTAAAACACGATTTTTTCTCTCCAAGTACAAATTGAGCCGTCCTTTCTTAAACCGGGAATATTTCTAATCAGATGACTCGGTTCAGCTTCTAGGGACTCTTTCGTTGTTTTGCGCATAATTGCGTATAAAAATACAGCATATTGAACTCTGGGTTGTACACCTAACAATAAAACAAATAAAAATGAATCAACTTTACGGTATCATAACATAACCGACTAAACGTCGGAAGAATTGCTCTCGAACGACTAGTGCGAGCTCTAATCATTTACAGCCTGCTTCAGTCGGCGGGAGGGAGGGAGGGGGAGCCTAAATGGGACTAAGAAGTTCAATAGTGGGCTTCGGATAACCACATTAGAGGTTAACATATACCACTATTAAGATTTAAAGTGAAAAATGGCACCAGTTTTGGCGCATTTTTTAATTGACATTTGGTATTAAATTGCCACCAATTGAGTTCAGCTGCTTGAAATTGTGATTGAGAGAGAGATTTAGATCACGCCAAACGCAAAAAGTCAAGCGCGTAAAAGTTACCCGAAAAGTCAAAATTGTCAAGCGTAAATTTTGCATGAAAAAAGACAAACACGTTTACAATAATTGCCATGAACTTCGTTCAAGAGCAATTAATAAAACATTAATTGTGAAAATGTCAGTAATAATTTCAAACGATAAACAGAACATGAATTTGTTCAAATTGACAATTAAGAAGTGCACATGTTGGGTAAATTTTGAATAATCACAATAAAAACTTGAAAATGTCAGTAATCTTTTCAAACGATGAAAAGAACATGAATTTATTCAAATTGTCAATTAAGAAGTGCACATGTTGGGTAAATGTTGAATAATCACAATAAGAACTCCAAGGTACTTTGGGTTTAGTTCAATATATTCCTGCTTAATTTTTATTGGCTGTTACTTCTACTAAAATTAACATTTTACAGTAATGGATTTGCTACTCAACCGATCGAGAACCTCGCAAAGGCTTCTCTGATAATGTATATTATTGTTTATCTCATTACATATACTGTATCATCGGCAAATAGTACGAAATCAAAACCATTGCGAAATTGCGTGATCTGAAATATAAAAGGAAAAGAAGAGGCCCAGAACTGAACTCTGTGACACACCAACAAAAATAGTTTTTATTTATCATAGTTGAGCACCTATTCTAACGCGCCGACTTTTGTGCAATAGGTAGGAGGACATGGGTTCCTGGACCGGCTCTGTCGCTCAAACCAAGAAGTACAAAACTGATTTTGTGAATCAAAGTTTCCGTTAATCCAACAATTTTGCTCATCGTTTTTTGTTAAAAATTCCCATGACATCTCTATATCAGGTGCAAGCTTGACAAAACCGTTAACCGAGTATAATTCTCTTCTCAAGCCATACTGCTTTTGGGAGAAATCACTGTTTTTATCTGGAAAACTGCTTACCTGATCAAACAAAAAAAATTTCAAAGATTTGCGGACTGTCGCATAGAAATGGGCGTAATATTGTTCGGATTAATTAAAATTCCCAATTTATGGAATGGAATAACTGTAGCTTTCTAATAACGAATGCTTTATTCACAAATTTCAATTGCTTTTTTATTATCAATTGAATACGAACATAGGGAAAGTTTCGGGAAAACCATAGAACATCTCATCAAAGTTGTTGTCAAGGCCAAAGGCCGATTTTGAGAGTCCCTCAACTTCAATTAACCCTTTAAAAAAGCATTCATTTCTTTTTTGCTTGATTAGTTGTCCTATGATAGAAATTACGTTTTTTCACTTAATTTTTCAAACTTGTTTCTTATCTGACAGTATTTCAACTTAAATGATTCAACCTTGTCACCAAGAAATTTTGCAGGAGGACTTTGAAGTTTAACTTTAATTTTTCAAGTTCAACTTTGATATCAACACAACGTTGTGTGAGGCTTGGTTGTTTGAATATTTTAGTTGGAATAAACTGATTTATTGTCGCTTTTATTAACATATGAAACTTCATGGAGTGCGCATTTAAAGCATCAGTACCATAACGTGCAACAAAAGTACCTAAAACTGGATTAAGTTTAAAACTCAGGTCTCTCAAATTGACTAATCATTCAGAATTTTCCAGACTTGCACAGTAAAGGCATTTTCTGCAACCAGTTGAAACTTAGACTTACTATTTAAAGGGAATAATACTTTATAATGGTCCTTAATAGTAGTCTAAAAAATGTCTCAATGCTTACAGTATGCTAGATCGATGCTGCATTTTTTGGCCCGTCTCCCGTGCGTTCCCAATAAACTGAGATTTACACGATGAGAACAATTTTCAAAGCAAATCACTGAAAGGCTTGTTATGGTCGATATTAAGGTGATATAAAGGAGAGGAAAGTTATCAGGTTTTAACTCAATTATAGGTAGTCTTGAAGTACCTCTGTAAAAATTTTTATATATATACCTTTCATTTCAAGTGATTATGATGAAACAACTCCAGTTTTTGTTACTTAAGTTGGACAGCTAAAGCATGGCAGAAACTGTTTCTGAAGCTAGCTGCTCAATGTCTTTTGATACAGTTTTGATACTAGATTGGGATGCCACCTCCTTTCGTCTCTGTTACATGCAATTAGTTTATGATAGCCATGTATTTCAAAACAATCTGTGTCTAAGGTTGAACAATGTTTCCGTAATATCAATTACAATAGTTTTAACGGCTTTATTTGATACAATCAGTTGAAAGATAATTGGTGAAAAATTCTTCTTCAAAATTTACAATACTCGAAGTTTCGCCAAACAAATTCATTACAGGAAAAATTCGTTAAAAAATCTGAAAAGATCAGTGTAAGGAAAACTTTAAAAAACTTTGAAAGTGAATCAGCTTTGCCTAGAATATAACAATGAACCAACACCGAAAGCAAGACTTCCAATTTGTTTCTGTCCATAGTCAGCATTGTACTTGAGCCTTGATATCGACAAATTTCCTTACCTTAAGCCAATAGACTTAGAACAACTGCCGGTTGACTTTTTAGGTTTGATGGATCCAAATATTATAAGTCAATTTTGAATGTTCCTCAAGTTTAAACAATTAATCATTGAAATGATTTTCTGCATTGGGCTTTCGCGGCTCCAAAATACATGTAATAACGTTGAAATTTCTCACAGATGCAGTTTCTTACAGTTAAAACTCATTTTTTCTCTCCCAGTACAAATTGAGCAGTCCTTTCTCAAACCGGGACTATTTCTAATCAGATGACTCGGTTCAGCTTCTAGGGACTCTTCCGTTGTTTTGCACATCATTGCGTATAAAAATACAGCATATTGAACTCTGGGTTGTACACCTAACAATAAAACAAATAAAAATGAATCAACTTTACGGTATCATAACATAGCCGACTAAACGTCGGAAGAATTGCTCTCGAACGACTAGTGCGAGCTCTAATCATTTACAGCCTGCTTCAGTCGGCGGGAGGGAGGAGGGAGGGAGGGGGAGCCTAAATGGGACTAAGAAGTTCAATAGTGGGCTTCGGATAACCACATTAGAGGTTAACATATACCACTATTAAGATTTAAAGTGAAAAATGGCACCAGTTTTGGCGCACTTTTTAATTGACATTTAGTATTAAATTGCCACCAATTGAGTTCAGCTGCTTGAAATTGTGATTGAGAGAGAGATTTAGATCACGCCAAACGCAAAAAGTCAAGCGCGTAAAAGTTACCCGAAAAGTCAAAATTGTCAAGCGTAAATTTTGCATGAAAAAAGCCACACACGTTTACAATAATTGCCATGAACTTCGTTCAAGAGCAATTAATAAAACATTAATTGTGAAAATGTCAGTAATAATTTCAAACGATAAACAGAACATGAATTTGTTCAAATTGACAATTAAGAAGTGCACATGTTGGGTAAATTTTGAATAATCACAATAAAAACTTGAAAATGTCAGTAATCTTTTCAAACGACAAAAAGAACATGAATTTATTCAAATTGTCAATTAAGAAGTGCACATGTTGGGTAAATGTTGAATAATCACAATAAGAACTCCAAGGTACTTTGGGTTTAGTTCAATATATTCTTGCTTAATTTTTATTGGCTGTTACTTCTACTAAAATTAACATTTTACAGTAATGGATTTGCTACTCAACCGATCGAGAACCTCGCAAAGCCTTCTCTGATAATGTATATTATTGTTTATCTCATTGCATATACTGTATCATCGGCAAATAGTACGAAATCAAAACCATTGCGAAATTGCGTGATCTGAAATATAAAAGGAAAAGAAGAGGCCCAGAACTGAACTCTGTGACACACCAACAAAAATAGTTTTTATTTATCATAGTTGAGCACCTATTCTAACGCGCCGACTTTTGTGCAATAGGTAGGAGGACATGGGTTCCTGGACCGGCTCTCTGTCGCTCAAACCAAGAAGTACAAAACTGATTTTGTGAATCAAAATTTCCGTTAATCCAACAATTTTGCTCATATCGTTTTTTGTTAAAAATTCCCATGACATCTCTATATCAGGTGCAAGCTTGACAAAACCGTTAACTGAGTATAATTCTCTTTTCAAGCCATACTGCTTTTGGAAGAAATCACTGCTTTTATCTGGAAAACTGCTTACCTGATCAAACAAAAAAAATTTCAAAGATTTGCGGACTGTCGCATAGAAATGGGCGTAATATTGTTCGGATTAATTAAAATTCCCAATTTATGGAATGGAATAACTGTAGCTTTCTAATAACGAATGCTTTATTCACAAATTTCAATTTTTTTTTCTTATCAATTGAATACGAACATAGGGAAAATTTCGGGAAAACCATAGAACATCACATCAAAGTTGTTGTCAAGGCCAAAGGCCGATTTTGAGAGTCCCTCAACTTCAATTAACCCTTTAAAAAAGCATTCATTTCTTTTTCGCTTGATTAGTTGTCCTATGATAGAAATTACGTTTTTTCACTTAATTTTTCAAACTTGTTTCTTATCTGACAGTATTTCAACTTAAATGATTCAACCTTGTCACCAAGAAATTTTGCAGGAGGACTTTGAAGTTTAACTTTAATTTTTCAAGTTCAACTTTGATATCAACACAACGTTGTGTGAGGCTTGGTTGTTTGAATATTTTAGTTGGAATAAACTGATTTATTGTCGCTTTTATTAACATATGAAACTTCATGGAGTGCGCATTTAAAGCATCAGTACCATAACGTGCAACAAAAGTACCTAAAACTGGATTAAGTTTAAAACTCAGGTTTCTCAAATTGACTAATCATTCAGAATTTTCCAGACTTGCACAGTAAAGGCATTTTCTGCAACCAGTTGAAACAGACTTACTATTTAAATGGAATAATACTTTATAATGGTCCTTAATAGTAGTCTAAAAAATGTCTCAATGCCTACAGTATGCTAGATCGATGCTGCATTTTTTGGCCCGTCTCCCGTGCGTTGCCAATAAACTGAGATTTACACGATGAGAACAGTTTTCAAAGCAAATCACTGAAAGGCTTGTTATGGTCGATATTAAGGTGATATAAAGGAGAGGAAAGTTATCAGGTTTTAACTCAATTATAGGTAGTCTTGAAGTACCTCTGTAAAAATTTTTATATATATACCTTTCATTTTAAGTGATTATGATGAAACAACTCCAGTTTTTGTTACTTAAGTTGGACAGCTAAAGCATGGCAGAAACTGTTTCTGAAGCTAGATACTCAATGTCTTTTGATACAGTTTTAATACTAGATTGGGATGCCACCTCCTTTCGTCTCTGTTACATGCAATTAGTTTATGATAGCCATGTATTTCAAAACAATCTGTGTCTAAGGTTGAACAATGTTTCAGTAATATCAATTACAATAGTTTTAACGGCTTTATTTGATACAATCAGTTGAAAGATAATTGGTGAAAAATTCTTCTTCAAAATTTACAATACTCGAAGTTTCGCCAAACAAATTCATTACAGGAAAAATTCGTTAAAAAATCTGAAAAGATCAGTGTAAGGAAAACTTTAAAAAACTTTGAAAGTAAATCAGCTTTGCCTAGAATATAACAATGAACCAACACCGAAAGCAAGACTTCCAATTTGTTTCTGACCATAGTCAGCATTGTACTTGAGCCTTGATATCGACAAATTTCCTTACCTTAAGCCAATAGACTTAGAACAACTGCCGGTTGACTTTTTAGGTTTGATGGATCCAAATATTATAAATCAATTTTGAATGTTCCTCAAGTTTAAACAATTAATCATTGAAATGATTTTCTGCATTGGGCTTTCGCGGCTCCAAAATACATGTACTAACGTTGAAATTACTCACAGATGCAGTTTCTTCACAGTTAAAACTCATTTTTTCTCTCCCAGTACAAATTGAGCAGTCCTTTCTCAAACCGGGACTATTTCTAATCAGATGACTCGGTTCAGCTTCTAGGGACTCTTCCGTTGTTTTGCACATCATTGCGTATAAAAATACAGCATATTGAACTACGACTTGTACGACTAACAATAAAACAAATAAAACAATCAAACTTAACGGTATCAAAAAAAACATTAATGAAAATGAAGTAATCATTGGTAAACATTGGTGAAAATGTCAGTAATCTTTTAAAACGATGAAAAGAACATGAATTTGTTCAAAATGTCAATTATGAAGTCCATTTGTCGGGAAAATGTTGAATAGTCACAATAAGAACTCCAAGGTACTTTGGGTTTAGTTCAATATATTCCTGATTAATTTTTATTGGCTGTTACTTCTACTAAAATTAACATTTTACAGTAATGGATTTGCTACTCAACCGATCGAGAACCTCGCAAAGGCTTCTCTGATAAGGTATATTATTGTTTATCTCATTACATATACTGTATCATCGGCAAATAGTACGAAATCAAAACCAATGCAAAATTGCGTGATCTTATTGAAATATAAAAGGAAAAAAGGGGGCCCAGCATTGAACTGTGACACACCAACAAAAATAGTTTTAAATTAGCATTGTTGAGCACCTACTTTAACGCTCTTACTTTAGTACGATAGGTAGGAAGACATACGTTCCTGGACTGGCTCTCTGCCGCTCAGACCAAGAAAAACAAAGCTGATTTTGTGAATCAAAAGTTTCCGTTATACCAAAAATTTTGCTCACATCGTTTTTTGTTAAAAATTCCCATGACATTTCTATTACAGAAGCCAGCTTGACGAAACCATTAACCGAGGATAATTCTCGTCTAAAGCCATACTGCTTCTGGGACAGAGCATTGTTTTCCTTCGGAAAACTGCTTACCTGATCAAACAAAAATTTTTAAAAAATTCGCTGACTGTCGCATAGAAATAGCCGAAATATTGTTCGAATTAAATAAAATTCGCCCATTTATGGAGTGGGATAACTGTAGCTTTTTAAAAAGAAATGCTTTATTCACTATTTTCAATTGCTTTTTTCTTCTCAATTGAATACGAACATAGGGAAAATTTCGGGAAAACCATAGAACATCACATCAAAGTTGTTTCAAGGCCAAAGGCCGATTTTGAGAGTCCCTCAACTTCAATTAACCCTTTAAAAAAGCATTCATTTCTTTTTCGCTTGATTAGTTGTCCTATGATAGAAATTACGTTTTTTCACTTAATTTTTCAAACTTGTTTCTTATCTGACAGTATTTCAACTTAAATGATTCAACCTTGTCACCAAGAAATTTTGCAGGAGGACTTTGAAGTTTAACTTTAATTTTTCAAGTTCAACTTTGATATCAACACAACGTTGTGTGAGGTTTGGTTGTTTGAATATTTTAGTTGGAATAAACTGATTTATTGTCGCTTTTATGAACATATGAAACTTCATGGAGTGCGCATTTAAAGCATCAGTACCATAACGTGCAACAAAAGTACCTAAAACTGGATTAAGTTTAAAACTCAGGTTTTTCAAATTGACTAATCATTCAGAATTTTCCAGACTTGCACAGTAAAGGCATTTTCTGCAACCAGTTGAAACTTAGACTTACTATTTAAATGGAATAATACTTTATAATGGTCCTTAATAGTAGTCTAAAAAATGTCTCAATGCCTACAGTATGCTAGATCGATGCTGCATTTTTTGGCCCGTCTCCCGTGCGTTGCCAATAAACTGAGATTTACACGATGAGAACAGTTTTCAAAGCAAATCACTGAAAGGCTTGTTATGGTCGATATTAAGGTGATATAAAGGAGAGGAAAGTTATCAGGTTTTAACTCAATTATAGGTAGTCTTGAAGTACCTCTGTAAAAATTTTTATATATATACCTTTCGTTTCAAGTGATTATGATGAAACAACTCCAGTTTTTGTTACTTAAGTTGGACAGCTAAAGCATGGCAGAAAATGTTTCTGAAGCTAGATACTCAATGTCTTTTGATACATTTTTGATACTACATTGGGATACCACCTCCTTTCGTCTCTGCTACACGCAATTAGTTTATGATAGTCATGTATTTCAAAACAATCTGTCGCAATTAAGGTTGAGCAATGTTTCAAGAAATATATAACCAAAGTTTTAACGGCTTTAGTTGATACAATCAAGCCACACTCATTTTTTTGTTGTTGAACTTAAGTTCGGAAGAATTGCTTTTTCTTTTGCGCTCAAAGTTACCTTATCTGAACAACAAAATGTTTCAGTTCTTATAACTATCATATTTTATGCACTAAATATAGAAAAACCCAGAATTTGTTCTTAAGATACAAAGAGAAGATTTGTTGACAGAACAGACAGCAAGTTTTTCGGAAAGCATTGTTGGAAAGCTAAGAATATCGCATTGCTTCATGAAAAAAAAAGAAATATTTAAACCTGCATGTTTATGCTTATTTATTTTTATCAGTAAAAGAATTGCTGCTTTCAGAGCTGCGAATATCATACGCTTTGAAAGCATTTAATTAATGATTTTTTTCTCTCAAATTCATTTAAACCATCAGAGAGACTGGGTTGATTCATGGCTTCACATTTAATTTAATTATAACACAAAATTTAATGAGAGTTAAGCGCAAACACAAAAACGCTACATGTTCTATTCGAAGGCAAACTGCTTCTTGTTGTTCTCCAATTTTTGGCACCTTTCATAGCGTAAATTTCGTTCAAACTTTTTTCCCCAATATCAAATCCACGCGTAAAATTTTCTCAATAGCTTTATAGTTGACGTTTTCCAGATCTTGAATGCAATTCGCAGGCCCATATGACGTTGAAGACAAAAACTGACACCAAATTCGTCCCTGTAGTAATGAATCCTGTTCTTAAAGCTTCTGCTTTCAGTTCCGCTTCATATTTAGGCAATTGTTAATTTATGCAAAGATTTCTCCGATTAATGTAATTCTTTTTTTTCTTTGTTCGACCAATACACACATTCTCATTCTTCGGGAAAAACAAACATGGCTATAATTGATGCCCCGGGGAAACTCAGAGCGACGATATTTGATCAGAAAGTTTTTGCTGTTCTCTGCATTCTCGTAATATTACGTCACCAATTTCGCTCTAGGTAACTAAACGTTTTTCTAAAAGATCTGCAAAGCGGCCCAATGAAATGTTCTTCCGAAACAATTCGAAGCTGTTTCTGTTTGACCAGTGACTACCAAGAGCATAAAACATAGCCAGCAGATTGCCGTAAAATAGCCGCGAGAGAAGCTTTTGGCCTACCATGAAATGAAACAACTAATGAAATAAGATTGAGATCGACTACCAGCTTTTTAATAGACCACTAGGCTTGGGTTAGATTCGGACTGTTATTTTTATGACACACATTTGCTCTACAAGGAAAAAACCGCAATGGAGCTTTTTCGAAATTAGTATTCGATATTAAAACTCAAGACTTACTTAGCAATTGGGGCATATAAGTTTGGCACTACTTAGATGCACACTATTGACCTTTAATTAGTAAATGTTCATAAAATTTAAAGTTCCATAAGTGAGTTCAGATGTCATTTTTTTAGTGAGGTAAGTCACGCAATTGAACAAAAATCAGAAATGACGTCCGTCACGAACACAAATGTTAACTGCAAAGCAGTAGAAGTCACTGAAGTCATTGAAAAAGTCAATTCCAAGAAGTCAGTGGAAGACGAAACAAAAATCTGTTAGACGAAGTAAAAACAAAATAGGAGCGCTATAATAGCCGCCTGGAATTGCTGACGCGGCTAGTAAAAACATGAAACGTTAGAAGACCAAAAAGGACCCAATATCGACAGCAAATAAACCAAAAAAACACCGAAATTCACCCACTCGGCGCACATCGGTTTGAAACAAAGAGATAAAAATTGATAGAAGTGTGCTGTTTGTAAGATTTCTGAAACACTTAATTTATCATCTAAACTGAAGGCTACTGATTAATAGTAATGCCAGCTAGCAACCACTCTGGCGAACTCTGAAAAAAATGCATTTTCACTTAATAACCAGCCTTTATCGGTTTATCCCATTTTCCTTTGGTTTCGACCGTATTCACTAAGTAGCGTGATTCGTTTAGTGAAAGAATTCAAAACCCATTCACTTGAAGCAGTGAGTGAGGTAAGTCATGAGTGAGGCAAGTCAAACTTGATAGTCGTGACTTATGTAAAACAAAAAACGATCAAAAGTAAAGTGAAATGAAAGAAGCGAGAGCACTTAAAGGATAGTCGCTGAGAGCGGCTATGAAAAACTTTTAAAATTTGTCCGAGAATGACAATCAAGAACATAGCCGGTAGATTGACGAAAAAGCCGGCAGTGAATCATTGAGATCCATCGAGATTGAAACAGAAAAAGAATATGTACATTTTCACAAGCTGAGTGTCACAGAATGAGTGTCAACTGACATTCAGCTTCTAAACTAAAGCCTAATACTAAGGCCAGTTAGCCATGGCTCTACTGAACTTTGATAACCTAATGCGATACGAATTAATGCGCGAGCTTAAGCGGTCTAGCACGCTTCTTTTGATTTTGCCCATGACCGTATTCACTAAATTTCGTTAACCTTGCATGAAAGCACTCTGCGCGCACCAATTCCTCAAAGGTTAAGTCTTAGCGCCCGGGAGTAATCGGTTTATCCCGTTTCGTTTGATTTTGCTTTTTTCACAAAGACCGTATTCAACTAAGCAGTCAGCAACTAATATCAAAATGCCCGCACCTGGTTTAAATTTCAAAAAGAAAAACAAAAACCTCTTCACGTTAAATGGAAAAACTGATAAATGTAAACATAGCCGGCAGATTGCCGGAATAGCTGCGAAAAAATAGACCTGCGTGCCATATAATAGAGATAGAAACAGATACAGATCTAAATTGAAAAAAATCGACGCCGCTCAAAAAACTAGGCTAAAAAACATTCAGCGATGAATTAATAAAGCTTGTTAAAATTCATTCCACAGAAGCCCCTTATTAGGGACCTTGACTGCACATATGAGTTCCTTTGACCTTAAACAAATTCAAATTAAATTTAAGTTTTAAAGTGCAAAATTCCTTTTATTGAGTGAGGCCAGTCACGTTTGATCAGAATCTAATCACGCAAATAACCTAAAAAACTTTCAATAAAGCGAGTGAGAAATGACGTCACGCGCGCAAATGCCGTTAGTGAGAGGAAGAAGTCATTCAGAAAATTTGACTTTTTCAGCTTTGCTGTGTGAACAAATGTAAAACGAAAAAAGAGCGTCAGACGACGAAACAAAAAAACATAGCCGGAAGAATTCCGGAAGCGACTCGAAGTGTCAAAACTTCACTAACAAAACCGGAATTGCAGCGGAAGCCACAACCTTTTGTATTGAACCATTAACTACTTCTCCGGGGCTGCTCTAAAAATTGGTGAAACTTAAATCACTGTCAACAAGAGAAACAAAATGCAGCAAAATTTTATATTATTGAAAACGTTTGGTAACGTTAAAAAATCTAAAATAATTAATGTGGTCAAAAACCTGATAGTCTGAGAAAGCTGACAAGGTTATCAATAGCCCTAAAAAAATCATGATTCTACTCTGAAAAAGATCGCGAAAGCAAAGGGCAGATAATAATCTTAGAAACTAAGTTAAATCTTTTCAAATTTTACTTAGTTTCTAAAGCTCAAATTTAAGAATCAGAAAACACCTATAATTACTTTTCTTATCACTGCGATTAAGACAAAAAACACACACCTGTTTTTTGTTGTACATATGATAGACAACATGATTTCATACTAAATCAAAAAATAAAATTGATCATAGAAAAGACATAAGCAGCAAAATATTCAAAGGCAAAAAACCCTTTAAATTAGTACCAAGGCCGGACGAAAGCTGCAGTAAACAGTAATAAATAGAAATTTTGGAAAAAGCTTGCCATCAAACTTTCAGTACTGCCATATGTTGAATGAAATCAATTACAAACCAAAGAAATGACGAAATTCTAAGAAAAAGCTGAAATCGTTCATTTTTTACAACTGAAAAATTCAATATACCGAAAATAAATGTAGGTTTCAGGACAAAGCTAGCATGATACAAACTAGAATGTGAAGAATATGACCACAATGTAATAAACACCGTAACAAAAAGACTTTCTTGATTTTTGAAAGTTAAAAATCAAATTAAAAAGTCAAGAAAAAGGAATACATTTCACTGTTCAGCATTCGAAACATCGAAAAGACAACCAGTCATCCGAGAAAAATCCATCCTCCTGAATAGAATTTAAAAAAAGCAGAATTCAAACATACGAAAAATAAGAACATTTTGCAAAAAAAAGGTCAAAAAACTTTTAAGACTGCATTTACTGATTTTCAAGAACTTAACGCCAAAAAATGAATGCATTTTTATTGAAACGAAATAAAAGTCCCTTATATTGAATAGAAATACTATTTCTAGTAATTAAAAACAATATAAACAAAAAACTGACAAAAATTGGAAAAAAAAACTACCAAAATCGGATTAGCATAGGTAGAACTTTAAAAAACAAAATTACATCGAGGTAGAAAGAGGCGTTGAGTAAATGAATTAAAAAAGGGAGTTGCCATATAAACTGATTTTTGACAAAAAGACGGCTGAAAGATCCAAAAATGAAGATATTAATAGAAAAAGGCGAAAAAAATAACTAAAAAATAAAGATATATGTGCCAATTTTGAAATTGAAACGCGTTTTCAGGCTCTGCAAAACACTGTAGTATCAATTTCCGAGGTTTACATTTCAATATAGCATCGATTAAAAATTATTTCAACAAAAAACCAAATTACAAGCAAAAAAACTGGGCCACTTAGACGAAAAAAACGGCTAAAAACGGTTATCTATGTGCCATTCAGTCAAAACTACTTTTCAAAGTCAAAAAGTCTTTCACTGAACGCAGCGCATGATCAAAAAACTTCTCTCGCTTAGCAAAAATCTGTTCACCAAGACAGCTTTTCTCACTTTCGCTTTTAGGTCAAAATGCCGCGTGAACAAATCTACTTCCTGTAAAAAAAAAGACCGAGAGAAAACCAATACTCCTCTTCGAGTCATAAAAAAACCAAGAGCACCGCAATATAGCTACGCTCAGCTTACAGCTTCGCAGCTATAAAAAAAAATTGGAGGAAACTTTGGAGATAAATATACAGACATCACTCGACTTTTTTCCGTTTACTATTTAATCCCATTCGGAGATGAAATTGAAGAAACTTGTTACAAATTGCTGAAACGAGTCAATATCATCATAGTGAAAAACAAAAGAGTTATCACAAAAAGCCTAACATCTAACCAAAATGGTCCAAGCTTCTAGAAACAAATTGAAAACTTTAAATGCATTTTAAATAAACCATTTCGGCAAGATTTAGGTAAAAACAAAAATGGCTTGAAAATCCTGCATGAGGACAAAAAATCCCAGGCTTCGCGACATTTTTCTCACTCCATGATAAAAAAATACAGTTACAAATTCTCACCATTAGCGGCAGCCATGACATCATCGTAGTTGGCCTCTAGAAATTTGGTTTGTTTCTGCTGCATAGTTTTCATTAACTCCCGGTTCTTTTCACGAGCTCGCCTCTTTCTAAAAACAAAACGAACACAGACAGATAGCCGACTTTCAGAATAGAGCAAAGTAACCAGCAATTAGAGTGAGATATCATCATTTAAGCTTAATTTCTTCGTTCAAGTGCGCAACGTTATTTTAAAAGAAGAGTCATTTTGAGTGTACGTATGTAATGTGTGACTAGGAAAATGCCGAAAACTAATAAAAACTCATTTCAATAAAGCAGATTATACATTGCTGACACATCACCTGCCACAGCTTCGTAGACCTGCAGTCTTAAGATGATAATAAAAAATAAGCACTTAATTACCTGAGTATTTACAGACTAATAAAAAGTTCCAGGCAGTGCATTTTAAACGTATTATTTTAGATGAGCAAATATTACAATATCACAAAAAATATATATTTCAAAAGAAATAATGCACGTTTTCAATCATTAAGTACAGAGAGAAATTACACTTACATTAATTACCAGTGCGAACAAATCCAAAAATTATTTTTACAATAATTGCTTTAAAGAAGTGACGAAAATTTGAAGTCACGCCATGAAACTTTACCGAAACAGTAATTTTTATTAGCAACAAACTGTTTAAAGAAAAAACTTCTCAGATTTCTTTTAAATGAAGCGTAATTACATGGGCAGAATAAAAGATTTTTAGGTAACTTGTTCAAAAACTCAAAACCTCTTCGGATTACGCTTTTATCGTAGTGTTTGCTCCTACTAACTGTTCGATGAAAAAATTGTCCAGTTCTTTGATGTTTATAGTAGTCAAAAGTAGGCAGTGAGAGACCATTTGGACTATTGAATGCTGGTTTTCGATTAGTATTTAAGAGAAAGAGGTAGCAGGTTATTCTGTAGTCAAGCAGGAGGCGAACATGTAGTATTTTCTGCTGGGGCTTAATATCTGTAGATGATTCGAATTTTGACCGATGAGAACACGCTTATGCCCAGCTTAATTGTTTTTCTGAGGTAACGATTAAATTATTATCAACTGCGCTCAATAGTACGGCTGGATATTGTAAATGGCTAATTACAAAAGAATTGATCATAACAGGAAGTAGATTTTTGGTAGCCAGACCCGCAAGTTGTATAAGCATTTAATACTCTGGGCCGTTTTCGAGAGCAGATTCTTAACCACTGTTTGATAGTTGAGTTCATTATCTATAGTTTTACCCAGATATTTCACTTGATCTTTCTCCATTTTTTTCTAAAATTGCTAGTGATTGTGGTTGATTCTTTTTACCAAATACAATAAATACAGTTTCATCTGCATTCAATTTAAGTGTCAGTGACGTAAAGTAGTCCAACATATCTTCTACAGAGTGCTCATGTGACTTTTTACAAACATCAAGGTCACAATGTGATGTCAAAAAGCCCATGCTGTCAGTTGTTGCTCCCAAAGGTTTAGATAGGGTTAGCATTCTGAGGACTTGTAAGGATTCATGTCTTGTTATGAAACGAAACGTCATTATTTTTGCAACTTAAAAGTTTGCTTTAAGGGAAGAGGATGTTGAAAAACGTCGACTAGTTTGCTGAATTTGCTCTCTCTTATAATTTCACCGAATGAGTTAGTTTCTCAAACTTTCAATAGATGTTCCTGTTTTACTGTGATTTACACCTTCATATATTAAATTCCATCAAGCGCTCAGAGTTGGATGTTTGAATGAGGTTTTTGAAAGGAGCGGAAACATTATAAAAATTTGAACCTACTGTGTTTTTGTTTATCCCAAATTTAATGAGCTCACATTCAGTTAGAAGCTTATCACGTTTGCATTTTTCTTCTCCCGTTGTCGTGGAGACAATTTTTTTAGCTAACGAATACAAGGGTTTCTCGTTACGTACAAAGATTTATTGTACGGGAGCATGCATTTGTATAGCTTTTGAGAGTATTTTTTTCAAACTCAACAAGTCTTTTTTGTTCATCTTGGTATGAGTAAACTTCACGCCAGTTTGAGCATTCTATCGTTTTCTAAAATTCAGATTTATTATAGTTCCTTTTGTCAAAAATGTGTTGATGCGCGCTCTCTTTTTTGTACCAAATACTCTTTTTTTTTAAGATAATTAGTTGAGCGACATGATCACTACTGATTAATGACTCGAAAGTGGCAACTAATAATGTCTCCAGATATTTATCGGTTATCAGAAAATCTATGAACGTTTTATTGTCGGACGTGATTCTTGTGGGGTCCTCAACATTTATTGGATTCAAATCATAAGGTATTAAAGTGGTATCCAATTTTATTTTTCTTTTTTGCCGAAATAGTTCAAATTATAGTCACCCATTAGAAAAATCGGCTTGTTTTCAGTAGTTGCTTTATCAATGTTTAGAGCCAAATAGTTCAGAAATTCATCAAGTTTTCTTTTTGGGGGCCAGCACGCAATGTTAACGAACGCTTTTTGGCTCATCCTTATTTTTATTTCTACCCACAGGCTCTCAAAACTTTGAATCGCTGGTTTAAATCTTTTCTTATTTTACCTCGGAAATTTTTTGGAAGTAGTACTCCTCCCCGTTTGCCTGTTTCTCGATCTTTTCTGAAACAATGGAATGAGGAGTTGTCGCAAGGATTCATTGAAAGATCAGAATCCGTGTCATCCAGCCAACTCTGTTATTCCATATATACAATTAGTCCTAATATCGTTAATTACAGCCTTAAGTTGTGCCATTTTTTTGGTAATGCTATGAGCATTTAAGTGGAATATTTTAAAGTTGTCAGGTTGTTTTTTGAGATTTCAAACACGTCTTTATAAGTGGAACGCGGTCCAGGATTGAGTACGATGTCTCCAATTTTTAAAAGTCAAAATTGTGCAATTACTGCTTGTAGTAGAAGACTGGATGCTAGAAAAAGCGTTAGATATAAAGTTCCTATTGGAATGGGTTTTTGTTTCCCATGTTAATTAATGATTATTTCTGCTGATCTGATCTATGTAGCTGTGGGAATAGGATTAGCCAAATATGAGCAGACCAGCAAAAATACGAGGCGTGACTTCAAGTTAAGAGTTGAGTACATATACATTAAACAAACATTTGGCCTAACAATGAGATCAAACAGAAACCGGAAGTTACACAGGGGTAAAAAAAATTAGTAGTCCTAGGTTGATAGAAATTGCCACCGTACAAGTTTGTTGAATAGTGGGAGTTGCTTCTAATAGGCATTTTATACAATTGGGAATTAGAATTTGATAACATAGTGTTAACTGCTCCATTGGATGTTTTCAGAAGTTGTAGCAAAATACTTTTCAAGTAAGGTATGCCTTTACGACAGTTCAGATGAACATTGTCAAGATATATCTGGTTGAAGTGTGCAAAGCTTTTATTCACCCCTGGTACATTGCAGAGGAGTTCGTTTAATCGAATAATAACATTTACCAGAAGCATGATCGTTGTACTTGCTCAACAATAAACCATGAAACTTGTCAATTAGCTTGTTTTTGAAACATTGTCAAGTTCGTATTTGAGCGGTGGCACATTTTCAAAAGAAAAAGAACAGAGAAATTTATTTTTTTTTATAATAGCCGAGATGTCATTTTTATTAAGAAAAAAACCTTGTATATTTATTTACAAGTGTTTCCAAAAAACCTTCAATTGCAGTTATATACATTCAGTGGAACTATTATTCTTCAATGAAAGTAAGCAGAAGTCTTTGATAGTGAGGAAATTAATTTTGGGGAGTGGGGTATGTCAAGTGCGACCAAAAACTTAATCGTTCAAACGAACGAAAAAATTCGCTGCACTGTGACTTAACGAAAGCACTTAAGTCGAAATTGTACGGTATGAAGGAAAAAATGCAGATTTGAGGTGAGAGGTGATCATGACATCATATGGTCTTAACAAAAAACCTGACAACAAAATAAAAAAGATAACCGTTAAACTACCGGAAACTACCAAAGCGAGTTACGCAATATAAACTCAACTGGCCTTACCTTTATCACAATTATCCAAACATAGCTGGCAGAATGGCAGAAAATAGCCACAATAGCTTCGTAGATCTGCAGTCTCAACAAAAAGCAAAAAAGACAGACCAAAATAGTCTTTTCATTGAAGTCTGAGATGTTATATTTTGATTATGAATCTGTATAAGTTATTGCCGCCTATCAGCTGCTCTCAAATAACCTTCATTTAGAGTGACTTAAACCCATTTGACCTTATCTCTTTGAATTCAAGTAAATAAAAGTCAATTTCAAAGTGAGGGAGTCATTTTCGAGAGTCAGGTAAGTCTCGTGTGACCAAAAATTTAATCACGCGAATGAACAAAAAACTCGCTCCACTAAGAGCGAAAAATGACGTCACGCACGCGTTTCAGTAGAAATTGCATGAGCGAAAGAACAAAGTGTTTGTGACGTCATATGGTCGTAACAAAAATCTTGACGACGAAATAAAAAATATAGCAGGACAAGTCCTGACATACAATTCACAGAATTTTCATTGACAAATCAAAAGACTAGACCTAGAACGGACTATGAGAGAATTATGAAAACCATTTCCAAAAAATTCAGATCAAAAAAATTTAAAAAAAACAGAAAATCAATGTCGAAATGCCGCATAAAAACAAAAAACCACTACCGAGAAATGAACATTTGGTTCTACCAAAAAACAAGGCCTAGAATTAACTTTGAATGGATTGGGAAAACCATTTAAAAAAATCTGATCCGAAATATCGAAAAAACTGTAAAAATCAAAGTCAAATTGCCGCATGTGAACAAACATAGCCGGCAGATTGCCGGAATAGCTGCGAAAGAATAGACCTGCGTGCCATATAATAGAGATAGAAACCGATACAGATCTAAATTGAAAAAAAAATCGACGCCGCTCAAAAAACTAGGCTAAAAAACATTCAGCGATAAATTAATAAAGCTTGTTAAAATTCATTCCACAGAAACCTCTTATTAGTGACCGTTACTGCCATATGAGTTCCTTTGACCTTAAACAAACTCAAACTAAACTTAAGTTTTAAAGTGCAAAAGTCATTTTATTGAGTGAGGTAAGTCACGTATGATCAAAATCTAATCACGCAAATAACCTAAAAACTTTCGCTCAAGCGAGTTAGAAATGACGTCACGCGCGCAAATGCCGTTAGGAGGAGGAATTCATTCAGAAAATTTGACTTTTTCAGCTTTGCTGTGTGAACAAATGTAAAACGAAAAAAGAGCGTCAGACGACAAAACAAAAAAACATAGCAGGACAAGTCCTGAAAGACAATTCAAAGAATTGAATGAAAGACTTAGAAGTACTCTAAGTGACCAGCAGATTAATTAAACAATGCGAGCCAAAACAACAAAATCATTAAAAAATTGAGACAAACAAACTAAACAAAAATATAATCATTGCTAAAACTTTAAAGCTTTTACCCCTGAGACAAAATTTAATCTCTTTAAATACACCTGTTTCAAAATAAGTTAAAAACCAATTTTTGTTTCGAAATTGCTGCAGTATTATATCTGCAAAGCCTGAAAAAATTGAATGGCCCTTGAAGATCGATTAACACAAATGAACCAAATTTTTTTTAAAAAATGAAAGCAATTGCAAACTTCAATGAAGTGTTGGCTCGAAATGTCTCTAAAGGCTATCCACTAACCACCAAGTTCCAAGCACTAAAAAATTAATTGGATCAAAGATCGATAGGCAAAAATTTTCATAAAAAATTCAAATTTCAAAAAAAAGAAACTCGTTATGTTAAAAAGTTGAAAACCATTCACTTGTCCCCTAGCAACTATTTTATAACAAACTATCAAACCCTGTATGAGGTTATCTGGTCATTTAGGCAAGAAAAACTGAATAAAGACACGCTTTGAAAAAACTTCAAAAAAATTGCAAATTGTATCGAAAAATTTCTGAAATTCGAAAAGATAATTGTTGAAAACTACTACCATGCATTAGCTTTTTATCAGACCGTGGAAAAGGTTTTCTGGCACTTATGAATGGACAAATATCAAAAATTGACAAAAAAACATTTGGAAACCATGAAAAAATTGCAGATTTTATCAAAAAATACCGAAATTCGAGACATTAAAATGATAAAACCAATCCATTACTACTAGAAACTATGCAGAGCCCTATTATCAAACCTTAAAGGAGATTCCCTGGCCCCTGAAGCTGGATAAACTCATAAAATGACAAAAAAAATTCAAAAAACTTGAAAAAAATTGCAAAAATTAGTATCATTTTGACTGTTTGTGTTTGTAGTGCCAAAACATATAGCTCATAAAATAGTCATAACTAGTAATTTTGTCTCGCAAAAGACCTTCATCAACTTTTAAAAACTTCAACTTAAGACTAATCAAACAAAAAACTGCACCATTTTGAGCCGAAAAACTCCTAAAAATGACCTTTTAACCTTAAGTTGAGGCCATCCCAGCAGCTGCACCACTCTAAGCGCTTGAAGGACTATTAGCGTACACTTTGGGCCTCTAATGAAACTTAATGCCCGCTGGGCTTTACCTGTTTATCCCGTTTTGAAAGATCAAAGTCATTGAAAATGTGTAAACACATCTTAAAAAAAACACAGCGCCCCAATACAATTCTTTGAAACCAAGAGCACCGCAATATAGCTACGCTCAGCTTACAGCTTCGTAGCTATAAAAAACCACTAGCGAGAAAGCGAAATTTTGTTCAAACACCGTTTTCTCACTATTTTAAAATTAGAGCGAAAAAATTTCACGCCGCAAAATCACTCGCTTTTTCCCTCCACTTCCTGTTTCGGCGTGACCAAAATCACTATCCCAGTTTGACTTCAAAATTCATGAAAATGTGTGAACAGATCTTAAAAAAAGACAGCCCCCTAATACAATTCAAATTATTGGAATTGTAAAAAACTAAGAGAAGGCCAATAATAGCCCCAGCTACCGCTGTGCGGCTATTAAAAATGAGAAATTACAAAAACAAAAAACTAAAGGCCTAATAAAACTGATCCGTTTTTGAAATCGCAGACAAGATGTATCCTCCTCCAGCTTGGTGGATTCATATGACTACAGACTCCGCACACATGCCATATTTTTACGTCAATATCAACTATGGAATACCATTCTCTAGTTGGAAAGTTAAAAACGCGAGGGGAACAAACGGAAGAGATCATAAAACTTTAAGGCCGAGGTTATTGGGGAGTATGCGGGTTCAGACTACTGGTTGGGCATAGAACTGGTGATGAATAGGTGATTTGCGTTAACTAGTAGGGAGATAGGCTAGTGATGGGGTTAAGTAAGTGGGAGGGGGTAGAGTTTGCAAAGGCAGGAGAGGGACAACGGATGTCAATGAAAACTGAACAATAGAAACATAATGAGCACCCTAAACGTTAAAGAGAACGTTCAAACGTAAAAGAACGTTCAAAAAGAGGAGCCAATTTTCGAAAAGTCATTCAAATCATGAATAGATATGCTTGTCCAAAAAAAATTGTCTAAAAACAACGACTTGAAATAGAAATCAACTTAATCCCACCCGCCTAATATTCAATAACCTAACTCTGTTATTTTGTTGAGCTATAAAATTCGAAACAGAAAAAATCGCCACAATTATGAATATAGAGTAAAATCAGGAAAGAATCTTGTTTGTGCTTGAACGATTTTTACAGATTGCGTGATACGCTTAGTTTTTGAATAATAAACAATCAACTTCTTAAGATTCATACAAATCAAATGCAAAAAAACTAAACCAAACGGAAAAGACAAAAAAACATACCCGGCAGATTGCCGGAAAATAGCCGCCGTTGATTCCCATAACTCTATTGGGATTGAAAGAAAAGAAAATATCAACAAAAAATTATTTTTGTACAAAAACAATTTTAAGTGCGATTTCTTTTGATGACATTTCGTAGTTGAACATACTCCTGCCTCTCAGTGAGAGGCTACAGCGTCTAGTATGAATACCAATAAGCATTATAGATAGTAACTAAAACTTACGAGAAAAAATTTCAAATACCGGGCATCTAAAAATGGGCTTTATGGGTTTATCCCGTTTCTATTTCTGACTTTGATTTTTTTATACTGACTCTCTTCATTTTGAATTGCTTTGCTGAGCAGCTGCTGTTTAAAAGGACTTTAAGCAGAATGACAGAAGAGTGAAACTAGCCTAGAGAAGTCAAAAAGATTTCACGCAAAATGTCGAAAAAGCGGCAAAAAGGTAAAACGAAAAAAAGTGAAATTGCCGCATGTGAACAAAAAATCACTAGCGAGAAAGCGAATTATTGTTCAAACACTCACTCTACTTTAAAACCAGAGCAAACAAATATCACGCCGAAAAACCACTCGCTTTTTCGCTCCATTTCCTGTTTCGGCGTGACCAAAATCACTACCCCAATTTGACTTCAAAAATCATGAAAATGTGTGAACAGATCTTAAAAAAAGACAGCGCCCCAATACAATTCAAATTCTTTGAATTGTAAAAAAATAGGAGCGCTATAATAGCCGGCTGAGAAGATGAGGGCGGCTATTAATAAAACAATTATATTTAAGTGTCAGAAGTGTTCTTGTTTGGTGTCAGATTCCAAAAACCATACTTAATTTATCTTCAAAACCGAAAAGGGTAAAGCCAGGGGGCGTTGGGCTGAACGAGAAGGGTACTCCAAATCCAAATCCCAGGGGATGAGGAGGATGGTTGAGGAGAGTGACACTGAGTGGGGGCCAAATAACTCATGACTCATTACCGTTGACAAAAAGGTAATAAATGTCATAAGAAAACCAACATTACAACCTACACTAGCTAAAATTCACAAATATTCAAACTTTTTGAAACGGGTAGTCAAAAGCCTTAGCTCGAACTGAAACCATTAATTCAATCAAATAAAACCTCATTATCAAACGACGAGACCTGTAATTAATGAGACTAGAAGATAAGACATCAAAGTGCACGACAAGAACTCGCAAATCTCAAAAATTCGATTTAAAAAATTCTGAAGAGAACAGTTTCAAAGTAATAGCATGCATTAGCAGTATTAGAATCAAACAATGAATTCAAAATCTACCTAATCCCCATAAGCCACCTAATGCCCTATGAGAAAAAACTCATACTCAATATTTTATGTCAACAAATAAAATTCACAGACAGCAATATCTATGAACTGAAGCAACTATTTCGACTAACTATATCCTCATTAGCAAGGATATTAAAAAGATTCAGTGATAAGACCGCAATAAGTACAATAAATACTAGCAGAACTAAAAAAAAAGCTCAAAAATTTTTTGAAAAACAACAGCGTATAAGACATAGAAAGCGAAAACTACGAACTGAAACGATTAACTAGATTAATTTCAGCAACTTTAATAACCGATAAGACCTGTCATTAATGAGACTAAGCCATATCACAACAAAGTGCACAATAAATCTCGCAATACTCAAA
Organism: Convolutriloba macropyga; assembly: GCF_964194025.1. NCBI lineage: Eukaryota > Metazoa > Xenacoelomorpha > Acoela > Convolutidae > Convolutriloba > Convolutriloba macropyga. The sequence goes on along the minus strand of NC_134478.1, from coordinate 19,859,226 downwards.
AATTCGATAATATTTATTGAAAACCATTGCTTGGTGTCAAAGTCACAGAACGCTTTAGCTTTCAGCTGAAAAAAAAATAAATGGATCACAAAAATCACTATTAATATCTTGAGACCTGACCCGCACTGATAATTTTTGAAAAGAAATAGAACAGAAGTATTAAAAACCGCTACCTATGCACCCTTAATAAGATTCATTTCAGTCGTATTACTAGCCAATGAGGCCCACTAAGTGATAAGTTAGCGGAAACAACAAAAAAACTGGCAATGCGAACAATTCGCCCTTATATAAAAAATAAGGTGAACGTCATAAAAAGCATTAGCTGTCGTTGAGAAATTCAAGGAATTGCATATGGCGCAATGCGTCAAACTAATAGCACCCAAGAGAAGAAATACAGAAAACAGAGGTCAAATTGACGCACGCCACTCAAAATTCCCTCTCAAAATCCAAACATTTGTTCAGACACCCATTTCCAACTTAACTGAAACTAGCAAGCCCGCATAAGCATCACAAAATCATATCCGAACAGGTTTAAAAGAATAGAGGATTTTTTCGTGGCAACTCGGGTTCGAACCCTTGCCCCTCGTTTAACAGCCATAGCTCTTACCTCTTAGGCTACCGACGAGTATTTTTGGCGTCCATTACCTTATTTAACAGCAACTTTTGGTTAAGCGACAATTTGGGCTTTGCTGTGATTAAGGTGCGCTATGTTAAAGGAGCGCAATGAATTTGCATAAAACGAGCTTCTACAACCAAATCCTAAATTTATTTCCGAGCACATCATACATCCTTTTCCTCCCCTACTTGGGCTTGAAAAAAAACATTTGCAGAGCAGGCTCTTAGGCATGATTGCGCGGGCTGCATTCTTAAGGATCGTTAAAACATGTGAACATATGAGCGCTGCTAAACATTGCGTTCAAGTGCGACTTAGATTTAATATATTAGATCTCGCTTGTTTTTGTTAAGCTGTATTCTTAATGAGCACAAAAACTTGTTCAGATCGGAAGCTTAAGCATGGTGGATTAGGCTGCATGTTTAAGGATTGTTAAAGCATGTTAAGATAGGACAGCTGTTAACCATTGCGCTCAAATGCGACTTACATTTAAAATACTAGATAGATAGATGAAAGGGAATTAATGAAATGCAGAACGAATGAGTGAACATAGAACCAAAGGAAGATATAGAAAACAATTAAGAGGAAAGAGAGAAAGAACAGAAGATAAGTATATCCAAATCTCAAGCCTTTACACGAGTACACTAAGCATCCGTTTCCGCCCCTACTCAGGCTTGAACCCCTGCCCATCGCTTCACAGTCTTAGGTCTAATCCCTTTGCGCTAACGAAGCCTGTTGCTTTTGTCTATTCAACTGACTACATGCAAAAATTTCTGGTCATCGGCTCTTTGTCTCGCTTGTTTTTGTTAATCTGCATTCTTAATGAGCACAAAAATTTGTCCAGATCGGGAGCTTAAGCATGGTGGAGTAGGCTCCATGTTTAAGGATCGTTAAAGCATGTGAAGATAGGACAGGTGTTAACCATTGCGCTCAAATGCGACTTACATTTAAAATATTAGATGAGAGGGAGAGACAGAAATGGAGAAAGAAAGAAAAGACAAAGGAATAAAGAAAGAATGAAAAGAAGACATAAGTAACAAAAAAAACAAAGAAATGAAGAGGGGAAAAAAGACAACCAACTCACCAATTTTTTATCCCAGTAAACGATGCATCCTTTTCCTCCACGACTCTGGATCGAACCCATGCCCTCTCTTCACAGCCACAGGCCTAATCCATTGCGCTACCGACTCCTGTTTCTGTTGTCTATTGAACTGGATACACTCGAAAAATATTGGTCGATGGCTTTTTGTCTCGCTTGTTTTTGCTAAGCCGTATGCTTAATGAGCAAAAAAACATTTGCAGATCAGGCACTTAGGCATGATCATGTAGGCTGCATGCTTAAGAATCGTTAAAACATGTGAATATAGGAGCGTTGTTATCCATTGCGCTCAAATGCGACTTACATTTAAAATATTAGATGAGAGGGAGAGACAGAAATGGAGAAAGAAAGAAAAGACAAAGGAATAAAGAAAGAATGAAAAGAAGACATAAGTAACAAAAAAAACAAAGAAATGAAGAGGGGAAAAAAGACAACCAACTCACCAATTTTTTATCCCAGTAAACGATGCATCCTTTTCCTCCACGACTCTGGATCGAACCCATGCCCCTCTCTTCACAGCCACAGGCCTAATCCATTGCGCTACCGACTCCTGTTTCTGTTGTCTATTGAACTGGATAAACTCGAAAAATATTGGTCGATGGCTTTTTGTCTCGCTTGTTCTTGCTAAGCAGTATGCTTAATGAGCAAAAAAACATTTGCAGATCAGGCACTTAGGCATGATCATGTAGGCTGCATGCTTAAGAATCGTTAAAACATGTGAATATAGGAGCGTTGTTAACCATAGCGTTCAAGTGCAACTTACATTTAATATATTAGATATAGAAGAATAAATAAGAACGGAAATAAAGAAGGGAGCAAGAACGAAAACAAGATTCACCATTTTTGAGCCAAAAAAAGAAGCTGGAGCGGTGATAACCGTTGCGTTCAAGTGCGACTTACATTTAATATAACAGGTTAGAGGGAGAGAATGAAATGGAGAAAGAAACAAAAGATGAAGGAATAAAGAAAGAACAAAAAGAGGATACAAGTAAAAAATAAAAGCAAAGAAATGAAGAAGGGAAGAAAAAGACAATCAACTCACCATTTTTTATCCCAGTAAGTTATAAATCCTTTTCCTCCCCTACATGGGCTCGAATCCATGACCCTCGCTTCACAGCCATAGTCTAATCCCCTTGCGCTACTGAAGCCCGTTGCGGTTGTCTGTTGAACTGGCTACATACGCAAAGTTTTCGACAATGACTTTTTTGTCTCGCTTGTTTTTGCTAAGCTGTATGCTTAATGAGCAAAACACAATTACAGATTAGACGCTTAAGCGTGGTGGTGGTTTATGCTGAATGTTTAAGGGTCGTTAAACGTCTGACGATAGTAGTGCTGTTAACCATTGCGCTCAAGTGCAATTTACATTCAATATATTAGGGGGAGAGATGAGGGGGAGAGAAAAAAATGGAGAAAGGAATAAAAGATGAAGGAATAAATAAACAACAAAAGGAATATATAAATTTAAAAAACAGAAACGAAGAAGGGAAGAAAAGGACAACCAAATCCCAAATTTAATTCCGAGTACATTATACATCCTTTTCCGCCACTACTTGGGCTTGAACCCATGTCTCTCGCTTGACAGCCACAGGTATAATCCCTTGCGCTACAGACGCCTGCTGCTGTTGTCAATCGGTACTGGCTACCGAAGCAAAATTTTTATCAATGTCTTGTTCGTTTCGCTTGTTTTTGCTAAGCCGTATGCTTAATGAGCGAAAAAAAAACATTTGCAGAGCAGGCTCTTAGGCATGATTGTGTGGGCTGCATTCTTAAGGATCGTAAAAACATGTCAACATAGGAGCGCTGCTAAACATTGCGTTCAAGTGCGACTTACATTTAAAATATTAGATGAGAGGGAGAGAAATAAATGGAGAAAGAAACAAAAGATAAAGGAATAAAGAAAGAACGAAAAAAAGATATAAGTAACAAAAAAACAAAGAAATGAAGAGGGGAAGAAAACGACAACCAACTCCCGAATTTTGTATCCCAGTAAACGATGTATCCTTTTCCTTCACCACTCGGGATCGAACCCAGGCCCCTCCCTTCACAGCCACAGGTCTAATCCCTTGCGCTGCCGACACCTGTTACTGCTGTCTCTTGAATTGGCTACATACGAAAAATATTGGTCGATAGCTTTCAGTCTCGCTTGTTTTTTCTTAAGCTGTGTGTTTAATGAGCAAAAAAAAAACACTTACAGATCGGGCACCAAAGCATGGTTGTATAGGCTGCATGTTTAAGGATGTGAAGATAGGAGCGTTGTTAACCGTTGCGTTCAAGTGCGACGTGCATTTAAAACATTAGATATAGAAGAATCATTAAGAAGGGAATTAAAGAAGGGAGCTAGAAAGAAAAAGAGGCTTTTTTCGTACCGACTCGGTCTCGAACCCATGCCCCTCGCTTCACAGCCACAAGTCTAATCCCTTGCACTACCGACGCCTGTTACTGTTGTCTATCCGTTGTGGCTACATACAAAAATTGGTCGATGGCTTTTTGTCTCGCTTGTTTTTGCTAAGCCGTATGCTTAATCAGAAAAAAAACGTTTACAGATCAGGCACTTAAGCATGGTCATGTAGGCTGCATGTTTAAAGATCGCTAAAACACGTGAAGATAGGAGCGTTGTTAACCGTTGCGTTCAAGTGTGACGTACATTTAATAGATTAGATATAGAAGAATGAATAAGAAGGGAATTAAAGAAGGGAGCAAGAAGGAAACACAGTAGTGGATGAAAAACAAGATTCATCATTTTTGAGACAAAAAAGAAGCCTTTTTTGCACCGACTCGATCTCGAACCCATGCCCCTCGCTGCACAGCCACAAGTCTAATCCCTTGCACTACCGACGCCTGTTACTGTTGTCTATCCGTTGTGTCTACATACAAAAATTGGTCGATGGCTTTTTGTCTCGCTTGTTTTTGCTAAGCCGTATGCTTAATGAGCGAAAAAACATTTACAGATCAGGCACTTAAACATGGTCGTGTAGGCTGCATGCTTAAAGATCGCTAAAACACGTGAAGATAGGAGCGTTGTTAACCATTGCGTTCAAGTGCCACTTATATTTAATATATTAGATATAGAGGATTCAATAAGAAGGGAAATAAAGGAGGGAGCAAGAAGGAACCACAGTAGTGGTTGAAAAACAAGATTCAGCATTTATGACACAAAAACAGAGGACATTTCTGGCACCGACTCAGGCTCGAACCCATACCCCTCGCTTCACAGCCACAGGTCTAATCCCTTGCGCTACCGACAACTGTTACTGCTGTCTCTTGAATTGGCTACATACAAAAAATATTGGTCGATAGCATTCAGACTCGCTTGTTTTTTCTAAGCTGTGTGCTTAATGAGCAAAAAAAACATTTGCAGATCAGTCACTTAAGCATGGCCGTGTAGGTTGCATGTTAAAGGATCGTTAAAACATGTGAAGATAGGAGCGTTGTTAACCATTGCGTTCAAGTGCGACGTACATTTAAAATATTAGATATAGAAGAATCAATAAGAAGGGAATTAAAGAAGGGAGCTAGAAAGAAAAAGGCTTTTTTCGTACCGACTCGGTCTCGAACCCATGCCCCTCGCTTCACAGCCACAAGTCTAATCCCTTGCACTACCGACGCCTGTTACTGTTGTCTATCCGTTGTGGCTACATACAAAAATTGGTCGATGGCTTTTTGTCTCGCTTGTTTTTGCTAAGCCGTATGCTTAATCAGAAAAAAAAACGTTTACAGATCAGGCACTTAAGCATGGTCATGTAGGCTGCATGTTTAAAGATCGCTAAAACACGTGAAGATAGGAGCGTTGTTAACCGTTGCGTTCAAGTGTGACGTACATTTAATAGATTAGATATAGAAGAATGAATAGGAAGGGAATTAAAGAAGGGAGCAAGAAGGAAACACAGTAGTGGTTGAAAAACAAGATTCAGCATTTATGACACAAAAACAGAGGACATTTCTGGCACCGACTCAGGCTCGAACCCATACCCCTCGCTTCACAGCCACAGGTCTAATCCCTTGCGCTACCGACAACTGTTACTGCTGTCTCTTGAATTGGCAACATACAAAAAATATTGGTCGATAGCATTCAGACTCGCTTGTTTTTTCTAAGCTGTGTGCTTAATGAGCAAAAAAAAACATTTGCAGATCAGTCACTTAAGCATGGCCGTAAAGGCTGCATGTTAAAGGATCGTTAAAACATAGGAAGATAGGAGCGTTGTTAACCATTGCGTTCAAGTGCGACATACATTTAAAATATTAGACATAGAAGAATCAAAAAGAAGGGAATTAAAGAAGGGAGCTAGAAAGAAAAAGGAAAAAGGCTTTTTTCGTACCGACTCGGTCTCGAACCCATGCCCCTCGCTTCACAGCCACAAGTCTAATCCCTTGCACTACCGACGCCTGTTACTGTTGTCTATCCGTTGTGGCTACATACAAAAATTGGTCGATGGCTTTTTGTCTCGCATGTTTTTGCTAAGCCGTATTCTTAATCAGAAAAAAAACGTTTACAGATCAGGCACTTAAGCATGGTCATGTAGGCTGCATGTTTAAAGATTGCTAAAACACGTGAAGATAGGAGCGTTGTTAACCGTTGCGTTCAAGTGTGACGTACATTTAATAGATTAGATATAGAAGAATGAATAAGAAGGGAATTAAAGAAGGGAGCAAGAAGGAAACACAGTAGTGGTTGAAAAACAAGATTCAGCATTTATGACACAAAAACAGAGGACATTTCTGGCACCGACTCAGGCTCGAACCCATGCCCCTCGCTTCACAGCCACAGGTCTAATCCCTTGCGCTACCGACAACTGTTACTGCTGTCTCTTGAATTGGCTACATACAAAAAATATTGGTCGATAGCTTTCAGACTCGCTTGTTTTTTCTAAGCTGTGTGCTTAATGAGCAAAAAAAACATTTGCAGATCAGTCACTTAAGCATGGCCGTGTAGGCTGCATGTTAAAGGATCGTTAAAACATGTGAAGATAGGAGCGTTGTTAACCATTGCGTTCAAGTGCGACGTACATTTAAAATATTAGATATAGAAGAATCAATAAGAAGGGAATTAAAGAAGGGAGCTAGAAAGAAAAAGAGGCTTTTTCGTACCGACTCGGTCTCGAACCCATGCCCCTAGCTTCACAGCCAAAAGTCTAATCCCTTGCACTACCGACGCCTGTTACTGTTGTCTATCCGTTGTGGCTACATACTAAAATTGGTCGATGGCTTTTTGTCTCGCTTGTTTTTGCTAAGCCGTATGCTTAATCAGAAAAAAAACGTTTACAGATCAGGTAATTAAGCATGGTCATGTAGGCTGCATGTTTAAAGATCGCTAAAAAACGTGAAGATAGGAGCGTTGTTAACCGTTGCGTTCAAGTGTGACGTACATTTAATAGATTACATATAGAAGAATGAATAAGAAGGGAATTAAAGAAGGGAGCAAGAAGGAAACACAGTAGTGGATGAAAAACAAGATTCATCATTTTTGAGACAAACAAGAAGCGTTTTTTTGCACCGCCTCGATCTCGAACCCATGCCCCTCGCTGCACAGCCACAAGTCTAATCCCTTGCACTACCGACGCCTGTTACTGTTGTCTATCCGTTGTGGCTACATACAAAAATTGGTCGATGGCTTTTTGTCTCGCTTGTTTTTGCTAAGCCGTATGCTTAATGAGCGAAAAAACATTTACAGATCAGGCACTTAAACATGGCCGTGTAGGCTGCATGTTAAAGGATTGTTAAAACATGTGAAGATAGGAGCGTTGTTAACCATTGCGTTCAAGTGCGACGTACATTTAAAATATTAGATATAGAAGAAACGATAAGAAGGGAATTAAAGAAGGGAGCTAGAAAGAAAAAGAGGCTTTTTTCGTACCGACTCGGTCTCGAACCCATGCCCCTCGCTTCACAGCCACAAGTCTAATCCCTTGCACTACCGACGCCTGTTACTGTTGTCTATCCGTTGTGGCTACATACAAAAATTGGTCGATAGCTTTTTGTCTCGCTTGTTTTTGCTAAGCCGTATGCTTAATCAGAAAAAAAAACGTTTACAGATCAGGCACTTAAGCATGGTCATGTAGGCTGCATGTTTAAAGATCGCTAAAACACGTGAAGATAGGAGCGTTGTTAACCGTTGCGTTCAAGTGTGACGTACATTTAATAGATTAGATATAGAAGAATAAGAAGGGAATTAAAGAAGGGAGCAAGAAGGAAACACAGTAGTGGATGAAAAACAAGATTCATTTTCGAGACAAAAAAGAAGCCTTTTTTGCACCGCCTCGATCTCGAACCCATGCCCCTCGCTGCACAGCCACAAGTCTAATCCCTTGCACTACCGACGCCTGTTACTGTTGTCTATCCGTTGTGGCTACATACAAAAATTGGTCGATGGCTTTTTGTCTCGCTTGTTTTTGCTAAGCCGTATGCTTAATTAGCGAAAAAACATTTACAGATCAGGCACTTAAACATGGTCGTGTAGGCTGCATGTTTGAAGATCGCTAAAACACGTGAAGATAGGAGCGTTGTTAACCATTGCGTTCAAGTGCGACTTACATTTAATATATTAGAAGATATAGAAGAATAAAAAAGAAGTGAAATAAAGAAGGGAGCAAGAACGAAACACAGTAGTGGAAGAAAAACAAGATTCACCATTTATGAGACCAAAAACAGAGTCCATTCTTCGCACCGACTCGATCTCGAACCCAAGCCCCTCGCTTCACAGCCGCAGGTCTATTCCCTTGGGCTACCGACGCCTGTTACTGCTGTCTATTGAATCGGCTACATACGAAAATATTGGTCGATGGCTTTCAGTCTCGCTTGTTTTTTCTAAGCTGTGTGCTTAATGAGCAAAAAAACCATTTGCAGATCAGCCAGTTAAGCATGACCGTGTAGGCTGCATGTTAAAGGATCATTAAAACATGTGAAGATAGGAGCGTTGTTAACCATTGCGTTCAAGTGCGACTTACATTTAATACATTAGATATAGAAGAATAAATAGGAAGGGAAATAAAGAAGGGAGCAAGAACGAAACACAGTAGTGGATGAAAAACAAGATTCACTATTTATGACACAAAAAACAGAGGCCAATTCTGGCACCGACTCAGGCTCGAACCCATGCCCCTCGCTTCACAGCCACAGGTCTAATCCCTTGCACTACCGACGCCTGTTAATGTTGTCTATCCGTAGTGGCTACATACGAAAATTGGTCGATGGCTTTTTGTCTCGCTTGTTTTTGCTAAGCCTTATGCTTAATGAGCGAAAAAACATTTACAGATCAGGCACTTAAGCATGACCGTGTAGGCTGCATGTTAAAGGATCATTAAAACATGTGAAGATAGGCGCGTTGTTAACCATTGCGTTCAAGTGCGACTTACATTTAATACATTAGATATGGAAGAATAAATAGGAAGGGAAATAAAGAAGGGAGCAAGAACGAAACACAGTAGTGGATGAAAAACAAGATTCACTATTTATGACACAAAAAACAGAGGCCAATTCTGGCACCGACTCAGGCTCGAACCCATGCCCCTCGCTTCACAGCCACAGGTCTAATCCCTTGCACTACCGACGCCTGTTAATGTTGTCTATCCGTAGTGGCTACATACAAAAATTGGTCGATGGCTTTTTGTCTCGCTTGTTTTTGCTAAGCCGTATGCTTAATCAGAAAAAAAAACGTTTACAGATCAGGCACTTAAGCATGGTCATGTAGGCTGCATGTTTAAAGATCGCTAAAACACGTGAAGATAGGAGCGTTGTTAACCGTTGCGTTCAAGTGTGACGTACATTTAATAGATTAGATATAGAAGAATGAATAAGAAGGGAATTAAAGAAGGGAGCAAGAAGGAAACACAGTAGTGGATGAAAAACAAGATTCATCATTTTTGAGACAAAAAAGAAGCCTTTTTTGCACCGCCTCGATCTCGAACACATGCCCCTCGCTGCACAGCCACAAGTCTAATCCCTTGCACTACCGACGCCTGTTACTGTTGTCTATCCGTTGTGGCTACATACAAAAATTGGTCGATGGCTTTTTGTCTCGCTTGTTTTTGCTAAGCCGTATGCTTAATTAGCGAAAAAACATTTACAGATCAGGCACTTAAACATGGTCGTGTAGGCTGCATGTTTAAAGATCGCTAAAACACGTGAAGATAGGAGCGTTGTTAACCATTGCGTTCAAGTGCGACTTACATTTAATATATTAGAAGATATAGAAGAATAAAAAAGAAGTGAAATAAAGAAGGGAGCAAGAACGAAACACAGTAGTGGAAGAAAAACAAGATTCACCATTTATGAGACCAAAAACAGAGTCCATTCTTCGCACCGACTCGATCTCGAACCCAAGCCCCTCGCTTCACAGCCGCAGGTCTATTCCCTTGGGCTACCGACGCCTGTTACTGCTGTCTATTGAATCGGCTACATACGAAAATATTGGTCGATGGCTTTCAGTCTCGCTTGTTTTTTCTAAGCTGTGTGCTTAATGAGCAAAAAAACCATTTGCAGATCAGCCAGTTAAGCATGACCGTGTAGGCTGCATGTTAAAGGATCATTAAAACGTGTGAAGATAGGAGCGTTGTTAACCATTGCGTTCAAGTGCGACTTACATTTAATACATTAGATATAGAAGAATAAATAGGAAGTGAAATAAAGAAGGGAGCAAGAACGAAACACAGTAGTGGATGAAAAACAAGATTCACTATTTATGACACAAAAAACAGAGGCCAATTCTGGCACCGACTCAGGCTCGAACCCATGCCCCTCGCTTCACAGCCACAGGTCTAATCCCTTGCACTACCGACGCCTGTTAATGTTGTCTATCCGTAGTGGCTACATACGAAAATTGGTCGATGGCTTTTTGTCTCGCTTGTTTTTGCTAAGCCGTATGCTTAATGAGCAAAAAAACATTTACAGATCAGGCACTTAAGCATGGTTGTATAGGCTGCATGTTTAAGGATCGTTAAAACATGTGAAGATAGGAGCGTTGTTAACCGTTGCGTTCAAGTGCGACGTACATTTAAAATATTAGATATAGAAGAATCGATAAGAAGGAAAATAAAGAAGGGAGCAAGAAGGAAACACAGTAGTGGATGAAAAACAAGATTCACCATTTTTGAGACAAAAAACAAGGGCCATTTCTGGCACCCATTCGGGCTCGAACCCATGCCCCTCGCTTCAGCCGCAGGTCTATTCCCTTGGGCTACCGACTCATGTTACTGCTGTCTATTGAATCGGCTACATACAAAAAATATTGGTCGATGGTTTTCAGTCTCGCTTGGTTTTTCTAAGCTGTGTGCTTAATGAGCAAAAAAACATTTGAAGATCAGTCACTTAAGCATGGCCGTGTAGGCTGCGTGTTAAAGGATCGTTAAAGCATGTGAAGATAGGAGCGTTGTTAACCATTGCGTTCAAGTGCGACTTACATTTAATAAATTAGATATAGAAGCATAAATAAGAAGGGAAATAAAGAAGGGAGCAGGAACGAAACACAGTAGTGGATGAAAAACAAGATTCACCATTTATGAGACAAAAAACAGAGGCCATTCTTTGCACCGACGCGGTCTCGAACCCATGCCCCTCGCTTCACAGCCACAGTTCGAATCCCTTGCACTACCGACGCCTGTTATTGTTGTCTATCCCTAGTGGCTACATACGAAAACTGGTTGGCTTTTTGTCTCGCTTGTTTTTGATAAGCCGTATGCTTAATGTGCAAAAAAAAACATTTATAGATCAGGCAGTTAAGCATGGTTGTATAGGCTGCATGTTTAAGGATCGTTAAAACATGTGAAGACAGGAGCGTTGTTAACCGTTGCGTTCAAGTGTGACGTACATTTAATAGATTAGAAGATAGTTTGAACAAAAATCACGCTTCAAACCTACATTTTGGGTTCCATTTAAACTAATCCAACGTGATCATAATCACTATTCTATTATGAGTTCTTATTGGCGCGAAAGAGCCAGCAGAGCTTTTAAATTTGATCTCAAATGACAGGGGTGCCAATTTAAATTAGAGGGGACTGTAATTTTTCTATGGGTATAAAAATTCTTACAAAGGAGGGATTCAAAAACTCAAACTCCTGCAAACTGGACAGAAGCATTGACCACTCGGCTATCACTCCCTTGCGATATCTAATCTTACAGCCACTTTGCGGAATAGAGCAATTTAGGTGATGCAAAGAAGTCAAGTACAAAAAAGTCACTGAAGACGTGAAATCGAAAGAACGTTCTAAAACAAAACGGTCAATCAATAAGTTTGCTCAAAAAACACGTTTACAATAATTGCCTTAAACGTCGTTCGAGAGCAATTAAAAAACACAGCGCACCAATAAAATCCAAATCATTGGGATTTTAAAAATAGGGCCGCAAAAATATTGGTGAACAATATGAGGGCGGCTATTAATCAACACTCTAATCTGACTTAAAAGTCATGACATCAAAAATCGAAAAGTGTGAACAGATCTTGAAAAAAAGCGCACCAATACAATCCGAATCCTTTGGATTGTACAAAAGGGAGGCCACCCAAATGATAGCTGTTGAGACTCTGACGGCGGCTATTAATAACTATCATTACATTAATCAGGACAAAATAACAGATTTTTGTCATCTAGGTAAAGGGGATTTCGAGATATTAGCTCCTGCTACTTATGCTGCAACGGCTGAACCCGTAATTATATCCACTTTCGTTTGTAATTTGTTTCCCTAACAAAATTCTATTCAATTCAAATTAAATTTTGCATCGATCTTCACACTACTAAGACAAAGAGCAAAATCTTTGCTCAATACTTTCAACTCACAGAAGCTAGATTTTAATCAAAATATTACAACAGTCTGACCAGGCCTGAAAAACCATCAACTTAAGCGAGCATCATCCAGACTGGTCAGATTTTTTAAAACTTATTCACGGTGAAACCAGCAAAAAATGGAGAGAATAAACTGCTGCATTTCAAAAAGCATATTTAGTGATCAAAACACCACGGCCATTTGAATAACTCGAAAACTACTCCAGCAAGCGCAAAAGTAAAAATTTGACTATTTGTTTACTTTCCATTTTTACTTTCTATTTGTTTCAACGATAGTCTAAAACACAGGCTCCATTTACGAATGATTCCAATTCTCTTACCTTTCCAAGAAATCGATCTTTGCCGCACTGGGAGATGAGGAGGCAGCCAAAATTCTTTGGGCACCATCTGAACAACCCAAGCCTGAAGCACCACTATCAGATCCAGTTGCAACCGGAGGTGCCAGTTCATCAATCACTTCTTTAACTCTATTCCTTCCAGCAGAACTGAATTCAATAATTCGAGCAAGTACAAGCTTTATGTGGTGTACAGCACTGCCACAGTTGTAATTATGGTGATACACACTCGATTCCCTCAAGTCACTCATTGTATAATTCTTGCCCTCTCGGTGAAGTTTATTGTGCAACTTTATTAGTAAACTAAGAATATCTTCTTTGACCTAAAAACCAAACAAAATTATTTTTTAATCGTTCCGACCAGTGGAGGCGATGCAAGAGACGGTACTTACGACGTAGTTTCTCGCGTCGGATTTCAAACTCTGCAGGTCTAAAACATCAAGATAACATTGTAGAATTATCAAATATCGCAACCTATTTCAGCTCACATTTTCAAATTCTTTTTTGGTTCCCATTTTTTTATGTCCGTCTGTTTAACTTACTAAATGGGGCCAATTTTAAAATATTCCAAAAATACTAAAATGAGGGATAAATTAAAGATGGGACTATAAAAGATTGAGTAAAAGAATTATAAAACTAACATTGAGATTTATAAAGTGACTTCTCCGCTACATAATCCACGAAAGAGCTACAGTTTTCAACCACTGAGTCATGGGGGAACCAAGACTTGAAGTCAATATCCACCAAACTCTTCTGCCGATCCTGTGATTTACTTGATGGGCATTCTGTTTCGACTGTACTCGTTGTTGACAATGGCGCTGAGGAAGATGTAGTGGATGTCGCTGTGCCGTATTTTGAATAGTAATCAATGGACAGAGACAGAAGGTGCACTGCCAGGGCCAGCAGAGACTCAGGGAGCGAGTTCTCGCTGTGTACAGCCTAAAACCGCACGGCATAAATTCTATGTGCTCATATTATTTGAATCAGCCACGCAAGTATGCCTCATAAAAGAATGCACTTTTCCCCAAGAAAAATGGCGAAAAAACTTCTGAAAAAAATTAATTCCGTTTCCGCTATCAGTTCAGCAGCTGTTATTCACCAAAAAGACCCATTATAAATTCCAAAAAAAAAAATTAAACGTACAGTATTCTCTGTAGTAGTGAAAATTTCAAAATTTATTGAACTAACTTGCACTGATAGGCCGTTGTACGACTTATCAGAGCTTTCTTCAAAGTTGTGTAACAACATCAGCAAAAGAAAAGTTTTTATTGAAAAGATGCTTACTTCTTTTGCAGATTACTTCTATACGAATACAGGGACCCTCAGTTTCTTTCACCAGGGAAAAGCCCTCTGAAAACACTTTTCCAAGACGAAAAAAATTTTGGTCTAGAGAGCAAAGCATTGAAAAAAAAGCAGGATTTGGAGAAATATCAAGTTTTCTCTCTAACATTTTTTTTAGATCTTACTTAATAGGATAAGGTAGATAGAAAAATGTTTTTCACCCGCTTGCCTAACCGTCGCCAATTAAAACATTAGTTCACCCCCTCTTATCTCACAAAACTCTAAAACATAGCAAATAATTCACTAATGGCGAACCCGGGTTGTTCATCATACAAAATTCTTAGTAGTCATACTAATACTAGGTCATATAGGATTCCTAGTAATCATACTAGGTCATATATGATTTGTATGATTTCTTGGTGTTATACAAGGATCATATATGATTTCCCAGAAATCATACAGGGATCATACAAAAAAAATTTCAAAGGCTAAAAATTGAATAATTTTCCTTTTCTAAGTTGAAAAAATTTCTTGGAAATCAAACAAGGTCATATATGACACATAAAACATTGACTGGTGCCACAAAATTTCCTATATTGTAGTCAGAGGACATATTAAAATATTTTACCGCAATTGCAAAACATATTTTTTTCTTTGTGTACGCTAAAAATAACTTCTGTGCAATTGTAACTTATTCACAAAACGAATTTGAGGTTATATGCAAAGTTTTTTTTTAAATGTTTCTTATAAATGAGCATTTGTATGTATTAACTGGCGTCAGAGAATATCAAAACTTCAGGTATATATTTGGCCTTACTCTTTTATTTAGAGACCAACTTTGCAAATGATATCGTACGTTAGGGTCTTTTGGCGGATCACAAAGTGATGCCGGGGAATCACATGGGCAATGCTTTAACGAATGACATTTAAAAAACATGGAAAAAGGTTTACGAAAAATAGATTTATGATTCTTGGGAATCATACAAGGATCATATATGGTTTCTTGGTAATCATACACGGATCATATATGGTTTCTTGGTAATCATACAAGGATCATGTATGACTTCTTAGTAGTCATACAACGATCGTACCAGGAAATACGTTATGATTTGTATGACATCAAATATGATCCTTGTATTACTACTATGGAGTGTCGACTCGGGAATACTCATGTTTCTTCTTCACTTTATTATTGCTATCGAGACCTGAAGTCAAATACCAAAACGTATTTGGTTAGTTAGCAAAAGTTCGACTGCTTAGGGAGATCATATGGGGATTGTCGCTGAGTTCTTTAGAAATTTTAAACGAGGCAATTGATGGTGATACAACTGCATGAACTATTGACTGAAAGAAGTGGGCTTCGCTGTACCATTTCGGATGACTAATGAGTAATCAAAACTAAAAGTAGAAGAGTTTGACAAAAAATTTTGCAATTCAGTTTTCAAAATCAATAGGGTCATCATTAGCTGTTCCTTTCTTTCCTTACTTCAAACGAAGTCCGCAAAAGAAAATGCATTATGTAAGACACATTGCCGCCTTGATTACGGTTTCTAATTTTCTCACTGGCAGCACCATTGAAACTAAATTCAGTGCCAGTAGGACTCGCGCCTGTGAATCCTCATATGTGTTTAGTGAGATGAAAGACCTTTTCGGTTTGCTTCACTCTCCTTCGTTCGATAATTTTCACTTAAAATTTCTCCAGCACTTTGTCCATTTATGTCGCAGTAATAACAGATTACTAATCGAAGAAAAACGTTCAATTAAATCAAATCAATTTGACCTGAATTATTTTTTCATGTTATCTAATTGTGCGTGGTTTGGTTTCATTGCTCAAGTTCTCTACAAATTTTCTCTCTTTTTGTTTCAATAGTTTTTAGAGAAATCCAATTGTAACCATTATTTTCAATAGTTCTGATCTTGTTTCACCGTGATTTCAGTCAAAACTTGCAAACTTTTCATAGCGAAAATTTAAAGTATTCACTTGTTTGAATCTCGAAAGTGATATTGAAATAGTTATGGTAGACAAAGTTAAATTTTTGTAAAGTTTCTAGCACTTTTGACGAGTGTGAGATCGTCTTTGGACGATGATTAGCAACAAAGAAGACCTAGATTGCGTTCTTTTCGTTGACGTACGTTTAAGGATCCAGTTCACAAGGGATCCAGTTCGCACTGCATCCTCGCTCCAGCTCAGTAATAATGGCACAAACTTGTTGTTATGAAGTTAGTTTTTGTTTTTTCAGATATTATATAAATGCTGTTGTTCAATGTTTGTTTCTCTATTTTTAGGACAATTTTATGAATAATCAATTGAGTATACTACCAGCCATAAGATTTTTAATCATTTGCTTCAATTTTTCAATATTTTTTTAATACAATCTACAAGCACATTCTTCTATTTTTATTACATTGTAAAAATTGGACATTCTAATTGGACATTCTCTTAGTTGGCCTAACACATTGCAAACCTGCTGTCTCTCTCCATTAAAGTTACTCCTAATTCATCCTATGACAGTTGAGTTGTGTAAATTTATGCTGAAATTTTAACGAGTGTTGACGATTGTAGAGAATTAAATTCTGCTATCTGCTTTTCTTGTTCCAACTGATCTAAGCGCTTTTACCTTTGATTATCGAACACAGATTGGTCACATTGCATTGGATTGTCCTTTTATTGCATTGTCATTTTGTTTCAAAAAACAGTCGGAAAAATTCCGCAAGCGACTCCAAGCAACAGACGATCCAGAAAAAAACGGCCAAAATCAGCCTAAATCAATCTTTTGTCTGAATTATTCGTAGCCTCGCCAGCTATTTAAAAAAACTATTAAAAAACAAAAATCCATATCGTAAAGAGGACAGCAAATTCTGACAACAAAACATATTCTTAAATCTAAAAAGCATTACATTATTGGGAACCCAGACGGTAACCTTAGAAAACGCTCAAAATATTGTCAGATGGACAAACACTGATAAGCTAAATACAACTGACCGGGATCCTAATTAAAAGGCAAAAAATTCTAAAATTTTAGATCTCTTCAAAACAAAATACCAATCAAAAGATAGATGGGAAAAAAGGCATATGACATAGTTCAAAATGTTACAGAATCATAAAAACCTAAAATACAATTTAGGCATCAAGAAAATCTTTAATTTTTTAACGTCATAAAATTTCAACTAACTTTTTTTCTGTTCCTGGCATCTTTTTAAAATGAAAAATAGTAATAGCAAAAATTATATTTATTAGAAGAAAAGCAAAGGGAAAAGATAGAGCAAAAAAAGTTCATATCCGAAAGCTAGCTCTTACAAATAAAATTACAAATAAACTTAAGAACTTACAAATAAACTTATTATCAGGTCAAGTAAAAAAAAAACAGAAAGTAGCACAGAAAATCAAAAAAATATCACTGATCCAGTTAGCTAAATGCAAATAATTGCAGACAAAAATGTAAAAAAAACTACGGAAAAAGCTAAAAACCCTTAATCTTATTTAACATTTCATATTCATAAACGCAAAGCAAATAAAAATATAGGTAATGTCAAAATTTTATGCAATCGCATCACAAACAATCCAGAGAAACATAATTGGGCAAATTTCTCAATTGTGGAGGCTAGGCTCACAATGCAAAAAATGACGTCACGCACACTTCAGTTGAAATTGCATGAACAAATAAAAGAAAGCAGATTTTGAAGTGGTTGTGACGTCATATGGTCGTAACAAAAATCGCGCGACGAAATACTAAAAATCAAGATAAGGCCAATAATAGCCCCAGCTATCGCTGTGCGGCATTCTAAAAGAATAGCTTTTATTATATATAAAGAGTTCAGTAAAATCACATAGCCATCCTACGTCCAAGCTAAAACAGAGAAAACAGAAACCAAAGCATTGAAATATAGAAAAAAGTGCGAAAAAATCTGAACGCTGCTAAGATCTAAAACACAAAAAAATACTTTATTCGCTGAGATTAGTGTGCAAAACACTGTTCTCAAGCGTCCCAAAACTCACAGAGTCCAGCTTCATAACTCACAAATGCTAAATATTAACAATGTAACAATTGGAACTGAACCAGATACTGATTCGACAAAAACACAGACATAGCCGGCAGATTACCGGAATAGCTGCGAACAACACCTGCTTTCCGTGTAATAAAGAGAGTATCAGGCAGATGTAAGTTGATGAATTTATCGAACAACGGTCAAAAAGCTATTTAAAAAACGTTCATGGATAAATAAAAAGGATTGTAAAACTTCACTCCTACGAAGACTAGTTTTGTAGCGACCTTCATTTAGCTTATGAGTTGCTTAGAACTCAATCTAATTCAAAATAAAATTAAGTTTAGCAAGGGCAAAGGGCATTTTATTGACTGAGGTAAGTCACGCATTGCCAAAATCTAATCACGCAAATGACCTTAAAGCTTTTGCTAACGAGAGCGAGAATTGAAGTCAAGCGCATTCAAACGCCGTTAATAAAAAGCATTGAAAAATAGGACTTCTATCTTTGCTGCGTGCTAATGAAAACCGAAAGAAATGCGTCAGACATTGTAGCAAATTCAGTGAGACAAATTCCCGAAGCAACTTCAAGCGTCAAACGTTCCAAAAAATCTTTAAAAACAGCCTAAATCATTGTCTTTTGTCGGAAAACAACTCTTGAGTCACCGGTTATTTAAAATTATTAAAAATTTTATGTAAACCGGAGATGAAATTTTAACAAAACACAGAAATCGTTTTAATCATTTCTAAGCATTGCATTATTAACAACCCAGCCGGTAACGCTAAAAAGCCATAACTTTTCAGATGGAAAAACACTGGTCTCAACTTAAAAAAAACTACAAAAATCATTTCATTCGCTGAGATCAGTGTGCAAGACACTGTTATCAAGCGTCCCAAGCCTCACGAAGTCCAGGTTCACAGCTCAAAAATAGGAAATAATATCAATATAACAATTGAAACAGAACCAGATACTGAACCGACTAAAACACAGACAGAGCCGGCAGATTGCCGAAATAGCTGAGATAAACACTTGATTTCCACATATTATAGAAAGGATCAGACCGATAAAAATTGACAGATAACGTTAGAAAACGCCCAAAATATTATCAGATGGAGAAACAATGGTAAAATAAACTAAACTGACCGGGCTCCTAATAATAAAGGTAAAAAGTCTAAAATCTCAGATCTCTTCATATAAAATTAACAATCAAAAGATACGTAAGAAAAACAGTGAAAGAAAGCATTCAAAAATTTGAACTTTTTCAGCTTTGCCGCGTGCTAGATTAAACATACCCGGCAGATTGCCGGAAAATAGCCGCCGTTGATAAAAGAAGCATCATTGGAATTGAAAGAATAGATATGGAAAAGAATTTTGTACAAAAACATCTTCTAAGTCCGATTTATTTTGATGGCATTTCGTAGTTGAACAAGCTGCAAAATGAGGTAAAGCGAAACATTTTTTGTTCGATGAAGTAAAAAAAAATAGGAACGCTATAATAGCCGGCTAAAAAAGAAGAGGGCGGCTAATAAAAATGAGTGTCAGACGAAACAAAACAGTCAAAAATTCCAAAAGCCACTCCAAGCGTCAAAGTTCCAGGAAAAATCATAAACGTAGCCTATATCATTTCCTTCTGTCTGAGAACTGTTCTTAGCCTCGCCAGCTATTTGTAAAAATTGTTGAAAATTTAAATCCCTGTCGTAACGCAAAAGCAAATATTAACAAAACACAGAAATCTCAAATCAAAACCGAACTTTTCAGATGGACAAACATCGGTAAGCTAAATAAAAAAGTCGGACTCCTAATTGTAAAGACAAACAAGTCTACAAATACAGATCTTTTCAAATAAAATTGAGAACCAAAAGAAACTGGGGACAAAAAGGCTTATAACTTTGTTCGAAATGTAACAGAATTGAAAACATACAAACTACAATTTAGGTATTACGCAATTCATTAACTTTTTAACGTCACAAAATTTCTACATTTTTTCCGTCCCGTACTTGACATCTTTTTAAAATTTAAGAAATCTTAGAATTTACAAAAAAAATAATAATTTAAAATATCTTTTTATATCTGGTCAAGTAAAGTAAAACAGCCAAAAGTAGCAGATAATTCTGAGAGCTCCAGTAAGCTAAATGCAATTAACTGCAAACAAAAAGTAAGAAAAACTAAAAAAGCTAAAATCTTAAATGTTTTTTATTCATAAAATTATAGGTAATGGCACAAACGCAAATATATTTAACAGAAAAAAAGGTGTGATTTTTTGATTGTGGAGGCTAGGGTCACAAAGCAAAAAATAAAAAAAAACAGACACAAGCTTGAGAACTAAGGTAAAGCGAAACAAATTTCATTCCCCGACAGCAATAATAGCCCACCGAAAAGATGAGGGCCGGCTATTAAAAAGCAAAAATATATAACCAAATGCCCAAAAGCGGTTAAAAACGGTTGTCTATATTCACCATTCCCTAAAAACCACTTTCCAAAGTAGAATTTTTAAAGTTCACTTAACGCAGCACATAATTTGTTTAGAAAATAGTTCACAGACCAAATGTACTTAGCTTTATTTCAAATCATAACGTTGTCTGAACAAAAAGTACTTCCGGTTAAAACCTCAAATAAACCAAAACTCCTCTTCGAGTCGTAACAACCAGAAAAACAGCAATATAGCTGATCTCAGCTTACAACTTCTCAGCAAAAAAAACAATTTTCAAATTCTATTCACAATTTTCAAAGCAACGAGACACTAGCGTCGGAAGAATTGCTCCTGAACGACTAGTGGGAGCTCTAATCAATAGCAGCCGGCTTCAGTCGGGAAGAGGAGCCTAAATGGGACTAAGAATTTCAATAGTGGGCTTCAAATAACCACATTAGAGGTTAACATATACCACTAAAAATGGCACCAGTTTTGGCGCACTTTTTATTTGACTTTTAGTATTAAATTGCGGCCAATTTAGTTCAGCTGCTTGAAATTGTGATTGAGAGAGAATATTTGATCACGCGAAACGCAAAAAATGAAGGGAGTAAAAGTCACTCGAAAAGCCAAAACGGTCAAGCAAAAACTTTGCATAAAAAAGACACAGGTTTACAATAATTGCTTCTCTACGAGAGCAATTAATAACCAACTGTTTTCAACCCAGCATCCACGTATAAAAATTACGAGGTACTTGGGATATATTTATACATTCCTACTGCTAAGTTCGACCAATCAAATTTGTCATGAAGAGGTTGGTGAAATTACATTATTATTATAACACTTTTATGACTTCAATTCAATTGCATTTAGAAGATATACATTATCAAATTAGACTTAAAAAGTGAGTGCAGAGGTCACTTTATTGAGTGAGGAAAATCATGTATGCTAAAAAAATTTATAACACGCTTGACCAAAAACGTATACAGAATGCAGTAACAAATATCCCCACACAAAGTCATCTGCTAGTGGTAGATGTCACCTTGGAAACAGAAAAAAGTATAACTTTGAATTCTCGGCGCTTGATTCAATGGTTTTAAAAAAACCGTAAGAAGACATTTTTTTTAAAAAAACTACGATATGGCCAATAGAAGCCCCAAATCATTTAGCGGCTATTAATATCCGGCATATTGCCGAAAAAAGATGCCAAGAGGCTGTTGAAGCCTTGGATTCTGGAAAAAATCTGCAGAAAAAACTAAAAAAAAACAACTCATTAGTTCCAATTGAACCGAGAAAAGAAATATAGCCGGCAAATTGTCAGAAAATAGCCGCTGTTGACGCACTTGATGCACATCAGGATTGAAACAGAAAGAAGAACAGAGAGAAATCGCGACCGAAGTTATTTCTGGTTTTTAGTGTCAAAAAGGGTTCTAATTTGACCTGCAGTTTCAATTAAACTGTAAAACTATACTTAATTCAGCTTCTAAACTGAACGCTATTAAGCTTAATACTAACATCAGTTAGCAATCATTCTGATGAACTTTGATAACCTAATTCTGTATAACTTAATTTAATGACCGGGCATTATCGGTTTAACCCGTTATTTTGATTTCGCTCTTTTGACTTTGACTTCATCCATTACACTGCGTAATTCAATGCGTGAAAAAATTTAAAATTTTAGTTGGAACAGTGAGTGAGGTAAGTCAGAAGTCAAGCGTAAAATCGTGACTTATGTAAAACGTGATCAAAAGGTAAAGCGAATTTAAAAAACATAGCAGGGCAGGTCTTGACGTACAATTCAAAGAAATTTAATTGACTAAACAAAAAAATAGACCTAGAAAGGACAACGACTGAATTCGGAAAACCATTGCTAAAAACTCAGATAAAAAACATAGCTGGCAGATTGCCAGAAAATAGCCGCAATAGATTCGTAGATCGACAGTCTAAAAAAACAGTGAAAAAGACAGACCAAAAAAATTTCGTCTTTTCATTGAAGGCTGATCTGTTATACTTTGATTAAAAATCTGTATAAGTTATTGCTGCCTCTATTAGCTGATCTCAAATAACCTTCATTTAGAGTGACACACACCCATTTGACCTTATCTCTTTCAATTAAAGTAAATAAAAGTCAATTTCAAATTGAGGAAGTCATTTTTGAGAGTGAGGTAAGTCAAGTGTGACCAAAAATTTAATCACGCGCATGAACAAAAAAATCGCTCCACTAAGAGCGAAAAATGATGTCACACATGCAATTCAGTTGAAATTGCATGAACGAATGAACAAAAAGTGGCTGTGACGTCATATGGTCGTAACAAAAATCATGACGACGAAATAAAAAAACATAGCAGGACAAGTCCTGACGTACAATTCAAAGAATTTACATTCACTAAACAGAAAAACTAGACCTAGAATGGACTATGAGTGAATTGAGAAAACAATTTCAAAAAAAATCAGATCAAAAAATAAGAAAAAAAAAACAAAAAAAAATCAATGTCAAAATGCCGCATGTGAACAAAAAACCACTAGCGAGTAATGAAAATTTAATTCAAACAATAAACTAGGCCTAAAATGAGCTGTGAATGGATTGGGAAAACCATTTAGAAAAAAATCCGATTCGAAAAATCGAAAAAACAGTAAAAATTAGAGTGAAATTGCCGCATGTGAACAAAAAACCACTACCGAGAAACCGAATTTTTGTTCAAACACCACTTTCGCACTCTACTTTAAAATTAGAGCGAAAAAAATTCACGCCGCAAAACCACTCGCTTTTTCGCTCCATTTCCTGTTTAGGCGTGACCGAAATCACTACTCCAATTTGACTTCAAAAATCATGAAAATGTGTGAACAGATCTTAAAAAAAAACATAGCAGGACAAGTCCTGACGTAAAATTCAAAGAATTTTCATTGACTAAACAGAAAACTAGACCTAGAACGGACTATGAATGGATTGGAATAACCATTTAGAAAAAAATCCGATCCAAAAAATCGAAAAAACAGTAAAAATCAAAGTGAAATTGCCGCATGTCAACAAAAAATTACTAGCGAGAAAGCGAATTTTTGTTCAAACCCCGTTTTCTCACTCTACTTTAAATTTAGAGCAAAAAAATTTCACGCCGCAAAACCACTCGCTTTTTCGCTCCACTTCCTGTTTCGGCGTGACCAAAATCACTACTCCAATATGACTTCAAAAATCATGAAAATGTGTGAACAGATCTTAAAAAAAACAAAAGACAGCGCCCCAATACAATTCAAATTCTTTGAATTGTAAAAAACCAAGAGAAGGCCAATAATAGCCCCAGCTATCGCTGTGCGGCTATTAATAAAAAACAAAGTCAATGTCGAAATGCCGCATGAAAACAAGAAACCACTAGTGAGAAATGCAAATTTGGTTCATACAAAAACCTAGGCCTACAATGAACAGCGAGAAAGCGAATTTTTGTTCAAACGCCGTTTTCTCACTCTACTTTAAAATTAGAGAACAAAAATTTCACGGCGCGAAACCACTCGCTTTTTCGCTCCACTTCGTGTTTCGGCGTGACCAAAATCACCTCTCAAAATTGACTTCAAAAATCATGAGAATGTGTGAACAGATCTTAAAAAAGACAGCGCCGCAATACAATTCAAATTCTTTGAATTGTAAAAAGGAGAGCGCCTAAATAATAGCCGTTGAAAGGCTGACGGCGGCTATTAAAAACATCAAAGTTACAAAACTTCTAAATATAAAATGAGATGTTCAATTTCTGTTAAAATTTCCGAAGCTAATAAAACTGGAACCAATTTGAGCAACAATTGTCGACCAGAGATTTGCTTACAGAAAACTGAAAAAAAGGGCCTAAAATTGATTTGAAAAGGTCAAAATCAGCAAATGGTTGAACTTGAGAATAATTATGAAAAAAAATGTCTATTAACTTTCCAAAAGCTTAACCAAATTTGCAGCCCAGTTCAACCATTCCATTCAACAAGAACAAAATGAGCGAAACTTAGAGAAAGAACGTCTTTGTTTTTAAAGAATTTTGCATTAAAAAAGGCACGTTTACAGTTATTGCCTCAAACTTTGTTCGTGAGCAATAGAAGACACAAGAGCTCCAGCTTCGCAGCTGTAAAGATGCGTTAAGAGACCAACAGTACTAAAATAATGGATACATACTTCGATGGAGAAAAATTTGTGAAGAAAAGCAAACCTTGTATAGAACCGTGAATACTATTCCCAAAACGGTTTTTGACTGCAGTATATTGAGCAGACTCTCGTAATGCACACTAATAGCCTTGAGAGGCTTGAAGGGTGGCCATACGTTTTCAGCAGCTGTGCAGTAGCCATTGGTCGCCATTCTAAAGATCAACAACTTTTAAAATTTTAAAATTCGCCATTAGTAAGTTGAGATCTCAACACAAGAAGCAGTCAAATACAGCCGACTGAAACATTACAACACATAATCCAGTTGATAAAATTATTTTACATTTCAAACTATCCGTTTTTATTAAAATCGCGCTCAGATTGTTTCAAAGTTAGTGCGCTCAAAGTTAGAGTGCGCTTTTCTAAGTCAATGACAAGATTAATCAAACTGCAGTATAAAATGTTACCAATATAGGCAACGGAAGAAACATGTTTTTGTTTTTAAAAAATGCAGTCCTCTCACTCCAATTCCGAAACACTGAACGAAAAAGTCGATAGCGGGAGTATGAAATTGGTAACTACCAAGGAAAGAAGGTAATTAATGAAAAACATCCAAAAATTTTTGGCTTTCAGCTGTGTTTCAAAATGTGAGAAATAAGTAAATAGCGAAAAAAATTGCCTTACACGCTCGAGTATCTGTGCATTGCATTCTGGAAGTCACTTTTCCTCATACTCCTCAAACTTGTGTGCAGAGGATCAAAACTGAGGAGCCACGACTGAAGGGTAGGTTGGTAGATTCCCTGTCTCATCACTCCATCTGAACCCAGACCAGGTGGGGAGAACACAGCCAGCAGCTCCATCAACGTCTCAGCCATCTCTTTAAACTCGCTCTAATACAGGAACACAATCAAACTTCGTCAAACTTATAGAACACGTTAAATATGTAGATCATCTTTTTCAATTCCTGATATCTATGAGTCAACTGTTCATCATATGATTGAAAGAGATGCACTTTGAAAAAATGGAAACATTCATACTATTACAAATCCTTAAAAACGATTATTTACTACAAATCGAATGAGTAAATCGCGCTAAATACGAAACAAACCCGGCAGATTGCCGAAAAGCCGCCGTTGATTCCCATAACCAAGATTGGGATTGAAAGAAAAAACTAGTGAAAAAAAGATTTTTGTCCAAACAATTTTCAAGTATGAACTATTTTGTTTTATTTTAGAGCTGACTGTACTCCTGTTCCATAGTGAGACCAAACATGGGCTAGTATCAAAGACAATAAGCACTAGAGATGGTAACTAAGAACAAAGTTAGAGAAACGGGCATCTAAAATTGGGCTGTATGGGTTTATCCCGTTTCTAATTCTGATTCCGTTTTTCGATACTGACTCCGTTCATTTTGAAATGATTTGGTGAGCAACTGCAGTCTGAAATCACTTTTAGCAGAAAGAGGGAAGAGTGAAACTAACCTAGAGAAGTCAAAAAGATTTCAACCAAAATGTTGAACAAGCTGAGAACTAAGGTAAAGAGAAAAATTTTTATTCGACGAGGTAATAAAAGCAGGACGAGTCCTGATGTACAGTTCAAAGAATTTTCATTGACTAAACAAAAAAATCAGACTTAGAACGGATTATGAGTGAATTGGGAAAACCAGTTCTAAAAAAATCAGATCAGAAAAATAAAACAGAAAATCAATGTCAAAATTCTGCAATTGAACAGAAAACCGCAGGTAAATAAAATCGTTCCAACAAAAAACTAGGCCTAGAATGAACTATGAATGGATTGGGAAAACCATTTAGGAAAAAAACCTGATACAAAAAATCGAAAAAAATAAAAATAACAGTGAAATTGCCGCATGTGAAAAAAATTAGCGAGAAAGCGAATTTTTGTTCAAACACCGTTTTCTCACTCTACTTAAAAATTAGAGCGTAAAAATTCCACGGCTCAAAACCACTCAATGTTTTGCTCCACTTCCTGTATCGGCGAGACCAAAATCACCACTCCAAACAGACTTCAAAAATCATGACAATGTTTGAACAGATCTTTAAAAAAAGAAGACAGCGCCCCAAAACAAATCAAATTCTTTGAATGGCAAAAAAAGGAGAGCGCCTAAATAATATGGCTAGTATCAAAGACAATAAGCACTAGAGATGGTAACTAAGAACAAAGTTCGAGAAACGGGCATCTAAAATTGGGCTGTATGGGTTTATCCCGTTTCTAATTCTGATTCCGTTTTTCGATACTGACTCCGTTCAATTTGAAATGATTTGGTGAGCAACTGCTGTCTGAAATCACTTTTAGCAGAAAGAGAGAAGAGTGAAACTAACCTAGAGAAGTCAAAAAGATTTCAACCAAAATGTTGAACAAGCTGAGAACTAAGGTAAAGAGAAAAATTTTTATTCGACGAGGTAATTAAAGCAGGACGAGTCCTGATGTACAGTTCAAAGAATTTTCTTTGACTAAACAAAAAAATCAGACTTAAAACTCGAAAATTCACTCAAAACTATTGAAAAAAAGTAGTGTCGAAGTCATGAAAAGCACTAGCTAATACTTCGAGCCATTGATTAGATTGTTATGCCTCATTAGTGACCATTCAGACCTGTCATTGATGATACTAAGTGATAAGACAAAACATAAGTTTAAAAAAGAGTAAAAAATTTATGACAACAAATGGTGGCGAAGTCATAAAAATTTTTAGCTGCCCCTTAATGATTTCAAGAAAAGGCAAAAAGGCACAATTAGAACACACATGTACCGTCTTAAAAGTACCAAAGTAGCGGAAACTCTTAAAACATAAGTCAAATTGACGCAACTGAAAAAAAAACCATCTCAAAAACCGCCAAAGTGTTCAAACACCAATTTCTCACTCCACTTTAAAGGCATTTTGAACAGATCTTAAAAGCAGCGCACCAATACAATTCAAATTCTTTGATTTGTAAAAAAGACAGCGCCTCGATACAATTCAAGTTCTTTGAATTGTAAGAAAAAATTAGGAGCCCTATGATAGCCTGCTGAGAAGCTGAGGCGGCTATTAAAAATAGCGAATCAATTGGTCAAAATTTAATTTCAATGTGACTCAAGGGCACGGCACGCATTTTGGCACTTGGTTGAAAACAATGGTGGCGCTGTACAGTTTGCAGTCAAAAATGTTCTGAAATACTCGATATGTGAAATCTAACATTATTCCAACACACCAGCTGTGTTTCAAATTGTGAGAAATAACACAGACAGCAGCTCCATCAACGTCTCCGCCAACTCTCTAAACTTCAACTCTAATACAGGAACACAATCAAACTACGTCAAATTTATAAAACACGTTAAATAGGTAAATCAGCTTTTTCAATTCCTGATATCTATGAGTCAACTGAATCAACTGTTCATCAACTGTTCAAATTGAAACAATCATACTATTACAGATTCTTAAAAACGGTTATTTACTACAAATCGAATGAGTACATCGGACTAAATAGGAACATACCCCGAAGATTGCCGGAAAAAAGCCGCCGTTGATTCCCATAACCAGGATTGGGATTGAAAGATAAAAAAAAACTAGTGAAAAATGATTTTTGTCCAAACAATTTTTAAATGCGAACTATTTTGATGCCATTCTAGAGCTGAACGTACTCCTGTTCCGTAAAGAGACCAAACATGGGCTAGTATCAAAGACAATAAGCACTAGAGATGGTAACTAAGAACAAAGTTCGAGAAACGGGCATCTAAAATTGGGCTGTATGGGTTTATCCCGTTTCTAATTCTGATTCCGTTTTTCGATACTGACTCCGTTCAATTTGAAATGATTTGGTGAGCAACTGCTGTCTGAAATCACTTTTAGCAGAAAGAGAGAAGAGTGAAACTAACCTAGAGAAGTCAAAAAGATTTCAACCAAAATGTTGAACAAGCTGAGAACTAAGGTAAAGAGAAAAATTTTTATTCGACGAGGTAATTAAAGCAGGACGAGTCCTGATGTACAGTTCAAAGAATTTTCTTTGACTAAACAAAAAATCAGACTTAGAACGGATTATGAGTGAATTGGGAAAACCAGTTCTAAAAAAATCAGATCAAATTTAAAAAAAAAAAACACTGATAATAAATGTCAAAATGCCACATGTGAACAAAAAACCGCAAGCGACAAAAGAAAACTTCATTCAAACAGGTAACTAGGCCTAGAATGAACTATGAATAGATTGGGAGAACCATTTAGAAAAAAAATCGATATAAAAAATCAAAAAAAAAACAAAACAAATCGAAGTGAAATTTCCGCATGTGAAAAAACCACTAGCGAGAAAGCGAATTTCTGTCCAAACAACGTATTCTCACTAGCTTAAAATTAGAGCGAAAATTTTTAAGCCGCATAACCACTCGCTTTCTGGCTCCTTTTCCTGATTTGGCGTGACCAAAAACACTCCAATCTCACTTCAAAAATCATGAAAATGTGTGAACAGATCTTACCAAAAACATAGCAGGACAAGTCATGAAACACAATTCAAATAATTGTATTAATTTATGACCTGAAAATCATAAACTCCTCCTTAAAAGGCAAATAAGTTGTTAGTAATGAGTCTAAGCATTAAAACAGCACCAGAAGAACAAAAACAAGCCAGACAAATTTCAAAGTTTACTTTTTGAAATGACAGCATCAAAAAAAGTAATGAACGCAAAGTGCCAACTATAATCCTCTGTTTCTCATTAGCAACCTGGCTTAAAATGTCGATGAGTCCTCTCACTGATAAATTTAAATAATAAGACAAAAACAAACAAAAACCGAACTAAAACTTGCGGAAGGAATCTTTTTGAAAACGCTTAGTACAAAATTCACAGAAAGCAACAACTAGTGGAATATATAATTACACCGATTACTTGAGTAATCAATGACCACCTTTGAGGTCTGTCATCAATGAGATTAAGCAATAAGACAGCACTAAGTCAAACAGATACTAGGAAAACTAAAAAAATATCACTAAGATTTTTTCGAAAATAAACAAGCTATAAGTCACAAAGAGCAACAGCTATGAACTGAAAATTTGAAGCCTTTTTAGCAACCAATGAGACCTGTCGATAATCAGAATAAGCTATGACAAAGTTGAAAAAAAAGTAAAAAAAATCGATAACGATTATTGCAAACAATAAGTGTCAAAGTCATAGAAAGCAGTAGGATTGAACAAAACGATTAAATTGATAAACTTAACCCCTATTAGCACCATCGGAGACATGTCCCCAACGCGATAAAATGTTAAGACATCAAAAAGTACAACAAACGTTAGCAGAACTCGAAAATTCACTCAAAACTAATGAAAAAAATAGTGTCGAAGTCAAGAAAAGCACTGGCTATTACTTCGAGCCATTGATTTGGTTTTTATGCCTCATTAGCGACCATTTAGACCTGTCATTGATGATACTAAGTGACAAGACAAAACATATGTTTAAAAAAGATTAAAAAATTTATGACAACAAATGGTGGCGAAGTCATAAAATTTTTTAGCTGCCTCTTAATGAATTCAAGAAAAGGCAAATAGGCACAATTAAACACACATGTACCTTCTTAAAAGCACCAAAGCAGAGTAAACTCTGAAAACATTAGTCAAATTGACGCACCTGAAAAACCACCATCTGAAAACATATTGCCACTTGGTTCAAAACCATCATGGCGCGGTAGTTTGCAGTCAAAAATGTTCATACATGTTCAATATGTGAAATCAAACAATAATCTAACAAACCGGATGTGTTTTGTGAGAAATTATTCAATAAGTAATTGTGAAAAACAAATAAAAAGCGGAAAAAATTTGCCTGACACACTCGCATTACATTCTGGAAATCACTTCTTATACTCCTCAAACTTGCGTGCAGAGGATCAAAACTGAGGAGCCAAGACTGAAAGGTAGGTTGGAAGATTCCCTGTCAAAATTATGGAACACGTTAAATAGGTAAACAATCTTTTTCAATTCCCGATATCTATGAGTAAACTGAACCAAATGTTCATCATATGAGTGAACTAGATGCACTTGGAACACTCACACTATTACACATTATTAAAAACTGTTATTTACTACAAATCGAATGAGTACACCGCGATAAATAAGAAACGAACTCCGCAGATTGCCGAAAAACCGCCGTTGATTCCCATAACCAAGATCGGGATTGAAAGAGGAAAAAAGTAGCGAATAAATGATTTTTGTCAAACCAATTTTAAGTGCGAACTAATTTGATGTCATTTTAAAGTTGATCGTACTCATGTTTCGGAGTGAGACAACACATGGGCTAGTATCAATACCAATAAGCATTGCAAATGGTAACTAACCACAAAATTCGGGTAACGAGCATCTAAAATTGGGCTTTATGGGTTTACCCTGTTTATAATTCCTATTTCGTTTTTTGATACTGAATCTGTTCATTTTGAATTGCTTTGCTGAGCAGCTGCTTGCTAAAAACACCTAGCAGAATGAGAGAAGAGTGAAACTAGCCTAGAGAAGTCAAAAGATTTCCAACCAAAATGTTGAACAAGCTGTGAACTAAGGTAAAGCAAAAAGTTTTTATTCGACAAGTAAAAAAAACATAGGAGAAGTACTGACGTACAATTCAAAAAATTTCCATTGACTAAACAAAAAACCCGATTTAGAACGGAATATGAATGAATTGCGAAAACCGATACAAACAAATCATTAAAAAAAATCAATGTCAAAATGCCGCATGTGAACAAAAAACCGCAAGCGAGAAATGGAAATTTCGTTCAAACAAATAACTAGGCCTAGAATGATCTATGAATGGATCGGAAAAAAAACCATTTAGAAAAAAAATCCGATCCAAAAAATCGAAAAAAACAGTCAAAATCAAAGTGAAATAACCGCATGTGAAAACAAACCACTAGCAAGAAAGCGAATTTTTGTTCAAACACTGATTTCTCAATCTACTTTAATATAAGAGCTAAAAAATTACACGCCGCAAAACCACTCGCTTCTTAGCTCCATTTCCTATTTGGGCGTGACCAAAATCAACTCCAATTTTACTTCAAAATTCATGAAAATGTGTGACAAGATCTTATAAAAAAACAAAGCAGGACAAGTCCTGACGCACAATTCAAAGAATTTTCATTGACTAAACAAAAAAATCAGACTTAGAACGGATTATGAGTGAATTGGGAAAACCAGTTCTAAAAAAATCAGATCAAAAAAATTTAAAAAAAAAACACTGAAAATAAATGTCAAAATGCCACATGTGAACAAAAAACCGCAAGCGACAAAAGAAAACTTCGTTCAAACAGGAGACTAGGCCTAGAATGAACTATGAATAGATTGGGAGAACCATTTAGAAAAAAATCGATCTAAAAAACCGAAAAAAAACAAAACAAATCGAAGTGAAATTTCCGCATGTGAAAAAAACCACTAGCGAGAAAGCGAATTTCTGTCCAAACAACGTATTCTCACTGGCTTAAAATTAGAGCAAAAATTTAAACGCCGCATAACCACTCGCTTTCTCGCTCCCTTTCCTGATTTGGCGTGACCAAAAACACTCCAATTTCACTTCAAAAGTCATGAAAATGTGTGAACAGATCTTACAAAAAACATAGCAGGACAAGTCATGAAACACAATTCAAATAATTGTATTAAATTATGAACCGAAAAACATAAACTCCTCCTTAAAAGGCAAATAAGTTGTTAGTAATGAGTCTAAGCATTAAAACAGCACCAGAAGAACAAAAACAAGCCAGACAAATTTCAAAGTTTATTCTTTGAAATGACAGCATCAATAAAAAAAATACCATGAACGCAACGTGCCAACTGTATTCCTCTGTTTCTTATTAGCAACCTGGCTTTAAATGTCGATGAGTCCTCTCACTGATAATACTAAATAAAAAGACAAAAACAAACAAAAACTGAACTAAAACTCGCGGAAACTTTTCGAAAACGCTTAGTCTGAAACTCACAGAACGCAACAACTAGAGGAATATATAATTACACCAATTATTTGAGTAATTAATTACCACCTTTGAGACCCAGAATGGACTGAGTGAATCGGGAAAATCATTTTTAAAAATCAGATAAAAAAACAAAAAACCAAATATTGATGTCAAAATGCCGCTAGCGAGAAAAACCACCAGCGCGAAAAAAAATGATTCTAAGAAAAAACTAGGCCTAGAACGAACTATGAATGGATTGGGAAAACCATTTAGAAAATCCAATCCGAAAAATTGAAAAAAAAAACAGTAAAAACTAAAAGGAAATTGCCGCATGTGAATAAAAAACCACAACCGAGAAAGCGAACATTCGTTCAAACACCATTTTCTCTATTCTTTACAAATAGAGCGAAAAAAACAGCAATAAG
Organism: Convolutriloba macropyga; assembly: GCF_964194025.1. Taxonomy (NCBI): domain Eukaryota; kingdom Metazoa; phylum Xenacoelomorpha; order Acoela; family Convolutidae; genus Convolutriloba; species Convolutriloba macropyga. The sequence goes on along the minus strand of NC_134478.1, from coordinate 19,826,299 downwards.
TACAAAAAATACTAGGAAAACTAAAAAAGATCACTTGAGATTTTTTTAAAAACGAACAAGCTATAAGTCACAAAAAGCAACAGCTATGAACTGAAAATTTTAAGCCTTTTTAGCAACCAATGAGACCTGTCGATAATCAGAGTATGCTAAGACATCAAAGTTGAAAAGAAAAACTCAAAAAATTCGATAACTATTATTGCAAACAATTAGTGTCAAAGTCATTAAGCACTAGGACTGAACAAAACGATTAAATCGATTGAAAGTATATCCCTATTAGCAGCAACGGAGACATGTCCCCAATGAGATTAAATAGTAAGACATCAAAAAGTAAAGTAAATACTTGCAGAACTCAAAAATTCACTCAGAAATTATTGAAAAAAAGTAGTGTCAAAGTTATGAAAACCACTAGCTATTACTTCGAGCCATTAATCAGGTTCTTTTATGCATAATTAGTAACCATTCAGACCTGTCATTGATGACACTGAGTGAAAAGACAAAATATAATGTTAAAAAAGGGGCAAACATTTATGACAACAAATGGTGGCGAAGTCATAAAAAGTTTTAGTTGCCCCTTAATGAATTCAAGAAAAGGCAAATAGGCACAATTAGAACACACGTGTACCGTCTTCAAAGCACCAAAGCAGAGGAAACTCTGAAAACATAAGTCAAATTGACGCAACTGAAAAAAAACCATCTCAAAAACCGCCAAATTGTTCGAACACCAATTTCTCACTCCACTTTAAATGCATTTTGAAAAAGTCACGCCTCAAACCTACTTGATTTTTTGCTCCCTTTACTATTTCAGTGTGACCAAAATCACCACTCTAATTTGACTTCTCATTGACGTGGAAAAGCCGAAAATGCGTGAACAGATCTTAAAAAAGACAGCGCACCGATACAATTCAAATTCTTTGAATTGTAAGAGAAAAAATTAGGAGCGCTATAATTGCCTGCTGAGAAGCTGAGGCGGCTATAAAAAATAGCGAATCAATTGGTCAAAATTTAATTTCAATGTGACTCAAGGGCACGGCACGCATTTTGGCACTTGGCTGAAAACAATGGTGGCGCTGTACAGTTTGCAGTCAAAAATGTTCTGAAATACTCGATATGTGAAATCTAACATTATTCCAACACACCAGCTGTGTTTCAAATTGTGAGAAATAACACAGACAGCAGCTCCATCAACGTCTCCGCCAACTCTCTAAACTTCAACTCTAATACAGGAACACAATCAAACTACGTCAAATTTATAAAACACGTTAAATAGGTAAATCAGCTTTTTCAATTCCTGATATCTATGAGTCAACTGAATCAACTGTTCATCAACTGTTCAAATTGAAACAACCATACTATTACAGATTCTTAAAAACGGTTATTTACTACAAATCGAATGGGTACATCGGACTAAATAGGAACATACCCCCGAAGATTGCCGGAAAAAAGCCGCCGTTGATTCCCATAACCAGAATTGGGATTGAAAGATAAAAAATCTAGTGAAAAATGATTTTTGTCCAAACAATTTTTAAATGCGAACTATTTTGATGCCATTCTAGAGCTGAACGTACTCCTGTTCCGTAAAGAGACCAAACATGGGCTAGTATCAAAGACAATAAGCACTAGAGATGGTAACTAAGAACAAAGTTCGAGAAACGGGCATCTAAAATTGGGCTGTATGGGTTTATCCCGTTTCTAATTCTGATTCCGTTTTTCGATACTGACTCCGTTCAATTTGAAATGATTTGGTGAGCAACTGCTGTCTGAAATCACTTTTAGCAGAAAGAGAGAAGAGTGAAACTAACCTAGAGAAGTCAAAAAGATTTCAACCAAAATTTTGAACAAGCTGAGAACTAAGGTAAAGAGAAAAATTTTTATTCGACGAGGTTATTAAAGCAGGACGAGTCCTGATGTACAGTTCAAAGAATTTTCTTTGACTAAACAAAAAAATCAGACTTAAAACTCGAAAATTCACTCAAAACTATTGAAAAAAAGTAGTGTCGAAGTCATGAAAAGCACTAGCTAATACTTCGAGCCATTGATTAGATTGTTATGCCTCATTAGTGACCATTCAGACCTGTCATTGATGATACTAAGTGATAAGACAAAACATAAGTTTAAAAAAGAGTAAAAAATTTATGACAACAAATGGTGGCGAAGTCATAAAAATTTTTAGCTGCCCCTTAATGATTTCAAGAAAAGGCAAAAAGGCACAATTAGAACACACATGTACCGTCTTAAAAGTACCAAAGTAGCGGAAACTCTTAAAACATAAGTCAAATTGACGCAACTGAAAAAAAAACCATCTCAAAAACCGCCAAAGTGTTCAAACACCAATTTCTCACTCCACTTTAAAGGCATTTTGAACAGATCTTAAAAGCAGCGCACCAATACAATTCAAATTCTTTGATTTGTAAAAAAGACAGCGCCTCGATACAATTCAAGTTCTTTGAGTTGTAAGAAAAAATTAGGAGCCCTATGATAGCCTGCTGAGAAGCTGAGGCGGCTATTAAAAATAGCGAATCAATTGGTCAAGATGTAATTTCAATGTGACCCAAGGGCACGGCACGCATTTTGGCACTTGGTTGAAAACAATGTTGGCGCTGTACAGTTTGCAGTCAAAAATGTTCTTGCGTGTTCGATATGTGAAATCTATCATTAACCCAACACACTACTCACTGATAAATTATGGTTCATCTTTTCAGTCACAATATCCATAAGGTGACTGTAAGGCTTATCCGCCACAGATAAGGAAGCCATCAACTCTTCCTTACAGAACTGTTCTTCATCCATTCCAAGAGAAAGTCTCGAATTCACCACCAACGCAATCAATCGCAGCACTGACTCTGCCATGGAAGTAAGAGCATCCGAGGAAGAGCGATCATCGCCAGCGTAGGAGCCGATTGCGAACCAGTACTTCAACCCTTGCATTGCTAGAAGACGCTCCAGAAAATAATCTGGATTGAGGTAAGTGGCAGCGAACTAAAAATAAAACATAATTGGCAAAATATTGTTAAGTATCTAGCTGCTTGACTTTTTCGTAGCCGTAACTAATCACTCACTTCAATTAACCAATAACACTGATAAATGAAACTTAGAGAAATGACATCAACCCAACATAACCTAACAAATTCATGAGAAATTTGCCAATTATAGGTTTGAATTTATCAAAATTTGCGATCCGAGGCTGCTAACATGAAAGTTCAGTAATCTTCAAGACAAATTAAAATTCGCTAGTTTTTTTCTTAAAAAGTCACAATAGATATAAATGTTTTACTTTTAACTCTGTTTGAAAATTCATTCAATAAGCAAAGTTTCCACTTAACGACAACTCTACCTGGACAAATAGTAAATCAGCGTCAACAAGAGAGTGACTGAAGTGTGGCTGCATGTAAGTGAGACTCTGTTGTATAACTGAGGTTCCATTGCGCACCCACAGGTTACAACTGATCTCGTTCACTCTACACATGAGGTGTAAGGGTGCAAATAAGAGTTGCTTCACCGTTTCTCGACTCAGTCCAATTTGCTCCTTCAGTTCTTTCCCCTCTTCCCGTCTTTCCAATTTGTTCAGCACCCGCGTTAAGAGCACAATGAAGGATCGGTGCAACGGCCAGTGGAAACTAACGTGGTCCATGTAAAACTAAACACAGCGGTTTTACCTCATTTAACCTGCGTTGAATCAATGAAATTACGTTGAATCAATTAACCTGCGTTGCATCAATGAAATTGATTCTGCATTTAACCTGCGTTGAATCAATGAAATTATTTTTGGCTTCGTTCAACTTCTTTTTTTAATAAAATTATTGTTTGTTAGATCCCTCGCAAATCTTAAGCTATGCAATTGATGCTACCAGTATTTTCTGGATGTTACCAGTATAATCTACAGCTAATTCTCCAGATTTTCTTTTACTTTCTGCAAAGATTTTCGACCGAATTTTCGGTTAAATGTTAGTAGTAATACACTATAGTACCAAAAAGCTACGTACACCGAGAAAATTTTTAAAAAGCTGCATAAACATCAAATAATACAACATTTTGAGTTCAAATCAGTTCACTGATAACGAGAAGTTACGCTCCTAGTTTTTCTAATATATGGTAGACAGTTTATGAAGATTTCAGAAAAAATAATAAAGACATCTGAGTCAAGGTTTTGACCGTTTTTCTTCCAATTTTTCCTAAATTTCTCTCGGTTATCGTTTTTCTTGCTTCATAATTGCCCGTAAATTTCCAATTGCATTCAGATGTAAACTCACCAACCATTCCAGTACCTTGCGCTCCTCTTCTTCGAAGAATTTTTTGACAATCTTTGCTTTATGCACAGAAACGTCATCTTGTTGAAAGATAGGGGTTTGAAAATGCATTTCCTGTTCGTAATTTTTCAACGATTTCAAGCGAACTAGGTCCTTTAGCTTGTTTGATTACCTAACAAACAGTATCCGCTCATCTGATGTTTTGTATCCAAAGAGATGAGTGATTGCTTGTGAAAAATCAAAATGTTGCCAAGAAAACTCGTTTCATTTCTCCGAACGACTCAAACAATTCCTTCGCTAGAGACGCTCTGAGCCTGTTACATTTTTGCTGTAGTTTGCATGCATACGGTATACTGTTTTGATATTGCTATCTTGATTTTAAGCTGAGTTACTCGTTTTCTGACCATCAAAATTGGACATTTCTAATCGCAACATCGTGGCAAACAGTGAATTAACAAAGCAGCTTAACCTTCTTTTCTGTGAAAGCGGAGAAAACGAGAATGAAAATGCGTTTAAAACTAAAAAATTTCACGACTTTCTTGACGCCTTTGCGACAATCAAACGTTTTGAGCAAAAGTAACGCTTAAAGCGCACAAATTGTGCTGTACGTAGCTTTTTGGTACTATAGTGTATATAGCTGTATTGGGATAGAAGGGGTTATCCTGCCATGAGGATAATAGGGTATAGAATGGATGAGGATAATATGGAGTGGAATATCCCATGAGGATAATATGAAGTGGTATATCCCATGAGGATAATATGGAGTGGTATATCCCATGAGGATTAAATGGAATGGTATATCCTATGAGGATAATATGGAATGTTATATCCTGAGAATAATAGGTTATGATATATCCCATGAATATAATATGGAACTGGTTATTGCATGAGGATAATATGAAATCACATTGGAGCATATGGAATTGTCAATTTTATTAACGAGAGCCTATAAATTCTCGCCATAAATCAACTGATGAAATTTTCACTTTTCGGAGATGTGATAGAACGAAATGGTTGCTACTATTGCTACAATAGATTTGAAAATAATAAACGAAAATTATTTGTTTTTGAGGGAAGTTTATCCTGAGTACAGTGAAACATTTGTACTTTTTAGCAACTTGTTTGCATTTAGATCCTAACATTAATCTTAACATTGCGCTCAAACTACGTCCCTATGGGGGCATTATTGGCATTGATAATTCATCACTGGACAAACATTTTAAGTCTTTCAAAACTCTGAGATTACACGCTATTCTCCACGACGCTGCCGGTTTTGTTCATTAGCTTAGCGAAAAAGGACCGGGTTACTCATACGTTTTACCTTGTCCAGTCACAAATGAGTATCTTGGTCACGTGAACGGTCTTGCATTTTGTCTTTACGTGAAAACTTTCAAAGGACGATTGTTCAGCATATTGGAATGTTGAAATCACGAGCGGTTGTTCTCGACTTTGAAGGTTTCCGGAATAAATCTGGCTTCATAGTTGAAGAACTTGCTATTGCTACTGAGAACTTTATCGACATAATTTCCTTTCAACCACCCAATTCACACAGAACGCTCTCTTCAAGTGATCAAAAGTCTTACCAGTGGGTTTCAAAGTTTTTGCACGGTCTTCTGTGGGAAACGGGAGAATATCCGTACTGCTATTTGCAACAAAACATAGACAGCATTATTCATCGATTTCGATTAGCGGTATTTTACGCCAGGGGCAAAGAGAAAACAAGTACTCTCACGGAACTACTTCAGAAAAACGTAATAAATTTAGAGACATTGTCTTGTCCAAAAGTTGAACATTTGAAGTTGTATCGAGAAACTCCTATTTGCAACCTACATGCATTGAGTTGCCCAAAAAGACAGAAGAGCAGGCATTGCGCGAGAAGAAAGCCCTGTTGTTCTATCACTGGTTGATGAATGAATCGACGTCCAGAGACAACAAATCCGTCACTGCTTCAAGTGAGTTTATCTCGAAGTTTGACAGTCTACATTTGCATAGCGCCCGACAATCAATTGACTGTAACACTAGACAAGGAGGAAAGAATTGACTCTCATGGACAAACAATTCTGAGAAAACAGCAGATTGTGTGTGGTTGCGCTGAAATAGAAGCTTTAAAGAAATATCTTTCTCTCGTGGAGTACTTTCAATTGTACCACGTCTATACAAGAGAAAATGCAAAGACTGAAACTAACCACTTTACCTATGCCCAAGCGTGCAGTTCCAATTCTGATGTCTCTGGACGATGAAAGTCTTCCCAAAGAAATCAAGCAGCGGGTGAAAGAAAACGATGTAGAGTCCATTGTTTTCAGAGATAAAGTAGACTCAATAAATGCAAACTATACAATCACTTACAGAAATGATGACAAAGACTCTGAATATGTGTTGTATGAAATATATATTGCTGAATAATTTTGTAATAAATTTGCAATTCATTATTCACAAATAAATTTTCAAAATGAGTAAAACGGAAGATCAGTTAAATTCGGGCGGAGGCATAACTGACTTCGTTTTTGACGCCGAGCACCAAGAAAGACAGTCTTGGAGGTTTTGTAACTCGAGATTACCTCGATCAGAAGTGGTATATTTTACACAAATTTTTATAATATTATACTGTTTCTCTTATCAAATTAGTGTTTTTCCACTTGATATCGAAGAATCAACACTTTGGTTTTCTTTACTCTCGTGCACAGTTGGGTACGCTCTTCCGAATCCCAAGTTATGAACAGAATAATTTCAACGTCTGACAGGTTGTTCATGGCTGTTTGCGGGTCGTCTTGTTACGGAAAAACAGAGCTGATGTTCAAAATGTTACTACATGGCACATTTTCCCCAGAGTTTCAAAAAATCTTTTATTTTTATCAGCATGATCAGCCAAAATTTCAGTCATTAGAGAAGAAACTGAACATAGAATTCAAACAGTTTTCTGGTTTTGAACTCGTTTCAAAGTTAGAAAACTGTCTGCTTGTTTTTGACGATTCGTGTGAAGAAATTTTTAACGACAAAGAGTTTTCTAAATTAGCACCTGCGGGGCGACAAAGAAACATTAGTTTAATTTATGTTAAACACAACTTGTTTCAACAGAGCAAATGGTTTAGAACAATTGATTTGAATACAACACATATAATTTTGATCAAATCAACACGAGACACAGCAAATTAATTTTATTGGTCGACAACTGAATAACACAAAACTTTTGAAGGAAAGTTATGAGCTAGCAATCGGGAAGCAGTTTGGTCATTTGTTAATCAACTTGGATCCAAAAACATCCGACGTCCTACGTTACTGTTCAAATATTGTTCCTCCGGGTCCATCAATTTTCTATCTTCCGTCAGCTAAAGCTGTTATCACCAACTTAACTGATGAGAGAGAAAGAACTATGTATGCTGCGGCAGATGCTAGATACATCGGACTCAAACGTAGGAAAAATAATCAAGACAGCTCCAAATAAGTTCATTAAATTCCTTTGCAAGTGCTTACTCAATATTGTCAATGGAAAAGTTCCAGTTAATAAAACCAAATTAGAAGGTTACGAGAAATCATTCCAAACACTATTATCTAATCAAACAAGTTTCAAATTAAAGAGGAAACTTTTAGCCAAAGAAACAGTTGGTGAGAATTGTTGGATTTTCTTGCTATCGATACTTGACAAAAGAATAATGCATACGGAAGAATTCATTTTAATTCCAAAACGAATGTTTTTGTCACATCAACCCGTAAAAAATGAAACTTTGGAAAACCCTAATTATGAACAGAAGGCAGCTCAACTATCACTATTTCAACGAAATCAGTCTGAAAAACCAAAAAAGAAGAAAAGCCTGTTGAAACTATGAGCAGTTTTTACGAAAACCAGGAGCCTACTAAGGAAGAAATATCAGAACCAGTCAGATCCAATAAAGAACCACTGGGCGTTAAAGTTTCTACTTTTTTGTGTAATTTACAGCAAACCACAAAAAAAACTGACATTAAAAAGTACTAAAAAATTTTGAATGCTCTTGATATATCACCACATTTAGTTGCAAACACTTATGCCAAGCAAATCTTGGAAAACTCGTCGGAAAGTGAACAAGAATTCGACCCAAGCCGAGAAAAACCCCACAGCAGTGGATCCAAATCAACCCCAACAAGAGATTACGAAGAAACAAGTGACGAAACGACAGACAAAAAAAGAGACCAGTCAAAAGAAATTGTCTTTCTTCTGAAGTAAAACGTTTGGAACAGCTTTATTTAAAAGGACCAGCTTCCTATGGAAGCACAAAACGCTTAAATACTCCGAGCAAGCTGCCATTAGGCAAAGTGCAGTCCTATTTGGAGGCAAAACCGTCTTTCACAAAGTACCGTTCAATTCGATTAAAATTTCCCAGGCTTAAAGTTTTTGTAAAAGACATAAATGAAATTTGGTCATTGGATTTGACGCACGTTGACCAACTAGCGAAATAAAACCATAACATAAAATATCTCTTGGTAGCAGTTGACTGCCTATCAAGATATTTACGTGGAACCCTTGGAAACAAAGTATGCGACGGAAACAGCTAAAGCATTCCAAAAGATGATCAAAATTAAGCAGCCTGAAAAAGTGTGGGTTGACGATGGTAAAGACTTTCTTGGAGCTTTCAAACAATTGTGCAACAAACGTGGAATTCATTTATACAGTACTCTCAGCGAAAAAAAGTCTGCATTTGCAGAGAGGAACATTAAGTCACTAAAAGAGATAATTCATCGGTACCTCGAAGAAAAGTGGACATAATCCTACATTGACCAATTAGACCAATTTGTGAAAACAATCAATTCAAGAGTAAATCAGGTAACCAAACTTGCCCCAAATAAAGTTACAAAAAAGGATGTACCGCGGTTAGTGTCAATGACCGCGCAAACAAGCACAACTCAGCAGCCCAAGTTTTACGTTGGGGATTTTATGAGAATATTTAAAAAGGACAAAGCTTTCTGGAAAAGTTACAAGCAATCATTCACGAACGAAGTCTTTGAAATAACGGGAATACCTACATTAAACCCACCAACACTCTTTAGTCGACACTGACAACGAACCAATTCAAGGAAAATTTTATCAACCAGAATTAAGTTTAGCGAAAAAGTACCGGGTTACTGATACGTTTTACCTTGTCCAGTCACAAACGAGTATCTTGGTCACGTGACCGGCCTTGCATTTTGTCTTTATGTGAAAACTTTCAATGGACGATTGTTCAGTATGTTGGAATGCCGAAACCACGAGCGGTTGTTCTCGACTTTGAAGGTTTTAGGATTAAATCTGGCTTCATAGTTAAAGAACTTGCTATTGCTACTGAGAACTTTATCGACATAATTTCCTTTCAACCACCCAATTCATACAGAACGCTCTCTTCAAGTGATCAAAAGTCTTACCAGTGGGTTTCAAAGTTTTTGCACGGTCTTCTGTGGGAAACGGGAGAATATCCGTACTGCTATTTGCAACAAATCATAGACAGCATTATTCTTCGATTTCCTCTAGCGGTATTTTACGACAAAGGCAAAGAGAAAACAAGTACTCTCACGGAACTACTTCAGAAAAACGTAATAAATTTAGAGACATTGTCTTGTCCAAAAGTTGAACATATGAAGTTGTATCGAGAAGCTCCTATTTGCAACCTACATGCACTGAGTTGCCCAAAAAGACAGAAGAGAAGGCATTGCGCGAGGAAGAAAGCCCTGTTGTTCTATCACTGGTTGATGAATGAATCGACGTCCAGAGAAGACAAATCCTTCACTGCTTCAAGTGAGTTTATCTCCAAGTTTGACAGTCTACAGTTGCATAGCGCCCGACAATCAATTGACTGTAACACTAGTCAAGGACGAAAGAATTGACTCTCGTGGACAAACAATCCTGAGAAAAAAGCAGATTGTGTGGTGGCGCTGAAATAGAAGCTTTAAAAAAATATCTTTCTCTCGTGGAGTACTTTCAATTGTACCATGTCTATACAAGAGAAAATGCAAAGACTGAAACTAGACTCAATAAATGCAAACTATACAATCACTTACAGAAATGATGACAAAGACTCTGAATATGTGTTGTAAGAAATATATATTGCTGAATAATTTTGTAATAAATTTGCAATTCATTATTCACAAATAAATTTTTAAAATGGGTAAAACGGAAGATCAGTTAGATTCGGGCGGAGGCATAACTGACTTGGTTTTTGACACCAAGCACCAAGAAAGACAGTCTTGGAGGTTTTGCAATTCGAGATTACATCGATCAGAAGTGGTATATTTTACACAAATTTTTATAATAATATTATACTGTTTCTCTGATCAAATTAGTGTTTTTCAAACTTGATTGCGAAGAATCAACATTTTGGTTTTCTTTACTCTCGTGCACAGTTGGGTACGCTCTTCCGAATCCCAAGTTATGAACAAAATAAATTCAACGTCTGACAGGTTGTTCATGGCTGTTTGCGGGCCATCTTGTTACGGAAAAACTGAGCTGATGTTCAAAATGTTACTACATGGCACAATTTCCCCAGAGTTTCAAAAAATCTTTTATTTTTATCAGCATGATCAGCCAAAATTTCAGTCATTAGAGAAGAAACTGAACATAGAATTCAAACAGCTTTCTGGTTTTGAACTCGTTTCAAAGTTAGAAAACTGTCTGCTTGTTTTTGACGATTCGTGTGAAGAAATTTTCAACGACAAAGACTTTTCTAAATTAGCACCTACGGGGCGACATAGAAACATTAGTGTAATATATGTTAAACAACTTGTTTCAACAGAGCAAATGGTCTAGAACAATTGATTTGAATACAACACATATAATTTTGATCAAATCACCACGAGACACACAGCAAATTAATTTTATTGGTCGACAACTGAATAACACAAAACTTTTGAAGGAAAGTTATGAGCTAGCAATCGGGAAGCAGTTTGGTCATTTGTTAATCAACTTGGATCCAAAAACATCCGACGTCCTACGTTACTGTTCAAATATTGTTCCTCCGGGTCCATCAATTTTCTATCTTCCGTCAGCTAAAGCTGTTATCACCAACTTAACTGATGAGAGAGAAAGAACTATGTATGCTGCGGCAGATGCTAGATACATCGGACTCAAACGTAGGAAAAATAATCAAGACAGCTCCAAATAAGTTCATTAAATTCCTTTGCAAGTGCTTACTCAATATTGTCAATGGAAACGTTCCAGTTAATAAAACCAAGTTAGAAGGTTACGAGAAATCATTCCAAACACTATTATCTAATCAAACAAGTTTCAAATTAAAGAGGAAACTTTTAGCCAAAGAAACAGTTGGTGAGAATTGTTGGATTTTCTTGCTATCGATACTTGACAAAAGAATAATGCATACGGAAGAATTCATTTTAATTCCAAAACGAATGTTTTTGTCACATCAACCCGTAAAAAATGAAACTTTGGAAAACCCTAATTATGAACAGAAGGCAGCTCAACTATCACTATTTCAACGAAATCAGTCTGAAAAACCAAAAAAGAAGAAAAGCCTGTTGAAACTATAAGTAGTGTTTACGAAAACAAGGAGGCTACTAAGGAAGAAATATCAGAACCAGCCAGCGAAGACAGTGAGATAGAACCAATATTAAAGAAACAAAAAATTTCTCAGTTTGAGTCTATAATATCTGAACTTGAACCAATGGAGAAAAACAAAATTAAGCGATCTGAAATCTTACTTGAACACATAATTCAATCTGACGTCATTTCCATTGGAGGAAACGATGTACTTCATATCAGTAAAGAACCACTGGGCGTTAAAGTTTCTAATTTTTTTTGTATAAGTTACAGCAAACCACAAAAAAAATTGACATTAAAAAGTACTCAAAAATTTTGACTGCTCTCGAAATATCACCACATTTAGTTGCAAACACTTATGCCAAGCAAATCTTGGAAAACTCGTCGGAAAGTGAACAAGAATTCTACCCAAGCCGAGAAAGACCCCACAGTAGTGGATCCAAATCAACCCCAACAAGAGATTACGAAGAAACAAGTGACGAAACGACAGACAAAAAAAAGAGACCAGTCAAAAGAAATGGTCTTTCTTCTCCTGAAGTAAAACGTTTGGAACAGCTTTATTTAAAAGGACCAGCTTCCTATGGAAGCACAAAACGCTTACATACTCAGAGCAAGCTGCCATTAGGCAAAGTGCAGTCCTATTTGGAGGCAAAACCGTCTTTCACAAAGTACCGTTCAATTCGATTAAAATTTCCCAGGCTTAAAGTTTTTGTAAAAGACATAAATGAAATTTGGTCATTGGATTTGACGCACGTTGACCAACTAGCGAAATATAACCATAAAATGAAATATCTCTTGGTAGCAGTTGACTGTCTATCAAGATATTTACGTGTGGAACTCTTGAAAACAAAGTATGCGACGGAAACAGCTGAAGCATTCCAAAAGATGATCAAATTAAGCAGCCTGAAAAAGTGTGGGTTGACGATGGTAAAGACTTTCTTGGAGCTTTCAAACAATTGTGCAACAAACGTGGAATTCATAGTACTTTCAGCGAAAAAAGTCTGCATTTGCATTAGAGGAACATCAGGTCATTAAAAGAGATAATTCATCGGTACCTCGAAGAAAAGTGGACATATTCCTACACTGACCAATTAGACCAATTTGTGAAAACAATCAATTCAAGAGTAAATCAGGCAAGACGAGTTTACAGTTCACGTTGTTTCATCCGCTTCAATGGAAATATTTGATTCAAACACACTTGCATCATTTCGGAATTTTTTTAATGACGAAATTAAATTTTCAGGTGATTGGCGAGTGGCGCTAAGTGAAATCATATGCCCAACAAAAATAGAAAATATTGTAAACGGAAATCTGACTGTGTACAACTTAAAAGACTATGAAGATTCCCAAAAGATGTCTTCTGGAGCCAATGTTATTTCTAGACCTTATAGCGGGCAAAAACTAGCTTTTATGCCAGGAACATTTGATTCGGTGGCGCAACTTCTTGCCACAGATAAGCGCACAGTTGGATTACCCCATTTTTCCCCAAATTAAGAGCTCTGGAAAATACGAAACTTTGCTAGGGAAATATGAGGGAATTACATTTCCCAGTGAAGAAATCCCCAGCATCATTGGCTTTGAAGGTTTTCCTGACGGTAATGGAATTCATATTGGGTACAAAATGAATCCAAATGAAAACAGGCTTATGAAAAGTGACGATACAAAAGCATGTTATGGGGAATTTCCAGCCGACCTTTGTGCTGGAAAGCATCTTTCTTGCATAATAATTGCATACCAATACGTCAATGACACTAAGGCGCCTCTTTTGAGAGTCATTGATTCGAAACAACGTCTGAAAAATGGTAGTGTATGTGAGCTTGAACCAACTCATCGAATCGTTTTTACAAAGTTAGACTACAAGAAACTTTTGACCAACACAATTCAATCAATTTCAATTGAACTGCGGATGGAAACAGGACAATTAGTTCCGTTTTCGGGAACTGGAAAAGTTATTCTAACACTACAATTCAAAAAAATTTTCCAATTAAATGGATTCATACTATGCTAATCAAGCGACGTCTTCGCCTAATTTCTCTGGACATCGACAAAGAGGAAGTGGTTTTGGCGCTTTAGCTGCAAGAATTGGACGCGTTGCACTGCCCCTAGCACGTCGCTTCATTTTGCCAACTGCTAAACCTATCGGGAAAGAGCTCCTGAAACAAAGTGTACCAGAGATTCTGGATGTAGTGGGCAAAAAATATCCTAGACAAGCAACTAAGAACACAATTCCAAAAACTGTTAAAAAAACAGACTGGAGACTCTCAACGAATTATTCACGTCGGAGATAATCAATACTAAGTTAGACTACAAGAAACTTTTGACCAACACAATTCAATCAATTTCAATTGAACTGCGGACGGAAACAGGACAATTAGTTCCGTTTTCGGGAACTGGAAAAGTTATTCTAACACTACAATTCAAAAAAATTTTCCAATTAAATGGATTCATACTATGCTAATCAAGCGACGTCTTCGCCTAATTTCTCTGGACATCGACAAAGAGGAAGTGGTTTTGGCGCTTTAGCTGCAAGAATTGGACGCGTTGCACTGCCCCTAGCACGTCGCTTCATTTTGCCAACTGCTAAACCTATCGGGAAAGAGCTCCTGAAACAAAGTGTACCAGAGATTCTGGATGTAGTGGGCAAAAAATATCCTAGACAAGCAATTAAGAACACAATTCCAAAAACTGTTAAAAAAACAGACTGGAGACTCTCAACGAATTATTCACGTCGGAGATAATCAATACGAGGCAAGCCAATGAAAGTAGGCGAGAAACGCAGAAAGACCATTTCAGCGCATAGAGCACCAAAAAGAAGTCGGTCGGATTTTTTTGCTAAAGTGAACGATGATAGGTAATTTGTTAATATCAGAAGCAACTCACAGCTCATGGGATTTATTTAAAAAACTCTCACTACTGGTGACTCTTGATGGTAGTTTTTGTCAAAAATTGGGTACAATCTACAGACCAAATGGACCTATGTTGGAATTTGAAGTCGCTGGTGACAGAAACAACTTTATCGATTTACAAAATTTTTTTCTCGAAGTTAAATGTAAAATTGTCCAGTCGTCTGAAGCTGATTCGAAATATGACGCTACAGCCGCAGCTGATATTACGAAAACAGATTCTCCATATTTTTGCAATAATGTGTTACATTCACTATTCTCTGATTGCACAGTGTCTGCTAATGGACTGAAAATTTCAAACGCTAACGGAAATTATGCTCAAAAAATTTTCATTGAGACCGAGTTTTCACATAATGAAGATGCAAAAAACACATTGCTGGCCTGTCAGGGCTACTCTTATGACGAAAACCCGGGAACGCTATCAACTGCAGAAGTGAACAGAAGAAAACTTTTAGTGAGACAATCAGCTGAATGCACATTCTATGGTGAAATTGCTGTAGACTTTTTCACTTGCGACAGACATCTGCTAAGTGGTGTGACACTTCGAATTGCATTCAGACGCTCAATTGATGATTTTGTTATAATATCTGATGATGCTGCGAAACAATACAAAGTAAAAATTGTCGAAGCAAATTTGTATGTGCGGATGACCCTTAATGACACTGTTGTGTCCGCCATTGAAAAAACAATATTGAGTAGTCCCGCCTCCTATCCTTACCTTGAAACCCTCACAAAAACGTTGCTAGCTTCAACGGGTCTACACAGTTGGAAACAAGAAGATATATTTGCGAGAGAACCAATCCGCCGACTGGCGATCTGCATAAATACAAATGAAGCTTTTTCTGGGTAACAACCGGCAAAATCCATTTCATTTCCGAAAATTCAACCTAGAGCAGATTTATGTATATCGAAACGGTTTGCCTGTGGCAGATAGTCCAATATCTACAGCTGACGACAAACGTCTTTACTTTAATACAATATCGGATCTAGCTTACATTGATAATGGACATGGAATAAGTTTGACAGATTACCCAAACCATTTCTTAATGGTTTTTGATTTGACCAGTACCTAACAAGAATCCCATGACTTTATTCACTCTGAACTGACAAACTGTTCAATATCTGTTGAGATAAAATTTTCTGTGGCCTTACCAGACAATATTGAAAATTTCATTATTGGTGAAAAAGCTAGTACAATTTTTGTTGATAGTGCAAGAAGAGTATCAAAGAATCACATTTTGACAAACTAAAAATGGACGAAGACGATATCAATGATCTAATTCAAAGATGTGCTTTACTCAAGCATAAGTTTCTGGGTGTCTTCGCTGCAAATAATTTTCACCAAAAGTTGAAACCAAACAGTTTTTAAATGTTAACGCAGCAACTGCAGAAACTTTTGGTACCCATTGGTTACTATTGTGCCAGAAAGAGGAGGAGGGTCAATTGTTCTTTGCTGATCCTCTCGGACAGTCTATTTCGTCATACAAAGATGTCTACGAAAGAATAATTTCTATAGAAGAAAAGGCAAAAATTTATCAATTACTGAAGGATCAGCCAATTCAAAGTAAAAAAACTCAAAAAATTGTGGACTTTTTTGTATTTATATAGCTCATCATATTTTTAATTCACAAAAAATTGTAAAACTGAGTGATGCTCAATTAATTCGCTTTGCTTTTCATATGATGTATTAACCTTTCCTTGATTGCAATAAATTGTTTTTTTTTCAAAATTTAGTTTTTTCTTCATACACAAGGCGAACACTCAACAAATCAGTATCAATATTCAGTTTTCCGTATCCACTAACAAAAATATCCATAATTTGACAAAAAGCACCAGAATGAGGACCAGGCAAAATATTTTCAACTCAGGACCAGGGATAGTTTCACTATTAACAAAATGAGTTTGAACTTGTTTCGATGGAGGACGGGCGTTGTAGATAGTCTTTTGAGCAACTACTGGCATCTTCGCACAGGGTTTTTGATTCATATTCGCTTGTTTTGCATTGCTTTTTGTCACATTACTGTGGCAGGCAAAAGCTGGCAGTTGTTTGCGTACTGTCTGTGAGTCAACTTTATCTGCGGAGTTGTTGAATTCAACCGCCAATTTGAGCTTTGTAAAAACGTCTCCATTAGTCTCCAAAGTTGTTGCAGTCGAAAATAAGAATTGGAAGGTTGTAAAAATACAAGGCACAGGAAAATTCTGGTTTCGTTTCAAAGTTTCCTTTTCGAAACTTGTTGTATCAAGCAAAACGTGATCATGGTTAGTTACTAAACCGCAAAACTCAGAATCAAAATGGGCACACACTGCATAAACATTTGTGTTAGAAAGGGTAGGTTTCTCTACGACAATCTGAAACTTGAACTGTTTTTGAAATTGTTTAAAGTAATTTGGTGAGCGCTCGTACATCGCCTCAACCATTTTTGTTGCTGGTGTTGGAATTTCTTCTGACTTTTGTTGGAATCGTAGTTTCTTTGCTGGAGGTGGTTTTCTTAATTCCTCTTGGGTGAACTGAGAGCGTATATCAGCTGACTTTTCAATCAAGTTCTCAAATTCTTGAACAGATAGAGAAACTCTCTGCTGAAATTCGTAATCGCTTTCCGCTTTTTTGAACAATTTTAGAAACACATAGGTCCCCGTCCTTTCATACGTTTTCACAGTTGCTCTGATTAAGCGCTTATCAGTTTTCAAAAAGTCGAAATAACAATCGCCAAATTCTATGTCTTTAGCGGGAGTGAAAGGCATGCCGCAACAAAATTTTATCTCTTTCAAATAAAGTTGTGAGCGCTCCAACTCAATGGCGACGGCAAGCTGGGATTACACGTGTCATCAAACACTTAATTAAAAACAAATGATTGGCGAATACAGTCTCAAGTACGCCTACGGCGTACTTGAGTCTGTTCATTAGGATTTTTATGGCAAACATATGGTTCACGAATGTGATCTCTTGAACAATTTCACATGCATAAAGCGCTCATATAAACTAGGAAATTAGAAACAGATGCGACCTCAGATAAACTTACATGTGGAACACAACTTCAAAGGCATAAAGCAACCATATACACTACAAATTAAAAGCACATGTGACCTCAGATAAGAAACTACACATTGAACACAATATATAACAACAGTTAATTGAAAACAGATGTAACCCTAGATAACAATCTTTGGTACGCTCAAGTTAAAATTGTGAGTGTATGTTGGCTCAAATATAAAAACAGATGTGACCCCTAGCTTACATGATACTATTGCAGAAGTTGTACACAGAAATCCTGAGCTATAATTCGGCAGCATTGATATATGTGTTGTCAAATTGCAGTTTGTTTCCAGCAACAAATTCGAATCTGTTTAACAGAATTCTTTAAACACTTAACTTTTAAAATGTCGGTTAAAATTTTCGCAACGTCGGAGGCTTCTTGGGAAAGAACATTAGTTTATCAGAAGGTTTATGAAAAATTTGTGGTTCTTATTCAACAACGAAAACAATACGATGTGTGGCACGTTTACCAAAACTGTCTTCCAAAGCTTCTTATAAATGCAATTGCCGCCCTACCCGAGAAAACCGACCCATCCGAAAGCACTATTATTACTTCTGGTGGCCACCTACCTGCAAACGTGCTGCCAGCATTTCAAGATTGTAATATGGACACATTACCTGATGAAATAAAACGTATTTTCTACCGGTTTACCTTTGTTTGAAAATCAACTCGGAGCTTATCAAGCTTGTCGTGATCTTGGCAATTTGTGGGGGATCAAAACTTCATCGTCTTCACCAGACAGTGAGACAACACTAGCTAGTCTACCCACAACACCAGCAGTTGACCCAAGTCCAACTGTTACGCCGACACCTAGCCCATCTCTCTTCGCTGGAATTCACTAAAACAACCCTCCAAACAATTTCGATAACTTTGACGAGAACGTTCTGTCCGGAACAACTTTTCAAACGCCAAAGCGAGAGGTTCTGAGCGACAGTTTTCAAACACCCACTTGTTCAGAGACTCCAAACGTGAGTGGTGCACCAAAAAGCGACGACCAGAAAATTCTTTGATGGACTTATTCGATTAAATTAACTTGATTAAAACTTGAAACTTTACTTTTATCTAAAAACTGTTTCAATTTTGAGATGTGAAGTTGTGCGTGTGCGTGTGTTATACAAATTACGTATTTTACAATTCTCAAATTTGTAATAACATTTTTTGAAGACTTTTGTCCTTCAATTCAAAACACAGACAAAAATATAATTCAAGTAAGTGATCAAGTTCAAATCTGTTCAGGGAAAATTTTCACTCTACCCTATGACGCAATCACACATTATTTTCCTAGCAGGATTTCAAGTACTACAACCACTATGTTAAACCTTAAGCTTTTCGGAATTAACAATAATTTTTTTTTGCAAAATGTGTACATTTTTTGGCCCAAAAAATTGTCAAAAAATTGTAATCTCTCACAGAAAAAATCAAAAAATTGTACTTTAAAACCAATATGATGTCATTAGGCTGAGTTAAAAAAGCAACTAATTAACATAATTGCTAATTAATGAAAAAAAAAGTTGGAATTTTTTTTACAGCAATGTCTTTGTGGGAACATGCTGGATGTTTTTGGTCATATGCATCATGGCCGAAAAATGGCTCCTTCACCGATTTCCAAAACATCTGGTCATCAATGTCACATTAACATCTGGCATTAATTAGCATATGAAGTACCCTAAGGAAAGATGTTAGATCGCGTTTCTTTGCAATTTTGCACATTGTGGGCCCACGGCATCAACTTCTATCATAACAACTGTCATCGAAAAAGGCTTCAGAAAAAAGACACATGTTTCTGTCATGTAATTGTCATTTAATGACATTGATTTATAATGATTGACAGAAAAAAAAACTTTTTTTCTGTTTGTTTTAGAGCAAATTTTTTAGTGCTGTCCTATGTTTTTCGGCCCGGGGAGCAATTTTGCTCATCACACTTGACAGCGTAGGACAACTCTAACCACCCGTTATAGATGAGGTCTAAAGTGACACTTTTTCGAAAAAATTCAAAAAGTAACATGCTTTTCCGCTTTTTTAATTGCATTATTTGAAGTTATCCATGAACAAAAATACTCGGTATGACCCCTCTGAGGGTCTACTAGCACATCTTTTGAATTCGCAAAGTGTTTTAAATCTTTTGCGTTTAATTTTACTAAAATTTCGAAACTAATTTCCCACCGATTCCAGTCAACCAGGGGGCGCTATTTTGAAATTCAAATTTGGCGCCCTATCTAGTGAATATCCCTTTTGTACCTTAGCTTCAAATAAATTAGGGATAATAAGAAAACCGGGATAATAGTTTTAAGAAAAGACAAAGTCTTTCGAGGTCGAGCTAAATTTGGAGTTGAAGCGCGCGCCAAAATTAGCCTATAGAAGTACGTTCAATTTGATATATCAGCTGACTTTTCAATCAAGTTCTCAAATTCTTGAACAGTTAGAGAAACTCTCTGCTGAAATTCGTAATCGCTTTCCGCTTTCTTGTACAATTTTAGAAACACATAGGTCCCCGTCCTTTCATACGTTTTCACAGTTGCTCTGATTAAGCGCTTATCAGTTTTCGAAATGTCGAAATAACAATCGCCAAATTCTGTGTCTTTCGTGGAAGTGAAAGGCATGGCGCAACAAAATTTTATCTCTTTCAAATAAAGTTGTGAGCGCTCCAACTCAATGGCGACGTCAAGCTGGGATTACACATGTGTCATCAAACACTCAATTAAAAACAAATGATTGGCGAATACAGTCTCAAGTACGCCTACGGCGTACTTGAGTCTGTTCATTAGGATTTTTATGGCAAACATATGATGCACGAATGTGATCTCTTGAACAATTTCACATGCATAAAGCGCCCATATAAACTAGGAAATTAAAAACAGATGTGACCCCTAGCTTACATGAAACTATTGCAGAAGTTGTACACAGAAACCCTGAGCTATAATTCGGCGGCATTCATATATGTGTTGAGTCAAATTTCAGTTTGTTTCAAGCAACAAATTCGAATCTGTTTAACTGAAATCTTTAAACACTTAACTTTTAAAATGTCGGTTAAAATTCTCGCAGAGTCCGAGGCTTATTGGGAAAGAACATTAGTTCATCAGACAGTTTATGAAAATTTTGTGGTTCTTATTCAACAACGAAAACGACGATGTGTGGCACATTTACCATCACTGCCTTCTTCCAAAGCTTCTTTTAAATGCAATTGCCGCCCTACCCGAGAAAACCGACCCATCCGAAAGCACGATTATTACTTCTGGTGGCCAACTACCTGCAAACGTGCTGCCAGCATTTCAAGATTGTAATATGGACACATTACCTGATGAAATAAAACGGATTTTCTACCGGTTTACCTTTGTTTGAAAATCAACTCGGAGCTTATCAAGCTTGTGACGATCTTGGCAATTTTTGGGGGATCAAAACTTCACCGTCTTCACCAGACATTGAGACAAAACTAGCTAGTCTACCCACAACACCAGCAGTTGACCCAAGTCCAACTGTTATGCCGATACCTAGCACATCTCTCTTCGCTGGAATTCACAACAACAACAACCCTCCAAACAATTTCGATAACTTTGACGAGAACGTTCTGTCCGGAACAACTTTTCAAACGCCAAAGCGAGAGGTTCTGAGCGACAGTTTTCAAACAACCACTTGTTCAGAGACTCCAAACGTTAGCAGTGCACCAAAAAGCGACGACCAGAAAATTCTTTGATGGACTTATTCGATTAAATTAACTTAATTAAAACTTGAAACTTTTACTTTTATCTAAAAACTGTTTCAATTTAGAGATGTGAAGTTGTGCGTGTGCGTGTGTTATACAAATTACGTATTTTACATTTCTCGAATTTGTAATATAACATTTTTTGAAGACTGTTTTGTCTTTCAATTCAAAACACAGACAAAAATATAATTCAAGTAATTGATCAAGTTCAAACTTGTTCAGGGAAAATTTTCACTCTCCCCTATGACGCAATCACACATATTATTTTCCTAGCAGGATTAAATGTAATACAACCACTATGGAGTGGTTAGTTTTTGAGCTAAAATATCCAGATTAAGAGTATTGAATCAATCAAATTTGTTAACATCTGTATGTTAAACCTTAAGTTTTTCGGAATTAACAATAATTTTATTTTGCAAAATGTGTACGTTTTTTGGCCCAAAAAATTGTCAAAAAATTGCAATCTCACAGAAAAAAATCAAAAAATTGTACTTTAAAACCAAAATGATGTCCTTAGGCTGAGTTAATAAAAGTTATAAGGTCCTCTAGCAGCACCTCCTAGCTTTGGGCTCTCGTTCAACAGGGTAAAAAAAGCAGGTTTGGGAAAAAAAACTTTGAAAAAATTGATAATTTTTTTGACAGATGACCTCTGACTTTTGACCCCAAAAATGAGGGCTTGAAAAAACACTTGGGATGAAACCGATGGTGCAGAGGTCTTCAGCACACTGTGTCCTACAAAACATCTCATCACGCTCGTCAAATTTAACGTAACCGTTACTGAGATAATTAGCGCCTAATTAACGGCTAATTAGCGACTAATTAACATAATTGCTAATTAATGAAAAAAGTTGGAATTTTTTTACAGCAATGTCTTTGTGGGAACATGCTGGATGTTTTTGGTCAAAAGCATCATGGCCGAAAAATGGCTCCTTCACCGATTTCCAAAACATCTGGTCATCAATGTCACATTAACATCTGGCATTAATTAGCATATGACGTACCCTAAGGACAGATGTTAGATCGCGTTTCTTTGCAATTTTGCACATTGTGGGCCCACGGCATCAACTTCTATCATAACAACTGTCATCGAAAAAGGCTTCAGAAAAAAGACACATGTTTCTGTCATGTAATTGTCATTTAATGACATTGATTTATAATGATTGACAGAAAAAAAAACTTTTTTTCTGTTTGTTTTCGAGCAAATTTTTTAGTGCTGTCCTATATTTTTCGGCCCGGGGAGCAATTTTGCTCATCACACTTGACAGCGTAGGACAACTCTAACCACCCGTTATAGATGAGGTCTAAAGTGACACTTTTTCGAAAAAATTCAAAAAGTAACATGCTTTTCCGCTTTTTTAATTGCATTATTTGAAGTAATCCATGAACAAAAATACTCGGTATGACCCCTCTGAGGGTCTACTAGCACATCTTTTGAATTCGCAAAGTGTTTTAAATCTTTTTTGCGTTTAATTTTAATAAAATTTCGAAACCATTTTCCCACCGATTCCAGTCAACCAGAGGCCGCTATTCTGAAATTCAAATTTGGCGCCCTATCTAGTGAATATTCCTTTTGAGCCTTAGCTTCAAATAAATTAGGGATAATAAGAAAGCCGGGATAATAGTTTTAAGAAAAGACAAAGTCTTTCGAGGTCGAGCTAAATTTGGAGTTGAAGCGCGCGCCAAAATTAGCCTACAGAAGTACGTTCAATTTGAATATCAAATTTGCCGCCCTATTTCAGTCCCATTTTCAAAACACTGTTAACATGTATTGAGTCGTAACGAATGAAACTGAGTATCACAGAACTGAATTTTATTGCAGAGTAACGAATATTATTAAACAAACCGTTTATCCAACTTCATTTATTTACTTCTGATAACTGCTTTTGAAATGACTTATTCTTGCCGCTTTTGCCCTTCAACGTTTAGTACACCGGGAAAAAAATCGCGACATGAAACACGATTTCATCTCGATGAGTGCGGTTTACCACGTTATCAATGTTCAATTTGTGAGTTTTCAACTAGAAAAATGTCTCCCCTTGAAGAACATATGAGAACAGTTCACTTGAAGTTTACAAATTGTTGTGGTTCTTGTTATCTTGGTTTTAACAATTCTCACCTCTACGCACAACATATGAGCTCTGTTCACTCGCTTCCCGTTTTTGGAGAAGAGTTCCAGCCTTTACAAATACCCTCCCAGTCCGCATTTAATGGTCACCTTCAAACGTTTGTAATCGAAGCTGAAAACAATGAAGAAAAGTCATTGGACTTGCAGACCTTTATGCAGTCCAAGTGAGCACAAATAGAAGAACTTATTGAGCAAAAATTAAGCTCAGGAACCCAGAAAATTCAATTTTCCGCTGAACTATCACTCTTCAAACCAAAACACGAGACTGATGAAGACGACGGAAATTTAGTTATATTTGCCAATTCACTAATGACCCCAGTAATTGCTGGAGGCATCTCAAACGACGAATTTTCCCTGATGGTGGAAAAAATGTTGGCTGTTCTCTTTACTTTCGTGTCTTCAGGGAGTGGATGGCTACTAGATCGCGTGATTCGCTTACATCTCAACTTTGCAATACAGACCTATTCGGGGATCGTCATTCATAGCTCTTCCTTATGAGTTATCCACATGCCAAGCTGTTCTAAATATTCGAAACCACAATGACAATAATTGCTTTGTCTATTGTTATATAGCAGCTAGATGTCTGAAGGAAAATATTGGCATGAAAGTTGACGGTCAAAACGATACTTTGAGAGCGACAAATCCCGAAACTTATAAAGACCTGAAGTCGCTTTTCCCAGCGGGCAATTTTCAGATGCCAATGGGTCTTAGTAGTCTCAACAAGTTTGAGGAACTTAATTCTGTTCAAGTTAACGCGTTTGGTTACCACAAAAAAGATCAGTTTCATATACTAATTTCAACAAAAAAGATTGCAGAGGAATTGGTTATTGATTTACT
Organism: Convolutriloba macropyga; assembly: GCF_964194025.1. Lineage (NCBI taxonomy): Eukaryota > Metazoa > Xenacoelomorpha > Acoela > Convolutidae > Convolutriloba > Convolutriloba macropyga. Next base: position 19,801,960 of record NC_134478.1, on the reverse strand, counting down.
GCTACTTTACGATTCAGATAAACGTCACTATGTTCTTATCAAGGACATGTGCAAACTTTATCGCTTTCTACGGTCAGTGAGGTATCGTAGTTACCTGATTTTATGCAGAAACTGCTTCTGGTTATGTTATGACGGTGTCACCGCTTTCGATGAACACGTTGAAAGGTGCAAAGATCATTCACCAACCCTTGTTCGAATGCCCAGCGAAAACAGCAATATCTACAAATTTAACAACTGGTCTGCCCTCTGGTTTGCCCCATTGGTAATTTACTATGATTTTAAATCTTTCCTACGGCCAGTCCCTACTTGTTCACTTAGTGGAAACGTCTCCTCATCATACGCCATAGAGATTCATGAGCCCTGCGGTTTCGCTCTGACTGTTGTTGAGCATAACAACCCGAAGCCCAAGTATACCCACTTAGATAGCTCCGAAAATTGTATGGAGATTTTTTTTGAAAGTGCTTCACAAGTTGGCGAATGATATTCACAAGCAGAAACAAAAACATCCGTATTTTTGTGGAGACAGATCAAAACTTGGACAAACAGAAAGTGTTGCTTGTTGGATTTGCGAAAATGATTTTGATGAAAATGACGAAAAAAACCTTGACCACTGCCACTAAAGTGGCGAATTTCTGGGCTGGGCCCATCCGCAATGCAACCGACTACGAAGAACGTCAAAATTCATTCCCGTAACTGGGCACAACATACAAAATTACGATCTCCACCATATCTGTCTGACATTGCAGGAATGTGAGCCATCTACAACAATAAGCGTAATACCAGCAACTAACGAGAAATATATCTCGATGCAATTAGGTGTTCAAGTGGACACGATGAAAAGGGATGGGCAAACTGTTCCAGTGTATGAGTTCCTAAGGTTTGTTGACTCGTACAAGCTTTTTAACGCATCTCTAGAAAAACTCACCGAAACTTTACGGCAATCGGAATTCGGCATTTTGGAAGTTATGTTCAATGAAACCCCTAGTGACCACTTTGACCAGCTCAAGCAAAAAGGTTACTACCCATATTCATACATGTCGAATCGGACAAAGTTCTCCGGAATCGGAAGATAGTTTGCCTCCAATAGAAGCATGGAAAAACTCACTAAATGGCACAACAATTAAGCAAAACGAATGGAATCATGCAAACAGAATGGGGAACTTGCTTGGGTAAAAAACCATGCAGGATTATCATGATGCCTATCTAAAATTAGATTGTGCTTTATTAGCTTGCTGCTACGAGTATCGTCGGAAAATTAGTTTCAAAACTTACAAGCTTGATGTTGTACAGTTCTTCACTGACCCTAACATGGCAAAAGATGCCGCACTTCGTATCACCAAAGCTGAAGTTCAGTTATTCACTGAACGGGAACATCTGGACATGATAGAGCCAGCGATACGCGGGGGTATAACCTGTTTTCGAAAGTCGACATTTTAAAGCAAACAACCGCTACCTGTCTGGGTTCAACTCCGAGGAAACGTCCACATTTGTGCTAATGGTGGACGCTAATAAATTATATGGTGGAGTTATGCAGGAGGAGATGCTACCCGTTGGTGATTTTTGTTTTAATTTCGACATCTCAAACGAACTACTACACCACTCTGATAGCTCTTCAGTTGGGTATTTCTGTGAAGTCGATTTAGAATACCCAAGTGATATACATGATCAACAGCAGGACTACCCATTGGCACCAGAAAAAACACTAGTAAAGGACGACTGGCAAAGCGATTATCAGTTAGAGGTTAAACAGCGTTACAATTTACCGGAAAAGAAAGTAAACAAACTACTACAAACTATGTTTGACAAAGCAAATATGTCCTACACTACAAACTACTGCAATTCTATGTTCGACTTGGGTTGCGTATCAAAAAAGTACACAGAATTCTCAAATTAACACAATCAAAGTGGCTTGAACCGTACATTACCTTAAACAGCGCCATGAGAAAAAAAGCAACTAACAGATTTGAACAGAACTACTATAAATTGATGAACAACTCGGTTTATGGGAAAACAATTGAGTCAAAACGAAGACGACTGAAAGTAGACATAACACGGGATGCCGAAAAAACTGCAAAACTTACATCAAAATTCGAGTTTGACAAATTTAAAATATTCGGCGAAAACATGGCAGCGATCTGTTCTCGACCAAAAGTTATTAAATGGACATCACCAACTATTGTCGGGGCGACCATCTTGTATCTTTCAAAACTATATTTGTACGGGTTCCACTATGATGTTATGCGCGCAAAATTTCGGTGCTCACTCTTGTACTCTGATACCGACAGTCTATTGTATAAAGTTGAGACGACTGACCTCTATGCCGACTTGGCAAAGAATGAAGTTTGTACAGAATTCGATTTTTCAAACTATTCGGACAATCATCCGCTCTACTCCGATATTAACCACAGCACAGTTCTCAAGTTCAGGGATGAATTCGCTGGTGACTATATCTCGGAATTTATATGCTTGAAGCCCAAAATGTATTCAATAACTTCTAAAAGTAAGTATTAAATTACAAATATACTTTTATTCCCCGAGAACCACTTTTATTCCCCGAGAATCACTTTTTTTCTTTGCATGATGAAGTAAGAACTCACCTGAGACTCGACGTTGATCTGCTCTTGTTTTATTCCAGGTTGTAGAAAGCTGTCGGCGAAAGGGGTAACAAAAGCTGCCCAGATGTTGTTGACACACGAGCTCTACAAGTCTACACTGGTTACGGCAAAACCATATCGCGCAATAAGTAATAGAATAAAGTCCGAAAACCATATTCTAAAAACAGTATCCGAAAAAAAATGTCCCTCTCAGCGTACGACAATAAACGATACATTCTCGCTGATGGTTTGAGTACACTGCCATTTGGGCATTATTCTATAAGGAACAGTTCGCAATCTACAACAGAGAGTGATACTGATTCATATAGCTGGTTCGATAATGAGAAAGAGGACAGTGAAATAAGTTGGGATTACAAATCAGTCTCAGAAGAAAATTTAAGTAGAATTTTCAATGGTAGAGACAATGACGCTAATGTCGACTGGGATTATCCGACACCTCCCAGCCCCATTCCTCCTCCAGCAAAAAGAATGAGAAAACATATAAGTGAACATATGAATCAAATGCTTGATATAGCAGAAATAGGGACACCACCCGACCCGGGAATGATTGTTGCTAGAGCTACTACTGAGGAGGAAATTAGTGATTCTGACGTTGTTGATTTCGATAGGAGCAGCAGTTCTGAAGATGATCATTTTCAGTGCTCCCTCATTAACTTTGAAGCAAGTGACAGCAGTGATTAAAACTCATAGCAAAACCAAACGCTGAGCGTTTTGTTGCTTGCTAAATTAATTCAAATAAACTTAACTTAGTTTCCACTTCTACGCAATTTTGTACGTGATTTTTGGTATAACTTAAAGTTTCAGAGAGTGTTTTCAAAGTGTTCCGCAGTTTGATTTTGTGAGGTAAATTATTGCTTGTACGCGAATTTTGGTATAACTTCAAGTTTCAGAACCTGTTTTCAAAGTGTTCCGCAGTTTGGATTTTGTGAAGCAATTAATTGTTTCAATATGTTTGGTTTACAGTTGGAAAAACAAAATAAGAAATTGTTGTTCGATCCGTTTTCACATAAATCAAGAGCTCGGTAAATAATCGTTTCAAATGCAAGTTTGATAACGGCAATTCTTCCTTCTCAATTACCATGAACAATTCAAATGCAAGTTCAGTCGCGGCAATTCTTCCTTCTCAATTTACATGTATATCAGAAGGGATATACCACTCCATATTATCCTCATGGGATATACCACTTCATATTATCCTCATGGGATATACCACTCCATACTATCATACATTCTATACCCTATTATCCTCATGGCTGGATAACCCCCCCATCCCAATACAGCTATATATTACTACTAATGTTTTTATCTCAGTTTTATGAACACCCAGAGAGGGATTTTTGCTCAATAAACAAAATACTTGAGAGCCGGAAACTTCAAATACGAAGTCGGTAATTCATTGCGTTTTGAAAACCAAACCAGCGCACTTTTGTAAATACCTCAGAAGGCAATTTAGAACAACCGACAAATTGCAGGAAAAAATAGCCGCAATTGATTTCCATAACCGAGAAATTGATAGAACAGAAAAATGAAAGACAATTTTGCAATACGTTTTTAAAGTGCACACTATTCTATTTGGATTTGTTAGTTAGACATACTCATGTTTCTTAATGAGACGATACAGGGATTAGTATCCAAATCAATAATAAGCACTAGAGATGGTAGCCAAGACTTAAAAAACGCTAAGTTCAGGTAGCGAGCATATAAAACTGGGATTCATAGGTTTATCCTTTCTATTCCTGATTTCATTTTTTATTAACCCATTCATTCGAGATTGCTCTTCTGCGCAAATGTTCTTTAATAGCGATGTGAGCAGAATGAGCTCAGAATGAAACTGGACTATAAAAGTCAAAAAGATTCTATGCAAAAGGTTGAACGAGCTGAGAACTAAGGTAAAGCAAAACAAATTTTTGTTCGGCGAACAACCAGGAAAAGTCTCGACATAAAATTCAAAAAATTTTTATTGACTAAATCAAAAACCTAGACCTAGAATTGGCAAGGATTAGATCATGAAAACCATATATAAAACAAATCCAAAAAAAAAATTTTAAAACCAGTAGAAATCAATGTGAAAATGCCACATGTAAAAAACCACTAGCGAGAAAACAAATTTTTGTTCAAATATTATATTCTAACACCACGTTAAAAATAGAGCAAAAAAATCACGCCACAAAACCACTCGCTTTTTCGCTCCACTTCCTGTTTCGGCGAGACCAAAATCATCACTCCAATTTGACTTCATAGAAAGAATTTGAAAGATCTGAAAAAGCCGGAAGAATTCCGTAAACGCCTAAAATGCTCAAAGGAAAAAATGGCCACCCTAAAGGACATAGTGATTATCCTACTCAATAACACTAACACTGAACAGTAACATGAAAATGGACATGGAAATGTATTTGACCAGAAAAGATGGTAAAGCATCTGAAGAACAAAATCAAAAGATTCCGCAAAATTTCATCAAAATTCGGCAACACATAATGGATAAAATGCCCCAATTATATTTCCAAACCATTATTTTAAAACACTTCTACTACTTCTTGTGAAGCATACACCAATCATCCAACACCTTGAAGAACGAAAAAAAGTTAAGAAATTTGTATTATTTTTCAAAGAAAAGTGCCCTGACTAGCTTTCAGTGACTTCAAGCAACAGCTCTAAAACGGCTCTGAATAAAAGATTGAACAGCAAAAAGTTTCAAAAAGCACAATATTAGCAAAAATAAGCAAAAAGACAAAAATGTGCCAAAATCTGCATAAAAATTACTCAATTATAATTACGAAAAGAAATCAAAACTGAAATCAAAACCATCAAAAGGCAGCAAAAACAATAATTTGAACCATAGACATCCCCAAATACTAAAGAAATTTAAAGAATACAAAAAGCATCCAAAATCAACTGGAAAAAAATCTTGAAAGAGTTTATCAATTTTTTGATATTACGAGAGCACATAAAGCCAAAAACAGTTCATTAGAGGATATAAAGTATTCAAACTGCTCACAAAACAACAAGCAAGACATAATAGTCTACAAAACTTATCTGCGATAAAAAACTAACTGCAAAAAAAATAGAAAAATATTTTAAAATTTATGTTTATTGTGATTTTTCTCAACAAAAAAGAAATGTTTTATACCAATAAAAACTGTAATCAGTCAGTATCTAAAAACTCCAAAACTAATAAGCGTCTATGCAAATCCCATATGAAGCAGTAAAACAAGAACAGAAAAGCTGCCAAAATTTCAGCAAAAGAGCTGAAAAACTTGCAAATTGGTATTAAATTCATGTTAATTACCAAAAACCTTCAAACCACTATCAAAATTACACTAAAAACACTACAATATAATAATCAAACTTCTAAACTAAAAAAAATAAGAACAAAATGTTTTAAAAAGCCCCAGGTGAACAAAAAAATTCGCTCGCTTAAAGAAATTTTTTTCACACCTCACCTTTACAGCACCCCAATACAATTCAAATGTTTTGATTTGTAAGCAACATAGCAGTACACGTCCTGGTATACAATTGAAATAAATTTTAATTGACTAAACGAAAAACGAGACCTAAAAGGGGACTATGAATGGAAAACAATAATGGCGTGAAAACATAGCGTGAAAAGTTTTGACGTCGCAAAACCACTCGCATCTTCGCTCCACTGACTGCTTCGGCATGGCCAAGATCGCAACTCCGATTTGACTCCAAAGATCATGAATATGTGTGGACAGATCTTGAAAAACGACAGCGCCCCCAAAGAATTCAAATTCTTTGAAATGTAAAATTAGGTTCGCTATATAATCGATTAACGTCGCACGAATTTCATGGTCTCGATTCTGATTACTTACCTCGTTTGAATCAATGTTGACCCCGAGCGATGTAACAGTATCCAGTAGGTCTGTGTGTAGGATCCGCAGCAACTCAAGCGCTGTCTTTTTAGTCTAAAAATAAACAATCCCAGAATAAGATTATTAGAGTTTAACTTCCATGCAAATCTCCAACAACACTTTTTGCCCGAAAGTCGTCTCAATTGATTTGATTAAAAAGTTACAGCAGAGGGATACTAAATTTTACCTAACTGAGATAAAGTCATACAAAATACTTAAGAAACTTTATTTCCATTTTTGTCATTTTTTCTCGCAATTAAACAAAAAACCCACTAAATTCGGACGAGCTGCTCTCGAATGACAGGCAACGGATTGGCTTTGGAAACGGTCTAGCAAAAATGCGCATAAAAGCAATACGATTGCAAAAATTGCTTCCAAATTCGTTCCAGATAAATTAAATCTGAATTCATCGCATAAGGTTAAATCGGAATCAACAAAGCATCATTGGAATACATTTATGAACTGTCAATAATCCGATTGGAGGATAGGGTACCAAAACCACTAACAACTCCTGACATTGACACCCAACGTCAGGGCGACCAGAAAGTTACTGGAAGAAAAAGAAAATCACAAATAATTTTCAGGTAGTCTACACTGACTCCAAACACTGACTACAGAGGAAACCGTTAACCAGAATAGAATATGCAGTATTAAAGCACACCTAAAACCTGTCAATATTGCAACTAGGGGACATAGTAAAAAATGCAGTAAAAACGAAATAAGACATTACCAGAAAATAGCCGCGATAGCTTCGTAGATCTACAAATGAAAAAATAACAAAAAAAACCAGACCACAAAACAGAAATTTCTTCTTTTTTATCAGTTGCCGTTATATGAAGATGTTTTAATTTGATTCAGAATCTGTATAACTTATCGCTGCTTCTATTAGGTGTTCTCAATTAGAGTTGCACACACACAAACGCGAACACGCAAACACACTGTTGACCTTCTCCTTGAACTAAAATAAAGAAAAGTCATTTCATCACACTCAGAGGGAGGAAGTCATTTTTGAGAGTGCGGTAAGTCACTTGTAATCAAAGAGTCAATCACGCGAATGAACAAAAAAAAACTCGCTCCACTAAGAGCCAAAAATGACGCACGCAATTCAGTTGAAATTGCATGAACGAATGAACAAAAAGCAGATTTGAAGTGGTTGTGACGTCATATGGTCGTAACAAAAATCGCGACGACGAAATAAAAAAACAAAGCAGGACAAGTCCGGACGTACAATTCAAAGACTTTTCATTGACTAAAAGAAAACTAGAGCTAGAACGCACTTTGAGTGAATTGGGAAAACCATTTCCTAAAAGAGTGAAAATGACGTCACGGACGCAATTCAGTCCAAAATGTATGACTGAATGAACAAAAAGCAGCTTTGATGTGATCGAGTCGTCATATGCTCGTAACAAAAATATTCGAAAAAGAACCAGGAGAAGACCAATAATGAGAGGCCGAGCGCATGCATTGCTGCGAATAAAAAACCATCAAATTTATGCTGGAAACTTCAATCAAAACTATGTCTCAATTAGCAAAAGAGCGGAACCTGTCAAAAAAGAGACTCAATGACGAAAAACATTTCAAACAAAAATATAGGGGTAAAACTAAAATCGCAAAACTTTGTTTTCAAAAACAGACGCTGCCTATTAGCATAAAAAAATACATGCATTTATTATTATCACAGATCTTTAAATAGAATTCTTGAAACATTGAAAATGGCAAAAACAGAAGACAAATTGCGACTGGTTAATAGAAATAAATCTAAATTCAGAAGCCAACACCCTAGATTTACAGATCTGACAGCTTGAAACTTAATCATAATTCGCCTTAATGTGAGCAAAATTAGCATTCAAACTCGACTGTCAATTAACAAATCATTTAAATTGTAAGAATAAATTTTAAAAAAACAGGACATGGCATCAATCAAATCGGAATTCCATAAAATATTAAAAATGAAATTTTATTGGAGTTCAAAAAAGCTACTACGCTAAGCAAGGATTCTGAAGAAAATTACTCAAAGATTTCGTAACATCAGTGGCTAAACAAGAAAAATGGGACAAAACAACTAAGAGAAAACTATGATCAGATGAATGGCAGAATAAAAACCTAAACCCAAAATATTTGCCATCAAAAATGAGGAGGCAAAATACAATCTAGTGTTACTACTTATCCTTGAAAGGCTGATGAAAAATCTTTTCAAAACTCAAATTACCAATAGAGCAACTTCTTTAATTAATTATTTAAATGTACGAAAAAGGAAAAAACAGCAACTTGATTGTTTCACAAATATCAAAAATCGCGCTATTTTGAATGCATTACCTATATAGTCATACTCTTGTTTGACCAAGTAACTAAGACTGATTGGAACAAAGCTCAAATACCGTGCATCTAACAATGGGTCTACACTGTTTCGGTGTTTGATTTCGTTTTCCACGAATGAATCTATTCGCTTTAAATTGCTTTGCTGAGCAACTGCAAAAAAATTTGCCGGAAAATGTTGACAAATCAGCAAAATTAGGCAGAACGAAACATTTTCGCTTGTCATAGTAAACGAAAAATAGGAGCGCATCTTTAGCCATCATAGATGACGGCCGCTTTTAACAAACGCTACATATATCCGCAGAAAGGTAAAACAAAAAAAAACATTTGTTTGCCAGAGCCAGAAAAACAGGAACACAATTAAACCCATCTTAGAAGATTATGGTGTCTCTCAGCAAGCACTAGATGCATAGATAAACCAAATAAGAAAAAATGGACAAAACAATCAAATCCTGACAAGTATTTTCCTTAAAAATTTCAAAAACGTTCGTTCTTCATACAATTTTTTAATCTAGAAAACAATTTTCACAATCCTCGCGATCCATTGCTATACCATACCAAAGAAAACAGTCAAAACAAAAAAAAGCACACCAGCAAAAAAAAATGAAAACAACGAACTAACGTCGGGCAAATTGCTCTTAAACGACCGGTGAGCGGCTAGCTCTGGTAGTACCCAGCTGGGGCTTAGGTATGCTAACATTAGGTGAGCGGATTGGGGTGTATAGCGAGGGGTGTAGAGTGGGGAGCGATTCACAAGAGGGGATCCAAATTGCCAGTGTGATCGGGGGAGAATAGGGAGGGGGTGAGCGGGTGGGTGATTGATGGTTTCAAACTTTTAAGATTAAGAACAGCCCTTCATGCCACGAAAATGTTTCCTCAAAACAGTTTCGATTAATCGAGTACTTAGATTCTATTACAGAGTGAAGGCGTTAGAGCTGCTCAGCCACTTTCTTCCCTCTCGGTTTCACTTGTTTATCTCCTTTTTGAGGGCGAGAAGCTAAAAGGACCACACAGAAAATCGGTCAAGCAAAAAATCGCATTAAAAAGACCACAGGACTATTAAAATTTGCCCAAAAATTCGTTTGATAGCAATCAAAAATTGCATTTACTTCAAAATATCGGCCAATAAAAAACGTATCTCATATCAGTGGAAAAATTGGACGATTAGTTACAGCTTACCAATTGGACAATCAGATTCAATCAAAAAGAACGAAAACAAAAACAAAAGTTTACAGAGAAAACTTCATAGAGAGAAAACAGGCCCAAATTTGACTCTATTAATTCAATTAACAACACAAAGCAAACCATAAAAAATTTACCACAACGACAATTCAATTCGCATCAATAATTCCCAGTAAAGAATATTTTAATTGAAAAATTATGAACAAGGAAAAACACAAAAACTGTTTAAAAGCGTTGAGAACGCCAAAGAGCGCTCAATTTCAAAGGCTGATTGAAGCATCCTACATGCCTAAGTGACAAAAAGTCATAGAACTTAGAGTTAAGATTCTAAAACATAACCGACTAGCGTCGGGTAAACTGCTCTCAAACGACCGGCTGGCTTCGTCAGTAGCTAGCACGTTTTAGTGAGGCTAGCTTTAGCGGAGGGTGAACCGGGTGGGAGGGGGATCTTTGGATGCGGGATCTTTGGATGGGTGGGAGGGGGATGCGGAAAATTGTATAAAAGACTAACAGGACTAATATGATTGCTAGAAACTTCGTTTGAGAGCAAGTAACAATGATTTCCTAAAAAGCGCTAGTTAAGCCATTAATTACGAAAAAATTATTCATACATACTATAATTCAGCGTTAATGAGGGTAATATATATTGACATCACGCCACATAAAAGCAGCTCAATTGCGGCATCAACAAATGAGTAAGAGAGAGAGAGAGAGATAGTGTGAGAGAGAGAGAAAAAACGTGAACGTGAAAGAGAAGGAAAGAAACCTCAGACAACTGAGAGAGAGAGAGAGCTAGAAATATTAAATATTATAGAAAAAAGTCTGAAAGTTAAAAATTTGAAAGAAAAGTTTCCAGATTTCGCAGTGGAAAAAGTTCAAAACCATTTTTGTCTATGAAGTTCTGTCATGAAACCCATCGGAAAAGCTTTCGTTGGCCAGTAATGATTGCTAAACTCAGAAAAGGACAGAAAATTCAAAAAAACTTCAAAAATATCGCAAATTTTAACAAAATCTCGGTAAAATTCGTGATAAAATATCTCCAGAACCATTTCATTGCCTAAAGAGACTATTTTAAGTTTGATCAAAAACGATTATTAAAACTCGAGTTATTAAAATATTGAAAACCATTTCATTAACTCTAGAAACTATGCAGCAGCTTTTTATAAAACCTTGGAGGAGGTCCCTGGGCCCCTGGTGCCGGAAATCAAAAATATTCAAAAATTTGAGCTAGCATTTTTTTTTAAAATGCTCAAATTCGTGATATTAAAACCTTGAAAAACATTTCATTACATCTAGAAACTATGCAGTAACCTATGAACAAACTCTAGAGGAGGCTCCTTGGCTCTTTGAGGCTAGAGAAACCTAAAAAAAAAAACAAAAATTTTCAAAAACTTGAAAATTGCTAAATTCGTGATATTAAAATCTTGAAAAACAATTCAAAACATCTAGAAACTATGCCCTGGCCTATTACGAACCCTAGAGGAAGTTCCTCTGCTCTTGAGGCTGGAAAAACCTAAATGACAAAAATTCAAAAAACTTAACAAAAACGCAAGTTTCACCAATAAAATTGCTATAATTTTTGATATTAGAAAGTTGAAAAAAATTCCGTGGCCTATAGAAATTTTTCAGCAACTTATAACAAACCCTGAAGGAGGCTTTCTGAACCCCGGGACTGGAAAAACGACAATAAATGTCAACAGAATTGAAAAAAATAGCAAGTTCGTCAAGCATTCCTGATATTAAAATGTTGAAAACCATAACGTTACAACTAGAAAATATGCAGTAACCAATTATCAAAACCTAGAGGAGGGTCCCTTAATCTTAGGGCTGAAAAAACTTTAAAAAAAATCAAAAAACTTGAAAAAATTGTGAATAGTATAAATTTGCGTTTTTGTCTGGAGTACAAAAACATATAGCTCTTGAAATGGTCATTAAAAAATTATGTCTTGAAAAAGACCTTTATCAAATTTAACCAGCCTCAATTTTAGACTGGTTCAACAAGAAATCGAAAAACGACAAAAATTAAATAGCAACATTTTGGGCTCTTGAAAACTCCTAAAAATGATCTTTTAACCTCAAACTGCGGCCTTCCCAGTCGCTTCACCACACTAAGCACTTGAAGTACTACTAAACGCGGCTACGGGCCTCCAATGAAACTTAATGCCCGCTGGCCGCTGCCGTTTTTGAGGACGAAAAGTCAAATGGGTGACAAATATCGGTCAACCGGAAAATCCCATAAAAAAGACCAACAGGACAATTGCTACTTCGTTTGAGAGCAATTTATAGAACTCTCAGCCCACGTTCACTTGTTCACAGGTAAAACCATTTTGAGTGAACGCAGTGGAGTAAAACTTAAAAACTGCTTTGGAAATGCCGCAATTCAGCAAAAAAAATTGGCTGGTGCACGTATCTTTTTCACGCCTACTTTTCGCGAGCGCTCTTTCAGTATGACCTATAAACTACAAACAATTTAAAAGTGCAAACTATGTTGATGTCATTTTGGAGCTGAACGTACTCCTGTTTCGTAGTGAGACCACACAGGGGCTAGCATCAATACCAATAAGCATTAGAGAGGGTAACTAAGAACAAAGCTCGAGTAACGGGCATCTAAAATGGCTTTTAAGGGTTCATCCCGTTTCTATTTCTGATTTAGTTTTTGATACTGGTTCTGCTCATTTTGAATTGCTTTGTTGTCTAAAAACACTTTTAGCAGAATGAGAGAAGAGTGAAACTAGCCTAGAGAAGTCAAAAAGATTTCACGCAAAATGTTGAACAAGCTGTGAACTGAGGAAAAGCCAAAAAAAATTATTGGACGAATTAAAAAAACATAGCAGGACAAGTCCTGACGTACAGTTCGAAGAATTTTCATTGACCAAACAAACGACTAGACCTAGAACGGACTATGATTGAATTGAGGAAAACAATTTCCAAAAAACCAGATAAAAAACAGAAAATCAAAGTTAAAATGCCGCATGTGAATAAAAAAACAGCCAGCGAGAAAAGAAAATCAACTAGCGAGAAAGATTCAAACAAAAAAACTAAGAAGAATTCCGGAAACGACTTGAAGTGGAAATCCAATTAAAAGCCATCCAACTACTCATCAGACATAGCGTGCCTCCACTAGTTTATGATTATCTTGAAACAAGACCATAAACCATAACAATTGGTTACAGTTTTGTGGATATGAATCATTTTTTTTGAGAAATATGACAAAAAATGGAACTATTTTTCTTAATTTTGTTCAGTTTTTCCTTTTTTTCTGTTTTTTTAGACAAGTTTCTCAACCTATTATGAATTGCCTAGTTTTGCGAGCCTCTGGATACCCTATTGGCTGAAAAGAATTTTTCTTTGGATTTCCATATTTTTGTAATATTAAAAAAAATTAATAACTTTTCCAGTTACTTAGTACAAGTTGTTTTGAGAGCTTTTTTCATAATTTGGCCTCAGTATTTTTAAAAAATTCACATAAGTGGTTTTAGTAAGTACTAGTTGTTTTGATGAAGTAACTTTGGCCGAGATAGTTATTTCGGGATCTCAATTTATTACAAAATTTGATCAGATTATTTAATCATATTTTAACAGATTTGATTTTCTTGTTTTCACTTTTAAAATATGATAAAACCTGATCAAATTTTGTTATAAATTGAGATCCCAAAATAACTATCTCTGCCAAAATTACTTCATCAAAACAACTAGTGTTTACTAAAACCACTTATGTGAATTTTTTAAAAAATACTTGAGGCCAAATTATGAAAAAAAATGCTCTTAAAAATAACTGACAGTAAAAAACTGGAAAAGTTGATAATTTTTTTAATATTACAAAAACATATAAATCCAAAGAAAAAATCCTTTCAGCCAGTAGGGTATACAGAGGCTCGCAAAACAATAGGCAAGTCATAATAGGCTAAGAAACTTGACTAAAAAACAGAAAAAAAACGAAAACCTGCAAAAAAAAATTGAGAAAAATAGTTCCAATTTTCGCCATTTTTGTCATATTTCTCAACAAAAAATGATTCATATCCACAAAACTGTCACCAATTGTTATCTAAAATTTGCTCAAGTAGAAGGGGTCTTTTCAATACCCATTATAGCCAGTAAAACAAAACAATCGTCAAAAAACGCAAAAATTAGCCCGAAAATCAGCAAAATACAGGAAAAAGCTCCAAATTAGCATAAAATTCATGACTTTCCAGAAACCTTCAAACCACTACCAAAACCAGCCTCAAATTAAAAAATCATAACCATACTTCTTAACCAACAAATGAAAAAAAAACTGCTTCAAAATGCCGCACGTGAACAAAAAAATTTCGCTCGCTTACAGAATTTTTTTCACACCTCAATTTCTTGCTCTCTAGAAAACACCGATATGAACAAAAAACCACTCTCTTTTCGCTCCACTCTTCATTTTGTTCAGCAACAAAATCACTGTAAAGACAGCGCCCCAATACAATTCAAATTCTTTGAATTGTAAAAAAAAATTAGGAGCGCTATAATAGCGGGCTGAGAAGCTGAGGCGGCTATTAATAATAAACTTACAATTAGGGACTGATGGTAAACCAGCGACCACATTGGTGAAGCACATGCCTCTATTTCCACACTGAATGCTGTCAAATAATTGCTACTCTCGTACTCAATATGCTCGTAGATCGCCCTCTGCTGGCTGTCCATTCCTAGCAACCATAATAGGTTTGAGTTCTGGTGAGGATGTTGTAATGAGACTTAATACCTTTCCTTGACGTAATTTTGCTCACCTCAATGAAAAGAAAAAATTAGGATACTCCAGAGGGGTAAGCTCTATTGATAATTAGCAATCAGATCAAATAATTCAATCAATAGTAATAATTTTAAGCTGAAATCTGGCGGGAAAGGGGGCAGGGGGAGGGGTTTACATAGTAAGAGCAGCATCGTCCATTACTTCGAGCGCCTATTTTCCTTTCATAATCATCCTTATTGACAAGCTATTGACAATTTATCTTTTTAGAAGAACTGATGATGAGCTGCTCTTTTTTTATTTGAAATATGTTATCTTTGTTATAGCGGCACAAATTTGAGAATAAATTGAGCTCTCACTGACCAGTGAAGCTCTCAAGAACATTGGAGTACTTCTGCATGAGGACCTTGCGTGAGAGGAACACCTCGACTACGGATGCATGAGCCAAGAGGTTGAGGAAGTCTGAGAATATGGACCAGTAGCAGTGCTTGGACACCACTTCCATTGAGATATCCACAGTTGAATGGTACTCTAATAAACAACAAAACACATTCAAATTCTTACGATCTATTTCTTAATGCAGAAGACAAACATATAATACTCAATAGAGGCATAGCTTTAAAAAATTTGAGCGGTTATATCTTACCAAACTTTTGTTTCTGACATGTAAACATGTTTTAAAAGAATTTGAAGGTAGGAGTAACCAAGGTATTTGGATACCACGAGAGTCCTGAGAATTTCAGAGTTTCAAAATACTAACCTCCTTCGAATAATGTTGATTGAACATTCAACTGTTGGACCATGTAAGTGAGACACGTTAGCAGTACATGCAGCAAATCATCTTCTGAGAGCACCATCTCAAGCGCCAGAGACTCATTGGAGAATAACTGGACACTTATATGCACAATGTTGTTGCTTATCGCATCAATGCGTCCAGGGTTGTTGAGTAAAGTGTGGGTGAGTGCCGGGTAGTGGCGTAAAAACACGCGAGCAAATTCGTTCTAAAAATTCAACCGAATCAAAATAATGTACTTTTACTTCCTATACAACAATTATTGATCTCGTAAGGAGTAGCATTCAGCTGTGCCACTCGCCTTGTAATCAGACGACAGATTTATGCATATTTATAAAAAAAGAAACATACCCGGCAGATTGCCGGAAAATAGCCGCCGTTGATTCCAATAAGCATGATTAAGACTGAAAGAATAGAATATATTGAAAAAAAAAAAAGATTTTTTGTACAAAAACATTTTTTAAGTCCGACTTATTTTGATGGCATTTCGTAGTTGAACACACTTCTATTTCTAAGAGAGAGACTACAGGTGCTACTATCAATACCAATAAGCATAAGAGATGGTAACTAAAAGTTATAGGAACGACGTTCAAATAGCGGGCATCTAAAATTGGGCTTTATGGGTTTATCCCTTTTCTATTTCTGACTTCAATTTTTTATTCTGACTCTGTTCATTTTGAATTGCTTTGCTGAGCAACTGGTGTTTAAACTCACTTTTAGCGGAATGAGAGAAGAGAGAAACTAGCCTAGAGAAGTCAAAAAGATTTCACGCAAAATGTTGAAAAAGCGGCAAAATGAGGTAAAGCGAAACATTTTTTTATTCGACGAAGTAAAAAAAACATAGCAGGACAAGTCCTGAAAAACAATTCAAAGAATTGAATGAAAAACTCAGACGTACTCTACTTGACCAGCAGATCAATTGAACAATGCCAGCCAGAACACAAAAATCATCAAAGAAACAAAACTAAACAAAAACACTCATTGCTAAAACTCTCGAAGCTTTTAAACCTAAGGCAAAATTTTTAAAAACACCTATTACAAAAATATGTTCAAAACCAATTTTTGTTTCTGAAATCGGTCCAGTATTATATCTGCAAGACCTGAAAAAAATTCATTGGCCCTTGAAGATCGATTAACTCGAAAATGACCAAAAAATTTTTAAAAAAAGAAATCAATTGCAAATTATAAGGAAATGTTGCTAAAAATCGTGGTATAAATATCTTCAGAATCATTTCTGTGTCTCTAGATGCTACACAGTAACCCAATTGCAAGCCTTAAAAAACTCATCGGCTCATAGATCGATAGGCAATAACATCTAGAAAAAATTTCAAATTGCAAAAAATAGAAAATCGTTCTCTTAAAAAGTTGAAAGCCATTCAATTGCCCCCTAGCAACTATAAATAGCATACTGTTAAACCCTGGATGCGGTTACCTGGCTACTGAGGCAAGAAAAAATAAATAAAAAACAAATAGTTTTAAAAAATTGCAAATTCTATCAAAAAATTTCTAAAAATCGAAAGGTTAAATCGTTGAAAACAAATCCATTGAAACTAAAAACCATGCAGTAACTTTTCATCAGAACTTGGAATAGGTTTTCTTGCACTTGAGAATGGACGAATATCAAAAACTCACAAAAACTTTAGGAAACATTAAAAAAATTGAAGATCTTATCAAAAAAATGCTAAAATTCGAGACATTAAAAAGATAAAAAGCATTCTATTGTTACTAGAAACTATTCAGTGCCTGATTAACAAACCTCAAAGGGGATTGCTTGGTCCCTGAAACTGGAAAAACTGAAAAAAATATGAAAATTTTCAAAAAAACTGAAAAAAATGCAAATTTGTTCAAAAAAATTGATAAAATTTGTGATATTCAAAAGTTGAAACCTATCCCATGGCAACTAAAAATTTTTCAATGACATATTATTTAACCCCTAATGAGGTTTTCGTTCCCCTGGGACACAAACAACTTGAATGATGACAATAAATATTTCAAAAAACACGAAAAATTTGCAACTTTTTCAAAAAATGCTAAAATTCATGATGTCAAAAAGTTGAAAACCGTTCCATTACCACTAGAAACTGTGCAGTAAGTTATCATCAAACCCTTTATCAAACCCTAGATGAGTTTTCATGACACCAAGCGCTAAAAAACTCAAAAAATGACAAATTTTCAAAAAACCTGAAAAAAATTGCAAAAATTAGTATTATTTTGTGTGTTTGTGTTTGTAGTACCACGACATATAGCTCATAAAATGGTCATAACAAGCAATTTTGTCTCGCAAAAGGCCTTCATCAGCTTTTAATAACTTCAACCTAAGACTAATCAAACAAAAAATCTCAAAAAATTACAAAAAACATGAAAATTTGCACCATTTTGAGCCGAAAAACTCCCTAAAAATGACCTTTTGACGTTAAATTAAGGCCATCCCAGCAGCTGCACCACTATACGCACTTGAGGGACTACTAAAGCCCACTTTGGGCCTCTAATGAAATTTAATGCCCGCTGGGCTTTACCTGTTTATCCCGTTTTGAAAGATCAAAGTCATTGAAAAAATGTGTGAACACATCTTAAAAAAAAAACACAGCGCACCAATACAATTCAAATTCTTTGAATTGTAATAGGAGCGCTATAATAGCCGGCTGAGAAGATGAGGGCGGCTATTAATAAAAACCATGATTAAAATATGCAAGTGCTGTGTCTGTGTAATCTAACAAAGTATTCCATGAGATCAGTCGATCGGGTTTTTGACAAGGGTGAAGTGTGTCGGTGGTCTAATAGATAGAGGGCGAGAGTTTTGTCAAAGGAGATGGCCCTGGTACAAAATTAATGAACCACTCACAAACTGGAAAAATATTCTCTCATTTGGCGCATTTTTACTTCTAGTGTTGTTCATGTGCATACCTTGTAATTCTGATCTGGTAGTAGATTGAGAAAGAAGGTGGTGAGTGGCTCGGGCAGTCCGTAGACCACACCCCAAAAGAAGATCTCCTCAATGAAATTTCGATTGGGGAACAGCTTCAACGGAGGTCCACTTTTCATCACGATATCGACTGAAATTACACATGAACTCTTATATACTTGTGATTAACCGAATCAAAAGATGTCTAGTAGAAAGGTAGCACAAAGATTCCGAGCTCAAAAAATAATACAGCTGGTTATTGTTAGAAAATAGCTGCAATAGTTTTGCAGATCTGCACTCTCAAAAATACTAAGAAAAAATATACCTGAGAACAGAAATTTCAGTTTTTGACTTATTGCTCAGAAGTCAAATTCTCAAGAATTGCCAAATCTGTGCTACAATCACAGCCGGCAGATTGCCGGAATGGTTGAGAAAATAATGACTTGCATGCCGTATAAAAGAAACAGATACAGATATAAGTTGAAAAATTCATCGACTCCACTCGAAAGCTAGGTAAAAAAACATTCAGCGATAAATTAATAAAGCTTGTTAAAAAACATTGCGCAGAAACCTCTTTATTAGAGACCTTTATTACACATATGAGTTCCTTTGATCTAAACTGATTCAAACTAAACTTAAGTTTTAAAGTGCAAAAGTCATTTTATTGAGTGATGTAAGTCACACGTATGATCAAAACCTACTAACGCAAATGTCCTAAAATTTCTTTCTAGAGAGAGAGAGAGAGAGAGAGAAATAACGTCACGCGCGCAAATGTCGTTAGCGAGAGAAATAACGTAACGCGCGCGAAAATGTTGTTCACACAGCTTCGCTGTAAGAACAATTGCAAAACAAAAAAAGAGCGTCAGATGACAAAACCAAAAACCAAGAGCACCGCAAGGTAGCTCCGCTCAACTTACAGCTTCGCAGCTATAACAAACTCAATCGATAAAGCAGAGGAGTCAAATAGCCGAACGTAAAAATATCACATTCGAGAAAGAGAATTTTTGTTCAAACAGCATTTCCGCACTCTAAAATTAACGCCGCAACTCGATTTCTCAAACCACTCGCTTTCTTGCTGCAATTTGTTTAGCGGAGACCAAAATCACTACTCCAATTTGACTTCAAAAACATGGAAACGTATCATTAACAGATCATAAAAAACAACCAAAAGATTCCGGAATTGATTCCAAGTAGAAAATCAATTCAACCCGCGGACAAAACTCACCAAAACAATAACTTTTAATCACAAAAAAACAATCACAATAATCATTTTAAAAATAAAGGGAAAAGATAATCAGTAAAACAAAAAAATGATAACCTTTTCCTTTAAAGAATCTTCACAGGTTTCGACTGCTAAACAAACATTCTCAAAAACCAACTCATTCAGAATGCATTTGTTCAATAAACGCCTACAAAACGGCACATCAGGCAACAAACGTTACATACCATATATATACAGAAAAATTTAAAAAAGACAAAAGCTCAATCTTACAATTTTTCCAAAAAAAACAAAATTCTAAATGCACACCAATTCTTCTCTGGAAAGATTTCTTAAAATTAAACGAAAAAGCAAAAATAAACGAGACAAAAAATTCCAAACAATTTCATTTATTTCAGTATAAAGTCTCAATGCTAACATATATTAGCTCTCGTATTAGCAACAACACCCATATACTGTTTTAATATATACGACCCAACAATAAAAAATATGCAAAAAAAACAATTGACAAAATTCATAACACAAAAATAGGCCAATGTTTGACTTAACTCTAACAAATGGAATCAAAATTAAAATCAGTCGAAAGAAACGGTTAATTTCTAGCGATTATTTCACTAAATACTACAACAATATAAAGAAGGGTAAAAAATTGCTGAAAAAGGCGTCCAAAACAGCATAATCACAAAAAATTCTCAAAACTGCATCTTAGTCCGATAATTGCAAACCAAAGGCCAAAAATGCTTCCAACGGCACAATTAATGTTTAGTATAGTGGAGAAAAACCTTTTTGACTGAATAAAGTGAAGCTAAAACTAAAACATAGCCGGCAGATTGCCGGAATAGCTGCGAAAGAATAGACCTGCGTGCCATATAATAGAGATAGAAACCGATACAGATCTAAATTGAAAAAAAAATCGACGCCGCTCAAAAAACTAGGCTAAAAAACATTCAGCGATAAATTAATAAAGCTTGTTAAAATTCATTCCACAGAAACCTCTTATTAGTGACCGTTACTGCCATATGAGTTCCTTTGACCTTAAACAAACTCAAACTAAACTTAAGTTTTAAAGTGCAAAAGTCATTTTATTGAGTGAGGTAAGTCACGTATGATCAAAATCTAATCACGCAAATAACCTAAAAACTTTCGCTAAAGCGAGTTAGAAATGACGTCACGCGCGCAAATGCCGTTAGGAGGAGGAATTCATTCAGAAAATTTGACTTTTTCAGCTTTGCTGTGTGAACAAATGTAAAACGAAAAAAGAGCGTCAGACGACAAAACAAAAAAACATAGCAGGACAAGTCCTGAAAGACAATTCAAAGAATTGAATGAAAGACTTAGAAGTACTCTAAGTGACCAGCAGATTAATTAAACAATGCGAGCCAAAACAACAAAATCATTAAAAAATTGAGACAAACAAACTAAACAAAAATATAATCATTGCTAAAACTTTAAAGCTTTTACCCCTGAGACAAAATTTAATCTCTTTAAATACACCTGTTTCAAAAATAAGTTAAAAACCAATTTTTGTTTCGAAATTGCTGCAGTATTATATCTGCAAAGCCTGAAAAAATTGAATGGCCCTTGAAGATCGATTAACACAAATGAAGATACATAAGCAGCAGAAAATTTAAAGGCAAAAAAATCGTTTTAATTAACACCGAGGCCGGAAAAAGCTGTAGTAATCAGTCATAAATGGAATATTTATAAAAAGCTTGCTATCAAACTCTCAGTACTGTCTTATGTTGAAAGAAATCAATATCAAACCAAAGGAATGACGAAAATCTAAAAAAAAAAGCTGAAATCATTCATTTTTTTACATCTAAAAAAAATCAATAAAACGAAAATAAATGTAGGTGCCAGGACAAAACTAGAATGATACTAACTTGAATGTAAATATGGGCACAAAGTTCGCGGAACACCGTAACAAAGACATTCTTGATTTTTGAAATTGAAAAGTTAATTTAAAAAATTCGAGAAAAACGAACACATTTCATTGTTCAGCACTCAAGACACAGAAAAGATAACTAGTCATCCGATACAAAGATCTATCCTGCTGAAGAGAACAAAAAATAGGAAAAAGCAGAATTCATTAATACGACACATTGAAACATTTTGCAAAAAATGGTCAAAGAACTTTTAATTAAGACTGCATTTATGAAAAAGTTTTAACTGTTTTTTCAAAACTTAACGCCAAAAACTGATTGAATTTTTACTGAAACGAAATTAAAGTCCCTCATGTTGCACAAAAAAACTATTTCTAGCAATTACAACCAACAGACAAACGAAAAACTGACGAAAATCGGGAAACTGCCAAAATCGGATTAGCATATGTACAATTTTATGAAACAAAATTACATCGAGGTAGAAAGAGGCGTTGAGTATAAGAATTATCAAAGAGAAGTTGCCATATTAACTGATTTTTGACAAAAAGACGGTTAAAAGATCCAAAAATGAATAAAATAATATAAAAAAGGCCAAAAATTAACTAAAAAATTAAGAATTATGTGCCAATTTTCAACTTGAAACGCATTTTCAGGCTCTACAAAACACTATCAATTTCCGAGGTTAATATTTCAATATAGTATCGAATAAAATTTATTTCTACAAGAAACCAAATTAAAAGCAAACAAAATGGGCCACTTAGACGAAAAAACGGCTAAAAACGGTCATCTATATGTGCAATTCAGTCAAAAACTTCTTTTCAAAGTCAAAAAGTCATTCACTAAACGCAGCGCATGATCAAAAAACTTCTCTCACTTAGCGAAAATCTGTTCACCAAGACAGCTTTTCTCACTTTCGCTTTTAGGTCAAAATGCCGCGTGAACAAATCTACTTCCTGTAAAAAAACATAGCCGGCAGATTGCCGGAATAGCTGCGAAAGAATAGACCTGCGTGCCGTTTAATAGAGATAGAAACAGAGGCAAATTTAAATTGAGAAAAACAGCTCAGAAAGCTAGCTAAAAACATTCAGCGATGAATTAACAAAGCTTGCTATAATTCATCCCGCAGAAGCCTCTTATTAGGGAACCTTACTGCACATATGAGTTCCTTTGACTTTAAACAAATTCAAATAAACCTAAGTTTTAAAGTGCGAGTCATTTTATTGAGTGAGGTAAGTCACTTGTGATCAAAATCTAATCAAGCAAAAAACTTTTGCTAAAGAGAGTGAAAAATAACGTCACGCGCGCAAGCACCTTTAGTGAAAGGAAGAAGTCATTCAAAAAATTGACTTTTTCAGCTTTGCTGTGTGAACAAATGTAAAACGAAAAAGATCGTCAGACGACGAAACAGAAAACATAGCCAGAAGAATTCCGGAAGCGACTCGAAGCATCAAAACTTCAAACAAACGAAACCGTCATTGCAGCGGAAGCCACTACTTTTTGTATTAAACCTTTAACTCACTGCCTCTCCAGGTCTGCTCTAAAAATTGGTGAAACTTAAACCACTGTCACCAAGAGAAACAAAATGCAGCAAAATTTTATATCATTGAAAACGTTTGGTAACGTTAAAAAACCGAAATAAATAAAGCGGTCAAAAAAGTGATAGACTGAAAAAGTTGACAAGGTTATCAATTGCCCTCAAATATCTCATGATTTTAATGTGAAAAAGATCGCGAAAGCAAACGGCAGATAATAATATTAGAAACTAAGTTAAATCTCTTCAAAACAGAAAGCTCAAATTTAAGAAACAGAGAACACCTATAATTACACTTCTAATCACTGCAATTAAGACAAAAAACAACACACACTTGTTCCTTGTTGTACATATGCTAGACAACATGATTTCATACTAATTCAAAAATTAAATTGATCATAGAAAAGACAAGCAGCAGAAGAATATTCAAAGGCAAAAAATCTTTTAATTTAAAACAAGGCCAGACGAAATTTGCAGTAAATAGACTTAAGTGGAAATTGCAGAAAAGGCTCGCTATCAAACACTCAGTACTGCCTTATGTTGAATGAAATCAAATGCAAACCAAAGAAATGATGAAAATCTAAGAAAAAGCTGAAATCATTCATTTTTAACAACCGGAAAAATTAATATACCAAATATAAATGTAGGTGCCAGAACAAAACTAGAATGATACTAACTTGAATGTAAATATGGGCACAATGTTCGCGGAACACCGTAACATAAAGACATTCTTGATTTTTGAAATTGAAAAATTAAATTAAAAAATTCGAGAAAAACGAATACATTTCATTGTTCAGCACTCAAGACACAGAAAAGATAACTCGTCATCCGATACAAATATCTATCATCCTGAAGAGAACAAAAAATAGGAAAAAGCAGAATTCATTAATACGAAACATTGAAACATTTTGCAAAAAATGGCCAAAGAACTTTTAAGTTAAGACTGCATTTATGAAAAAGTTTTAACTGTTTTTTCAAAACTTAACGCCAGAAATGATTGAATTTTTACTGAAACGAAATTGAAGTCCCTCATGTTGCACAAAAAAACTATTTCTAGCAATTACAACCAACAGACAAACGAAAAACTGACGAAAATCGGAAAAAAACTACCAAAATCGGATTAGCATATGTACAATTTTATGAAACAAAATTACATCGAGGTAGAAAGAGGCGTTGAGTATAAGAATTATCAAAGAGAAGTTGCTATATTAACTGATTTTTGACAAAAAGACGGTTAAAAGATCCAAAAATAAAGAAATTAATAGAAAAAAAGCCAAGAATTAACTAAAAAATCAAG
Organism: Convolutriloba macropyga; assembly: GCF_964194025.1. Classification (NCBI taxonomy): domain Eukaryota; kingdom Metazoa; phylum Xenacoelomorpha; order Acoela; family Convolutidae; genus Convolutriloba; species Convolutriloba macropyga. The sequence goes on along the minus strand of NC_134478.1, from coordinate 19,777,642 downwards.
AAATATGTGCCAATTTTCAACTTAAAACAAATTTTCAGGCTCTGCAAAACACTGTGGAATCAATCTACGAGGTCGACATTTCAAAATTGTATCGAATAAACTTTATTTCTTTAAGAAACCAAATTAAAAGCAAAAAATTGGGCCACTTAGTCCAAAAAAAGGCTAAAAACGGTTATCTATATGTGCCATTCAGTCAAAAACTACTTTTCAAAGTCAAAAAGTCATTCAATAAACGAAGCGCATGATCAAAAAACTTCTCTCGCTTAGCTAAATTCTGTTCATCGAGACAGCTTTTCTCACTTTTGCTTTTATGTCAAAATGCCGCGTGAACAAATCTACTTCCTGTAAAAAAAAAGACCGAGAAAAAACCAATACTCCTCTTCGAGTCGAAAAAAAACCAAGAGCACCGCAATATAGCTCCACTCTGCTTACAGCTTCGCAGCTATAAAAAAAACTGCTTCAAAATTGCGTATATGAATTAAAAAAAAATGCGCACTGTTCAATTTCTTCACCAGTTTGACCTAAACACTTTGTTTTCAAGCGTTTTACTTCCTGATTCAAACACACTCCCGACCAAGATTACCCATCAAAACAGACCCGCCAGATTGCCAGAAAATAGCCGCCGTTGATTCCAAAAAGCATGGTTGGGATTGAAAGATTTTTGTAAAAAATCATTTTTTAAGTCCGATTTATTTTGATGGCATTTCGTAATTGAACATACTTCTGTTTCTTAGAGAGAAGCTACAGGGACCACTATCAATACCAATAAGCATAGGAGATGGTAACTAAGACTTATAGGAACGACGTTCAAATAGCGGGCATCTAAAATTGGGCTTTATGGGTTTATCCCGTTTCTATTTCTGACTTCAATTTTTATACTTGACTCTGTTCATTTTGAATTGCTTTGCTGAGCAACTGATGTTCAAAATCAGTATTAGCAGAATGAGAGAAGAGAGAAACTAGCCTAGAGAAATCAAAGATTTCACGCAAAATGTCGAAAAAGCGGCAAAATAGTAAAGCGAAAAAAAGATCGACGAAGTAGAAAAACATAGCAGGACAAGACCTGACGTACAATTCAAAGAATTTTCATTGACTTAACAAAAAACTAGACCTGGAATGAACTATGAATGGATTGGAAAAACGATTTAGAAAAAAATCCGATCCCAAAAAAAAGAAATAAAATAGTAAAAACCAAAGTGAAATTGCCGCATGTAAACAAAAAACCACTAGCGAGAAAGCGAATTTTTGTTCAAACGCCGTTTTCTCACTGTACTTTAATATAAGAGCGAAAATTCACGCCGCAAAACCACTCGCTTTTTCGCTCCACTTCCTGTTTCGGCGTGACCAAAATCACCACTCCAATTTGACTTCCAAAATCATGAAAATGTGTGAACAGATCCTAAAAAAACACAGGCGGAAGAATTCCGGAAGCGACTCGAAGCGTCAGAACTTCAAACAAAAGCGTAATTGCAACGGAAGCCACTACCTTTTGTATTAAACATTAACCCACTACCTCTCTAGGTCTGCTCTAAAAATTGGTGAAACTTGAACCACTGTCAACAAGAGAAACAAAATGCAGCAAAATTTTATAATATTGAAAACGTGTGGTAACGTTAAAAAAACAAAATAATTAAGGTGGTCAAAAACCTGATAGTCTGAAGAAACTGACAAGGTTATCAATAGCCCTCAAATAATTCATGGTTCTAATCTGGAAAAGATCGCGAAAGCAAACGGAAGATAAAAATCTTAAACAAAGTTAAATCATTTGAAAATGGAAAGCTCAAATTTAAGAATCAGAAAACACCTATAATTACACTTCTAATCACTGCGATTAAGACAAAAAACAACACACACCTGTTTTCTTGTACATAAGCTAGACAACATGATTTCATACTAAATCAAAAATAACATTGATCATAGAAAAGACATAAGCAGCAGAAAATTTAAAGGCAAAAAAATCGTTTTAATTAACACCGAGGCCGGAAAAAGCTGTAGTAATCAGTCATAAATGGAATATTTATAAAAAGCTTGCTATCAAACTCTCAGTACTGCCTTATGTTGAAAGAAATCAATATCAAACCAAAGGAATGACGAAAATCTAAAAAAAAAAGCTGAAATCATTCATTTTTTTACATCTAAAAAAAATCAATAAAACGAAAATAAATGTAGGTGCCAGGACAAAACTAGAATGATACTCACTTGAATGTAAATATGGGCACAAAGTTCGCGGAACACCGTAACAAAGACATTCTTGATTTTTGAAATTGAAAAGTTAATTTAAAAAATTCGAGAAAAACGAACACATTTCATTGTTCAGCACTCAAGACACAGAAAAGATAACTAGTCATCCGATACAAAGATCTATCCTGCTGAAGAGAACAAAAAATAGGAAAAAGCAGAATTCATTAATACGACACATTGAAACATTTTGCAAAAAATGGTCAAAGAACTTTTAATTAAGACTGCATTTATGAAAAAGTTTTAACTGTTTTTTCAAAACTTAACGCCAAAAACTGATTGAATTTTTACTGAAACGAAATTAAAGTCCCTCATGTTGCACAAAAAAACTATTTCTAGCAATTACAACCAACAGACAAACGAAAAACTGACGAAAATCGGAAAACTGCCAAAATCGGATTAGCATATGTACAATTTTATGAAACAAAATTACATCGAGGTAGAAAGAGGCGTTGAGTATAAGAATTATCAAAGAGAAGTTGCCATATTAACTGATTTTTGACAAAAAGACGGTTAAAAGATCCAAAAATGAATAAAATAATATAAAAAAGGCCAAAAATTAACTAAAAAATTAAGAATTATGTGCCAATTTTCAACTTGAAACGCATTTTCAGGCTCTACAAAACACTATCAATTTCCGAGGTTAATATTTCAATATAGTATCGAATAAAATTTATTTCTACAAGAAACCAAATTAAAAGCAAACAAAATGGGCCACTTAGACGAAAAAACGGCTAAAAACGGTCATCTATATGTGCAATTCAGTCAAAAACTTCTTTTCAAAGTCAAAAAGTCATTCACTAAACGCAGCGCATGATCAAAAAACTTCTCTCACTTCGCGAAAATCTGTTCACCAAGACAGCTTTTCTCACTTTCGCTTTTAGGTCAAAATGCCGCGTGAACAAATCTACTTCCTGTAAAAAAACATAGCCGGCAGATTGCCGGAATAGCTGCGAAAGAATAGACCTGCGTGCCATATAATAGAGATAGAAACAGAGGCAAATTTAAATTGAGAAAAACAGCTCAGAAAGCTAGCTAAAAACATTCAGCGATGAATTAACAAAGCTTGCTATAATTCATCCCGCAGAAGCCTCTTATTAGGGAACCTTACTGCACATATGAGTTCCTTTGACTTTAAACAAATTCAAATAAACCTAAGTTTTAAAGTGCGAGTCATTTTATTGAGTGAGGTAAGTCACTTGTGATCAAAATCTAATCAAGCAAAAAACTTTTGCTAAAGAGAGTGAAAAATAACGTCACGCGCGCAAGCACCTTTAGTGAAAGGAAGAAGTCATTCAAAAAATTTGACTTTTTCAGCTTTGCTGTGTGAACAAATGTAAAACGAAAAAAGAGCGTCAGACGACGAAACAAAAAACATAGCAGGACAAGTCCTGACGTACAATTCAAAGAATTTTCATTGACTAAACAGAAAAACTAGACCTAGAATGGACTATGAGTGAATTGAAAAAACCATTTTAAAAAAAATCAGATCAAAAAAATAAGAAAAAACGGAAAATCGATGTCAAAATGCCGCATGTTAACAAAAAAAAAACCACTAGCGAGAAATGAAAATTTAATTCAAACAACAAACTAGGTCTAGATTGAGCTGTGAATGGATTGGGAAAACCATTTAGAAAAAAATCTGGTCCAAAAAATCGAAAAAACAGTAAAAATCAGAGTGAAATTGCCGCACGTGAACAAAAAACCACTACCGAGAAACCGAATTTTTGTTCAAACACCGTTTTCTCACTCTACTTTAAAATTAGAGCGAAAAAGATTCACGCCGCAAAACCACTCGCTTTTTCGCTCCATTTCCTGTTTCGGCGTGACCAAAATCACTACTCCAATTTGACTTCAAAAATCATGAAAATGTGTGAACAGATCTTAAAAAAAAAAAAAGACAGCGCCCCAATACAATTCAAATTCTTTGAATTGTAAAAAACCAAGAGCACCGCAATATAGCTTCGCTCAGCTTACAGCTTCGCAGCTATAAAAAAGACCGAGAGAAAACCAATACTCCTCTTCGAGTCGTAAAAGAGACAGCGCCCCAATACAATTCAAATTCTTTGAATTGTAAAAAAAAATAGGAGCGCTATAATAGCCGGCTGAGAAGATGAGTGCGGCTATTAACAAGACACTCTACCAATACTACTACTCTATAATTCAATTTTTTAAGGTCAATAATAGCTCAGCTCAGCTATCGTAGCTATTAACGACCAATTAACAACTCAAAGCTATCGCAATGAACATTTGATAATTCTTTCTGCAAATGAGACGATGTCAAGATAGAGTTGATTCATATTCAACCAGTCGAAATTACAAACACATCGCTATCACGTCGAATTCTTTGAGGTTAACCTTCGACTCAAACTTTTTGTTTGCGATTTGAGATTACTTCAGCAACATTTGCTCATATAGAAATTATTAACTAATTAATTCCTAGAGCACATCAGTTACATCCGAAACAGACAATGATCTATATACAACTAACATCCTCGGCTCTTTTGGTAGTCAAGAAGAGCGCCAGCAGCAAACAGTTGGTCTGAGGTAGCATCCGGATCTGCCGCATCGGCCAGATCTGCAAAGAAAAAGCAGGGTCATAGAACCTTACAAGAACAATCAACATTTGCACTACGAAATTGATCCTCGAAAATTTAAATGATGCTGTTTGTGTTCCAAACTGTATATAGGCACAAAAATTAGCAACAATATTAATCGCAGGTGCTGTTTGTTAATATAATGCAATATATCTGAATCAAGTAAAACTAACTGTTGGTCATCTCCAAGTACACTTCTTGTGACAGCATAAGCTGTGTGATTGTCTTCCGCATAGCTTGACCCTGTAGAGTGAGCTCCTCAAGCCACGCAACAATTCGATTGAAGTCCAGAGACTTATCATCCACAGAGCTTCTTGCAGAAACTAAAAAACGTACAATGATAGTTTAAGTTGTACCTCAAGAAATAACAAGAACAAAAACTTCAAGCAACTTATTTGCTGTAAAACGACAGCTTGGTCCTATATCGTAGCCCAGCTTGTACCAAACAAACAATAAGTAGAAACTGAAGAGTTGATTTTATCAGCTCAGATCACCCACACAAAAAAAATTAGTGGAAGTTCAACATACATACTCAATGATAATCAATAAAAGAGCAGGAACTGATTTCAAACAACAACGCTAAGGCAAAACATCTCTTTTTGTTGACGTCTTAATAAAAACGGTTGAACACTAAAGACAGAGCCGGCAGATTGCCGGAAAATAGCCACGATAGACGCTTGTGGCTTTCCATGAATTGGAACAATTAAAGAAATCAGATAGACAGTTTGACCACCGGTCTTTTAATAGACCACTAGACGTTTTGGTTAGATTCGGAGAGCGCATGTGTCTCATATTTATGAGACACATACGCTCAATAAGGAAAAAATCCCTAATAGAGCTTTTTCAAAACTAATACTCCAAATCAAAACCCCAGACTATAATACTCAGAATTGGGCAAATACGTTTGGCACTACTTAGTTGCAAACTATTGATCTTTAACTAGTAAATACTCATAAGTTTAAGTTCATTAAGCGAGTTCAGAAGACATTTTAAGTGAGTGATTTTAAGCTCTGAAAAATGCTTTTCATAAAAAATTGCCGATATTGCGAATATCAGTAAAATTTTAATATGTTTAAGTTGGCATTACCAATACATATATTTCATTAACGTACACGAAATAAATCTAAGAGCAACAGGCATCGGCGAACTCTGGGCATTTTAAAATTCACACTCATTCAACAAAACACTCAAAAACAATAAACTCACGAGTTTGTGACAAAACCGAAAATAGACCTCTTAAGTTTGAATTTAGGCCTCTCTGGCAAGTTCAATCACATTGACCATTTGAAAGACAACTACTAAAGCCAGCTAGGACCTCCAATGAAAATTAGGGCCTCCAATTATCTCCACTTGACTTTACCTGTTAATCCCGTTCTGGAAAAAAGTACATGAAAAATGTGTGGTCTTACAAGACACGAGCACCAACAAAAATATTGGGACAATAGAAAAACAAGTAGGACAAAAATATCCTAAAATGGTAACCCAGGTATTATTTAACAGCTTTGTGCGCAACACTCGCCGGCAGAACTCATCATTCCCATCGAAACGTATCAGAGTTTCAAAACAACCAAGAAAATGGCACATATGGTAGGTTAACGTCTGGAGAATGAAGGCTAAAGGCTGCAAACAAACAGTGTTATAAACACTTAAAGATTAGCATGAATCTGAACGGTTTTTATGTTTGAAAAATGGCTAAACAAGTACAATTTTTTGTCTCCAAAACGAAAAATGAAATGATAAATGTATGCAAGTCCGCTTTAAGCTCACGAGAGCTTCAAATGACAAATTGAATTAAAAAGACAAAACTGCCGCAAAAATTTCACTTCGAAAAACCGCAAAAATAGTTGCTGCCGTGCCTAATTTCCCGCTATTCAAGTCTTCGAAAACCAAATCTGTATTAGAAAAATTTAAAAATATCGAAAATTAAAAAAAATATATCCAAAATTAATAAACTTTCTAGAGCTCTTGTAGTTCATGTCCTCCCAAAGCAAATATATTCTGAAAATACAGGCCATAAAACTATTTCAATGGCTCTGAAAAATGAACTTGGCAGAATTTTTCAAAATAAAAAACTTGGCAGGAAAATTGCGAAATTCAGCAAAACTTTTTGTGTTTAGGTTGGCGTTACCATTTAATATACTTCAACAACGGACACGAAAAAGATTAAGGTTCAACCGGGCATCACTGAACTGTGAGCATCAAAAAATTAAGACTCATTTAACAAAATCAGAAAAACTGAGAAAAAAATTCACGATTTTGTGACAAAAACCAAAAATACACCTCTGAAGCTTGAATTTAGGCCTTTCTCACAGCTTCATCACATTGACCATTTGAAAAACAAGACAAATTAAGCCAGCTAAGTCTTCCAATGAAAATTAATCTCTACGGGGACTTATCTGTTTATCCCTTTCTGGATTAAAAGTAAATGAAAAATGTGACCGTTTTCTCACTCTACTTTAAAATTAGAGCAAAAAAATTTCACGCCGCAAAACCACTCCCTTTTTCGCTCCACTTCCTGTTTCGGCGTGACCAAAATCACTACTCCAAATTGACTTCAAAAATCATGAAAATGTGTGAACAGATCTTTAAAAAAGACAGCGCCCCAATACAATTCAAACTCTTTGAATTGTAAAAAAATAGGAGCGCTATAATAGCCGGCTGAGAAGATGAGGGCGGCTATTAAAAAACAAGGGTAACAATTGAACAAAACTGCTCTGCTAGATCAAGAATTATTGAAAGCAATGAAAGCAGCAAAGCATTCAACACTTTGACAATATAAAGAAATTTTCAGTTCTCACAAAACTATACCGATCACTTAAACTTTTGATTTTACTGCCATGTAAAACAAGTAAAGACTAAATTAAACGGCTCAAGCTGAAAATTTTACTCGACAAATTGTTGAAGTCAACAATGCCTTCTCTCCACTAAGTAACAAAATTTTCCTTTGAGTTCGTCCTAAAGTACTCTATTTATGAATTTTTTCCTCACCTTCATACTGACGCAATGAGCTGACAAGGCGAAGCAATAGATGTGGGATAACAATCTTCGCAGTTGCAAGTAACTTATCAGGGGGCTCACTGTCTGGCTTCTGGTGGCCATGGTTCACACAAAATCTAAACATGATTCACTGTTTTCATTAAAAACAACTTGAGCACAGTATACTGCAAACTTAACTAAAAAATCAAAGTCATAGCCTGGGCTTTTAAAGATTGATAAAACTTCACGCCTTTTTACGCCGGAGCCAATAAATCGTTCAGAATTCACTGCTTTTCGTTCTCGGAAAGACAGTACGAACACGAGTTACCGTGACTGAGGTATTCAGTATTTCAGCAGTGAGGTTTATAGTAGCTTTATTATACCAGGGAGGGAAATAGTTCAGGAATCAATTTTGTTACCCCGATGGGAGCAAAACATTTTCATCACCACAGTCACATGCACCTCCGGCTTGGCTACGGAACATGTTGTAGTCATGGCCTTTGTGATCACCGAGGTGGAAGCACTCATTGCAGAGCGACATACAGGGAGATAGAGCACACGTTTTGCATCTGTACGCCAAGAAGTTGTGTTTCCATACTCGACCGCATACTTTCGAGTCGTCGAATTGTTGAAGATCCTGCAAAACTATTGCTGTCCAAAAATTTTTTACTTTTAAAGACACGAATTGCGTATCGAACTTGAAAAAGTAAGCAGCTCATTGCAGACCTCGATTTATAAAATGCAACTATAATTAAGCATTCTGGCAACACACAATATTTTTAACACTTACGGACATTTTTACGAACATAATTACATCCGCTGGAGAGCTGTTTCAAACTACTCGGGGCCCAAAAACTACAACTCTTCTTTATTTAAATTACTGAGTTCATTAATACACTTTTCGCTTTCAATTTTATTAAACGTTAATTTAAGTTGAAATTCCTGTTAATTTCTCGTACGAGCATGAGAATTCGGCCGACAATTTTGGGTGCCATTTCCTTTACTAAGTGCAAAAAAAAGATTCTACGGCTACTCTTGATAAAAACAACCGTCTAATCATGATAACTTTACTTGGGTCTAGGAACTAAACTCCCACGGAAAAAAAAACCCCACTTAACTTTAGATAAGAAATAAACCCCCACGTAAAATAACCCCCACGGAAATAAACCCCCATTTTAAAATTGAATTTTGGTTCTGATAGTTTGTTCGGTTGTGATAGTTTCATATCAAGTCCCACGGGCCGCTGAGGCATGGCCATGGCCCGCACGGCATGGCCAAAGGCGCAGTTCTTTAATAGTAAAGTGGGGGTTTATTTCCTATCTAAAATGAAGTGGGGTTTTTTTTCCGTGCGGGCTTTACTTAGCTATCCCTATAAAAATAATTGGGTTAACGCTTTCATGACCTCATAAAACATTCCATATAATATATTTCGTTTCCCAGATTTTATCTCGCTCCAGAGAAAATATCACTACTGACGAACAAACCTGTTTAAATTTCTGCATGCTTTCGCCGTGACATATGATGTGATTAATGCATTCAGTGTTGAGAAATCTCGTCTCACTCGTGGAGTAAGAATGCAAAGAAGGACACGGATATAATTCATTGATGCTGGACACTGTCAACTCAAAACTACACGGACTGTGTACATTCAGCAGGAATTGCACAAGTTTCACTACTCGCTGTTTCGTACCCACAGCATCGCGCGAGGAGTCGTTTTTGATCTGGCGGCCTAGAGTTACTAAGAAATCGGTTTCATTGGAGGGGCCAATGGACGTTTTCCTTTCTCTGGGGTCCAGTTTGCCGACGCTTCTCCTGGTGGATGGACCTGGCTTGCTGTGTTTAGATGGAGATGACATAACATGTCACTAAAAATATTGCATACGTCTGGCGATTAGGTTATTGCGTAAGGTTCGGGTTAAAATGATGCTCACCGTACAAAGCTCTGACGTACCCTTTACCAATCATATGTACATCAGACATCATATGTACATCATGTGAACATATATACATCAAGGAGGTTCAGTACTGCATAGAAGGTTCCGAACCCTCTCAATGGCAAACGCTGCTCAACACTTTGATATATAAGGCAAAAAAAGCAAACTAGAGCATTTTTTTCAAAAAAAACAAGAAAAACTAAATACTCGGAATATGATTATAAGTCATTCCGCAAAAATTCTCCACAGCACAGCCAAATAGTTTTTTTTATCAATAGTACGGTACTAAATTGTAGTAAACATGTTGATGAAGATTGAATTAATATGATGCTCCTCTTGGAAGAATGGTTCAGAAATGTATAGTTCTACCAGTTTCGTTATCGTCGTTTTAAGATGTACAAAACAAAATGGAATTTCAATGGCGAAACGAACGGAACCATATTTGAGAGTGCGCAGAAACCGCAAAAACATAGTAACTGACTAATGTCGGAAAAATTCTATCAAATGACAGCCCTTTTAAACAGTAGATGTCTCCTCATAAAATTTGGTAGAACGTAGACTGAGCGACTAGTGAAGTACGTATTGCCACCAGGCTTTCCAGGTTTATCCCAATGCTAAAATTAATTGAGAGCAATCAAACACTGAAATAACAGTCTGAAATCTCTACTGGACCCTTTACAGAGGACTTTTATTTCCAAAAAGAGATTTACAAAAACAGGTCCTTTCGCACGGTCTGTCTGTATTTCTTTGCCTGAAAAATTCTTGTTGCAGCTGCCAAAGTAAAAGTACATTGTTACAATCTTTCCATCTTTTAGATCTTTTGGCAAAATAGGCATCTCAAAATGGCCGCCTACAAGTCGTGTCGTGCAGTTGTCTGCATGTACTTGAACATAACCGACTAACATCGGGCGAATTGCTCTCATATGACCGGCGAGCGTCTGCTTTTGGTAGTAGCAAGCTAACTGGGGCTTAGGGATGCTAGCATGAGGGCGTGATTGGAGAGGGGGTTCAAGCGTTGCGGGGGGGGGGGGGTAGGGTTGGATCCAAATCACCAGGTGGCGTAGAGTGGACGGGGGAGTAAGTGGGGGGGGGGGGGGGGGTGAGCGGGGGAGTGCTGAGTGAGGGGAGGGGTGAATGAGCGGATCAAACTTAGGAATTCGTTCAAGCGAAAAATCTCTGTTTGAGAGTAATTAAGGCGGATCGGTTATGTGCATCCACGCATGAAGTTCCAGCCCATCGCATGTTGTGATTGCCAATCCACCGTCAAAGCTACATATTCAGACACTGAACTCATTACCACTGACATTTAAATTTTAATCATTGAAATAGCGGCCCGACAGTAAGCAGATAATCGATTAGTTCTTTGTTTTTTAATTTAGGCGTCAATTTGTTCAAACATATGTATGGCAAAGGGTAACTGCAAATTGATCTAAGACAAAAATTTATTTATGGAAGCAGCCAACCAATGAACGTCTTTCTTAATAGTAAACTTAATTGGTTGTTCCATAAAAATTGGAAACGTCCATTTCTTCAAAATCTATAGTTTCCTTTAGAAATTAAAGTTCCTTTAAACCTTTATCTACAGGCAGAGACTATGATCTATAGGTTTTATAGCTTATTTGTTGAAACAGTTAATAAAGGGGAAAACAAATAATTTTTTAAACAATTATTAAATACTATTTGTTTTCTACGTAAACAAGGCAATACTATGAAATGTTCAGTCATTAATTGATTGTAACTTCTAGATTCCAGGTAAAATCGGAAAGATCAGCAAATCAGCAGAAAAAAACTAACTTTAAAAACCAGCTTTAATTATTTGGCAGAAATTATTTTCAAAGTATTCCAAAAATAGCTGGGAAAAGCCTTAGTGTCAAGGACTCTGATTCGTTTTTCTCGATATCTTGCTGATGAAATTCCATTTTCAAAATTAAAATATATATTTCATGTTTGATTTTGGTCGGAAAAATATTTAAATGTCTTTGAATTATGTGGTTGCATAATGGAGCACTTATGGACCACGAAGGGCAAAAATCACCGATGAACAAGCGTCGCGTATAGAGATGTAATCACCTCACTAATGAAAACGAGAAAAGTTTTTTTTAAGTTAATCTATAGGATTTGCTATACTGCTTATTTCATTGTCAAAGTTTGTAAATTGTTTTCTAATCGAAAAACCCATCTTATCATATTGACGATAAATTGGCTGTTTGGAGGACGTTCGGGTGCTGCTACAGTCTTCAATTAGTTTCACAAAAACATGCACAGTTTTGAGGCCGCTTCTCAATATAAGCTTTTCGTAGGACCACCATCAACTGATTGCGGTAATTGCGCTGTGACATCTGGTCTATTGGAAGCAAAAAAAATAAGGAAAGAGTACAAAAAAAAGTTCATTAGAAGTTTTTGTTCTTTAATCAAAACCGATAAAGAACTAACATTATTAAGAGAATATGTAGAACAGATTATGCAGTGTGCCGGGCAAGCTCTTCATAAGGTAAAACTGAAATAACAATGTTGGAAAAAATAGTTGGAACATAATTGACAATGAGAACATAAACCAACTAACCTCGCACATATTACAGATTTCTCTCGAACGACAGAGGCAATTTAATTCAGAGGGGGCTGTAGCAAAGAAGAACTTCTCTTGATTGGTGCAAAAAACCTCGAATAGGGAGGGATTCGAAACCCTGCCACCTCCTGTGTCATAGTCAGAATCGCTTACCACTCGGCTATCATGCCCTTTTTGCTCTCCTGGATTGCAATCAATTTTATTTTTTTTTACAACGCTGACTTAATTTCTCAAGAAGAGCAATTTAAGTCAAGCAAAAAATCGAGAAACCAAGTGTGAAAAAGTCACTCAATTGAAATTGAAATAATGTTCTAGAGGAAATCGGTCTTTGTTGTGCCCCCCCCCCCCCCCCCCCCCCCCCCCCCCAGTATTTGAAAACAAACATATTCCAACTCACAGGGGTGGTTTTTCTACGATATGCTTCGTGAATAGATTGGTCAAGCTGACCCCAAATATTTAATAGAAATCGAAAGTACCAAATTTACAGACAAAACACAATTACGTTGGCTGAAAATTAAAAGAATCCAGCCTTACCAAAATTGCCATTCACGCCATCAATTTATACCCACTGAAATAAGTTTCGACACTTGGACTAGAACATCTGTACCAAAGCGGTACTGCAACCCAACGCTCTCGGGCTTTTTCTCGATCATTAAATTTCTCGCGACGAATAGTAAAACTGTTCAAAGTGAGCAACACCTCTGTTTGACCTCAACTCGCATTAACATATTGCATAACTTTGTTGAGTGAGTTGACTAAATATCAGTCAGTTCGAATGACCTGTGAGGAAACGTAACGCGAGGCAAACACGAGAAAAGATGAAAACAAATATAAGAGCAAAACATCAGATGTGCTCTCTATTGGCTAAATGGTAGCCTAGAGTACATGACGCAGTCCTTAATTGATGAAAATTAAAATGGTCATCAATTTTGTTTTCCCATTTTTGACTCATTTTTTATTCGTCCTATAGAGAAAAACGCCTTATAGCGCCAAACCAAATTATCTCTTTGAAAACAAAAAGTGTTAACATCATTAAACGATTGCTTTGAACTAAAAAACCTAATCAGATGCACTTATATCCGATGAAACCTGTTATTAATTAGACTATGTGATTAGACAAAACAACCAAAACTAGCAAAAAACTCAAACTCGCTAATACTTTTTGAAACAAAAGGTGTAAAAGAAAAAAGCATTAGCTACTAACTGAAACAATAATTTCGATCAACTGAATCCTCATTAGCAAACTATGAGACCTGTCATTAATAAAATTGTAAGTCATAAGACAGCAATACTAGAAAAACTTAAAATTCGTTTCGACTTTTTGAAACTAATAGTGTCTGAAAACCACTAGCTATAATCTCGAACCAATAATTAGATTCATTTATGCATCGTTACTAATCAGTTGAGACCTGTCAATAGCAACACTAAGCTATTTGAAACAAAGACAGCGTCAGAAAAAAAAACAAAATCAATTCTGTTAATCTTAGAAAATACCGTCAAAAGCGACCTCGAACCAATTACTGGCGAAACTTGCAACCGAAATACTCCTCATTCAAACATACCCGGCAGATTGCCGGAAAATAGCCGCCGTTGATTCCAATAAGCATGATTGGGATTGAAAGAATAGATATTGGAAAAAAAGATTTTTGTACAAAAACATTTTTTTAAGTCCGATTTATTTTGATGGCATTTCGTAGTTGAACATAACGTACTTCTGTTTCTTAGAGAGAGGCTACAGGGGCTACTATCAATACCAATAAGCATTAGAGATGGTAACTAAGACTTATAGGAACGACGTTCAAATAGCGGGCATCTAAAATTGGGCTTTATGGGTTTATCCCGTTTCTACTTCTGACTTCAATTTTTTATACTGACTCTGTTCATTTTGAATTGCTCTGCTGAGCAACTGATGTTCAAAATCACTTTTAGCAGAATGAGAGAAGAGAGAAGCTAGCCTAGAGAAGTCAAAAAGATATCACGCAAAATGTTGAAAAAGCGGCAAAATGAGGTAAAGCGAATTATTTTTTTTATTCGACGAAGTAAAAAAAATAGGAGCGCTATAATAGCCGGCTGAGAAGATGAGGGCAGCTATTAATAAACTAAAACTATTGGAAACAAACCTACAAAACGGTAGACACCGAGAAAACAGTAATTAAAAACAATATTTTTTTGTAAATTTATCAAGAAAATGCCAAGCGCTGCTTCCCGACAATTAGTCTGAGATAAATCTGTAACAATTTGTAAAAATATAACCTCTTGGAAATATTACCTCTGAGAGAAAATTCCTATTAAATACCTTAAGATTAACTAGGGGACAAAAATGCAAAACAAATAAATATGTTAATTAAATAGGGGATAAAAAAATGTTTGGAAAACAGAAATTGACAAAATTCCTCCTTTCTAACTCCGAATCAAAATTAATCAAAACCAACAGTTCACCCAATACAAAAAACATAGCTGACAGATTGCCAGAAAATAGCCAGAATAGCTTCTTAGATCTCTAGTCTCAAAAAGATAGAAGTAACTGATTACGAATCTGTATAAGTTATTGTGCTTCTATTAGCTGCTCTCCAATAACCTTCATTTAGAGTTACGCGCACTCAATTGACCCTATCTCTCTGAATTAAAATACAGAAAAGTCAGTTTCAGAGTCAGGTAGTCATTTTTGAGAGAGAGGTAAGTCATTTGTGGCCAAAAATCTAATCACTCAAATGGACAAAAAAACTCGCTCCAATAAGAAAGAAAAATGCCGTCACGCACGCAATTCAGTTGAAATTGCATCAAGGAATAAACAAAAGGCAGATTTGAAGTGATTGTGACGTCGTATTGTCGTAACAAAAATCTTGACGACGAAAAAAACATAGCAGGACGAGTTCTGACCTACAGTTCAAACAATTTTCATTGACTTAACACATGAACTATGCCAATAATAGACTATTAACGGATTGGAAAAATCATTTCTAAAATTCAGATGAAAATCTAAGTCAAAATGCCGCATGTGAACAAAAAACCACTAGCAAGAAAACGAAATTCTGTTCAAACACCATTTTCTCACTACTTTAAAATTAGAGCGAAAAATCCACGCCGCAAACTACTTGTTTTTCGCTCCAGTTCTTGTTTCGGCGCGACCAAAACCCTCACACCAATTTGACTTCAAAAATCATGAAAATGTGTTAACAGATCAAAAAGACAGCGCACTAAAACAAGTAAAATTCTTTGAATTGTAAAAAACCAAGAGAAGGCCAATAATAGCCCCAGCTATCGCGGGGCGGCTATTAAAAAACTAACCTCAACCAAAGACTTCAATTAGTAAAAGCATTGGAGAAGATTGCAAATAGCGCTAATGAAACGTTCAATCGACAAAACCATTTGGCTGAAAAAATAAACTCTTAGAAAAACCCTAAGCGTTAAAAAAAATAGACTGCTCAGCAAAATTTTTGCACTCAATTTTCTTTATCTCTTAGAATACTGGATGAACAAAGACCAACTGTCTTTCGCTCTGGTCCTAACTTTAGTTCAGCAATTTGACCAATCCATTTGGTTTCACGTGCGGCATTTGCGAAGTCACTAACTAAAAAAAAAACATTGCAGGAAGACTCCAGATTCGATTCGATTAAAACAAAACATATGCCCCAGTCAAGCAATAACTAAATATTTAATTCGTCTTACCATTCAATTTGAAATTAGAAATGAACTCAAATTGGAACTGAAAGCAAAGATATATTTATAAAAATTTTTCACAAGTTGCAACTCCAAAACCTCTATTTATTTCAGATTGTCCGATATTGTTAAACGGAAATCATCAAATGTAACGCTTGCCGAACGGAACAAAACAAAGCAATAAACGGTATATCAAGAAAGAAAACCTAGCAAATGGAGTATTAAAAGCACAAAATCTAAAAATCTGTTATTTTCATAACGTTAAGTCTCTTTTCCCACTTAATGGCAATACTCATAGGAATACCATAAATACAAAACTGAACATGAAAAACTACTCCAAAAGGCCAAAAAACAAAAAATCGGCAAACAAAAATTCAATACAAAAAATCGACTCGGGCGTGAGATGAGCGCAGCGAGGGGGGGGGGCTAGGGGTGGCTGGGGACAGGCGGTGATGCGGGCAACAGTTGGGGGGGGGCAAATTTTAACAACCGCCCCTCACATCATAAGCATGCGTCTCCAAAGCAGTTTCTGTGAATCGCATAATTGGAGACTAGTGAGCTGAAAAGATCCACGAGAACTTGATCCACTGGGTGCTCTGTTTATCCCGTTTTTGAGGACGAAAAGCCTAATGGGTCAGACGAAAAATCGGTCAAGCGGTAATCGCAAAAAAAGAAGACTAACAGGACTAAAATAATTGCTACAAACTTCGAGAGCAATTAATAATTGCTAATAATATCGTTTAAGAGCACTTAAAAACAGAATTAAAAATTGACTCAATTTAACCCCCTTTCTTTGACTAAGCTGTTGAGGGTGACTGAAAGGGGGTCAAACTTTTAAGATTAGCCTCCTCAAAACAATTTCGACTTCGTTTGAGAGCAATTGAAAGAGGAAAACATTTAAAAAAACTTTTGAAACGGCGAAATCGCAAAAACACAAGATTGCATAAAAATGCATGGATCATATTGTCAAGCAAGCCTCCAAATGTTCCAATGCTTGTTGATATAGTTTAAAACACCACTTAACGCAACTAAATAAACTACAAACAAAAACTGCTTCGAAAAAAGCCGCACGTTAGCAAAAAATTTTGCTCGCTTTTCGATCTGTCTCTCAAAAAATTGGTATTAAGATCAGAAAATCACATTGAACCGTTTCCATTTCATTCCACTTCATTCAATCCATTTCATTCAACCGTTTGAACCAAAACACTTAGTTTTCGAATGCGGCATTGACTTTTACATCCTGTTTTAAATAGACTCCAAAAATTTCAAGACGGAAAAAGACCTCGCCCCACTAGAGTTCAAATTGCTTAAAATGTAAAAAAGAAGAGATGACCAATATTAGCAACAGTTATCACTTTGCGGCTATTAACAAAAACATAAACCGACTAACGTCGGATGAATTGCGCTCGAACTACAGGCGAGGAACGTAGCTTAGAATTTTTATGGGTGCACTGACCTAACGGGGTTCGAACCCTAAACCTGCAAGATAGAAGTCAGACATCTCAACCACTGAACTACGACGGTTTTTACCATCAACGGCTAACAATCGCTTTTCTATTAGCACAAAACTATTTCAGAATGAAAGTTGAAATCACTCAAAGATTAAGAAAACAGACGTGAAAAAGTCACTTTAGAAGTCAAACTATATTATAGGAAAAAAACTCAACAACGGTCAAGCAAAAACTTGCATAAAAAACACAAAGGTATTTGATTCATAAAATGAATGTTTTTTGTGCAACATTCTATAAGCGGAGAACAGTCTTACATCAATAAATTTTTACTTAGAAAACTAATGTACAACCAGTCTTACAACCAAAAATTGCAGCAGAGATAAATGAATGCATTAAAAATACAGAATTTCTGAAAATGAATGATTTCAAGAAAATTAAAACACAGAAGTTGAGCAAAACACAATTTTTTTATATAAAAGGATCAATTAACAGTAAGATCATTTCAGCAAGAGCAAGAAAACTGCTGGTCAAAATATTACAACTTCAACCTTATTTCACTGAAAAAGTAAGACTGTCGACGATAGGTTGCAAAAATTTTGCTAATCGGTTCCGTGAAAACTTCATATAAGGCAGTGCTGATTTTCTAGAGGGCCTCTACTGAGTTTTGTGTTTATGTTTTTCCGAACCTAATAAATTGGATGAAAACAGACGATGAACTTTCTGCTTCATGAGGCACCAGACGACGAGGCAACACTGCCTTTTCTCTCGTTTCAGCAAAAAAAAAACGTGTATAGAAAAAGGAAAAAGTGTTAATAAGTTATAGTTTTTTCGTTCATCTTTTCCGAAGACACTTTATTATTATTGAACAAACGTCCACGATAATTGGATAAGACCAACGGGGATACTAACTGGGAATGAGAAACATGAAATAAAATGCCAGAAAAATGAACCGAGAATTTTACGTCGCTCATTGATCGACTGACTGATCACAGCTAATTCAAATGTTAATCTATGTCTTGAAAACCAAGTGAGAACAGCACCTGATTAATTTCAATCATCATTCAACCAAAAAATCAACCACTATGCACCAAAAGCAATCAAAAGATAACTTGATCGACAGCCTTACTTTTAATTTCACATTTTGAATCCAAACTGTTCCGAAATTGTTTTTCGTTAAGTAAGTAAGTTTGGCTTTAAGTAAGGAAATTCGGAAGCTCTGAAACAATTTTCATCTTGTCGGCGACAATTGCAATTTTATTTCGTGTCTCTAATGCTAAACGTATACAAAAATGATTTAGCTTTTAATTTAAACTAGGGCAACCAAAAACAATGCTCAAAATATCAGTCAAAAATAGAGGATAAATTAACGTTTTCGGCTCTTCTTGAATAATGAAACAGGTTTAGTCGATGCTACATTCATATTCTGAGTGTTCTGAAGGCTCGCAGATTCTCTCAAGGTCGCGCTACGTTCGACAATCGTTTCCTCCACAGCTGTTGATGGCTCCCAAGACTTTAGCTGTGTATTGTTAAGATCATTTTCCGAAGTTGATGTCGATTGTTCAGTTTTTACATCACACTGCTTGCCTGAAAAAAACTTCAATGATGACACGTCTCATCTGAGCCGAAGCGAATTTCGTAAACTAGCTAGTAAAAATTTAAGAATTCGTAAAAATTTGTTAATAAAAATTTAAGAATTACAATTTTCCGTATGTTTTTCAACGTATATTATTTTTGTGATTTAACTATATTGCTGAGCAACTGTAAATTTTCAGAGGTGAGCATTAGCATCAAAATAGTCGCTTCAGTAGCTTACAGCGGCAATATAAATGCATCTTTCAATGTTTACGAAAAGCGCTTGATTAATAATAGGTGACACAGCTAGCATTCATCCAAACGTCCACTGAAAAATCAAGGGATTCACAAATCTACCTGTGGGTGAAATCTCTCTGATGGCAATCTCTTTAGAAAACGAAACACGCCTGTTGTCACTACATTTCGTATCTGTCACGAAAGCTTCCTTTGCACAATGGTCAGCCTCGTTGGTTGCACCAATAGCACCAACATTATCTCTGTAATCTTCTTTTTCTTGTGCCTGCGTATCATCGGAATCCTCTGACTCCTCTCGATCCAGTTCATCCAATTCCTTCGATTCCCTCATCAGTTTCTCCACTCTCTTCAAAATGGCCTCCTTGTCAATTGAACTCCCCAGTGTTGTCATTACGTTTGAGGTGGAGTTTCGCGACTGCTCTACTTCAGGCTCATCAGTGCATTCTTTAATTTGAGATGACTCCTAGAGTATAAATGCATTCTTGGCAGGTTTTGCCTCTGCAGAGGAAACTTATTACACACCATTAATTTTCGCCCATGTCAAAAAGATAAACATAGCTGGCAGATCGCCAGAAAATAGTCGCGATAGCTTCGTAGATCTGCAGTCCAAAAAAGACAGTAAAAAAGACAGACCAAAAAACTTTCTCTTTTCATTGAAGGCTGATATGTTCTATTTTGATTAAAAATCTATATAAGTTTTTGCTGCCTCTATTAGCTGCTCTATAATAACCTTCATTTAGAGTGACACACACCCATTTGACCTTATCTCTTTGAATTAAAGTAAATAAAAGTAAATTTCAAAGTGAGTAAGTCATTTTTGAGAGTGAGTAAGTCAAGTGTGACCACAAATTTAACCACGCGCATGAACAAAAAAACTCGCTCCAATAAGAGCGAAAAATGACGTCACACATGCAATTCATTTGAAATTGCATGAACGAATGAACAAAAAGTGGCTGTGACGTCATATGGTCGTAACAAAAATCATGACAAAAAAACATAGCAGGACAAGTCCTGACGTACAATTCAAAGAATTTTAATGGACTAAATAGAAAAATAGACCTAGAACGGACTATGAATGGATTGGGAAAAACATTTAGAAAAAAATCCGATCCAAAAAATTGAAAAAACAGTAAAAAATCAAAGTGAAATTGCCGCATGTGAACAAAAAACCACTAGCGAGAAAGCGAATTTTTGTTCAAACACCGTTTTCTCACTCTACTTTAAATTTAGAGCGAAAAAATTTCACGCCGCAAAACCACTCGCTTTTTCGCTCCACTTCCTGTTTCGGCGGGACCAAAATCACTACTCCAATCTGACTTCAGAAATCATGAAAATGTGTGAACAGAGCTTAAAAAAAACATAGCCGGAAGAATTCAGGAAACGACTCGAAGTGAAAATCCATTTAACGCCATCCAACTACTCATCAAACAAAACGTGACTTCACTAATTTATGATTATCTTAAAACAAAATCATGGAACCAAAAAAGTAAAAACAATAAAATCAAATCTGTTAAAATATGATAAAAAATCGGATCAAACTTTGTTATAAATTGCGATCCCGAAAAAACTATCACTGCCAAAATAACTTCATCAAAAAAACTAGTAGTTACAAAAACCACTTATTTGAATATTGAAAAATACTTTAAGCTAAATTATGAAAAAAAGCTCTTAAAAACAACTTTCACTGAAAAACTGGAAGTTAGTAAATTTTTTTAATATTTCAAAAGCATATAAATCCAAAGAAAAACTCTTTTCAGTCAAAAGGGTTACCAGATGCTCGCAAAACAATAGGCAAGTCATAATAGACTAAAAAACTTTGCAAAAAAACAGAAAAAAAAACGAAAAACTGCAAAAAATTAAGAAAAATAGTTCCAATTTTCGCCATTTTCTTGTCATTTTTCTCAACAAAAAAATGATTCTCACTCACAAAACTGTAACCAATTGTTATCATAAATTTGCTCAAGTAGAAGGGGTTTCTTCAATACCCATTTGAGCCAGTAAAACAAATTAATCGTCAAAAAAACGCAAAAATTAGCCCGAAAATCAGCAAAAAACATTAAAAACCTCCGAATTATCATAAAAATCATATGAATTTCCAAAAACCTTCAAACCACTACCGAAACCAGCCTAAAATTAAAACAAAATCATAACCAAACCTCTTAACCAAAATAAATGAAAAGAACGTGCTGCTTCAAAATGCCGCACGTGAACAAAAAAATTTCGCTCGCTTAGAGAAAATTTTTTCACACATCAATTTCTCGCTCTCTCAAAAACACGGTATGAACAAAAACCAATCTCTTTTCGCTCCGCTCTTCACTTTTATTCAGCACCAAAATCACTCCAAATTTTTTCACACGTTTCATTTCCCGCTTCAAAATCACTCCAATAAAATTGATTAAAAAGACTTCTCAAATACTCCTCCTCGAGTCGTAAAAAAGACAGCGCCCCAATACAATTCAAATTCTTTGAATTGTAAAAAACCAAGAGAAGGCCAATAATAGACCCAGCTATCGCTGTGCGGCTATTAATAAAAAATACCACAAGTGCTTCACCAATTCTCTAAACACATCAAACCACATGGCATTCAGGCAATTAGATGGCATTTTGTCAAAATTCTATCCCAGAACATCCTCTGCTCCTCCGTGCGTTCTCCGGTAGAGAATGTGTAATCTATCTGCCGGATAATATCTTTGCAGTTTTTCTGTAGCCTGCGTTATCATCTCTATCGATATCACTACCCCGAAGGAGAGCGATATCTATATCATGCACCACCGAGAGACTATCTTGTAGTCCGCTTTATCATCTCTCTATCTATTTTAATCCTTTTTATGTACAGCTTACTTTTATTTGAGCGCTCTTGGTCACTTCGACTTTGATTTCTGCGTTCTTTTTCTGCGACGGCGATGATGATTGTCCTTCTTCAAACTGTTTAACCCCTTTCCGAATTCTCTCCTGCTTCTCCTTAAGACTAGCCAACACAGCACCCTTATCGTCATCATTCTTAACCTTCGAAACTCTATTTGCATTGCCATCTCGGACGGCAACTGAATCGTCATCTGCCAGCTGCTCAAAAACTTCTCGAACTGGACCGGAGTTATTCTCATCGACAAATTTCTTTGTACTGAAACATCAGTAATCTGCGTGAAAGTTTTTGTAGCAATGACTTTGGAATTGGAAATGTTTTAGGTTGCAAGAACAAACGGCTCAATTTTGCACCAACAAAATGCAACATTACAGGCTAAAAAGGACATTTAATTTAAAAATCTTAATTTTTATTCCGCATGTCAGCTCTAGTCTTTCATAGATATATTCAATGTAATCAACTTACAAGCACAATTAGTGTCTAAATAACGTGTTACACGCCATCACACACAAAAAATTAGAACTTCCCCCCGATAAAAACCTGATCATTGCTCTACTGTGCACATGATTCTATTGGTTGCCTGCTTCTATGTGTCCGGGGGCAAAAAGTTAACTAAAGAGAAATTAAAACAATTTTGGTGTACTTTTCACTTCTTTTGCAAAAAAATCAACCGACTATTGAGTTAAGCAGCTTAATATTGTCAATTAGAGAGCAATTTGGATCGCACAAACCGCAGGACTTCATGTACGCAATAGTCAACCGAACAGACAAAACGGTTTAGCAAAAAGGACTGCAATCATCATCATTAGAAACAAATAGCAATTTGACGGGGTATGCGATAAACTTAATACCCCAGTTAAGTGTTTGTTCAAAGCATATTCCCAGGTACTAAACCGATTCTATAGTTTTTAATGATTAACAATTTTAGATCTTGAATTAACAATTTTAGCAGTAATTTGTTTTCACCAAAAATATAATTTCTTGATGTTTGGAGCTTGCAAATTTTATTGCCCCTAATGCTTGAACAGCATTCGAAAATGTTTAATAGTCTGCGTACAGTGATAGAGTATTAGTTCTATTGGCATAGTCATAAAGTCCTTTGACGTATGCCAGCTAAATAATCACACGAAAGCTCTTCCTTCAATTGTAAAGGATCGAGTAGACGCATGCAATCATCAAATCAAAAGCAATTACAACATAGCTGGATAAAACAGAACAGCGCCGAAAGGGTTGTCCGTTGTAAATTTCTCGTAATTTGATATATTTTAGCCCAAAAAAGCACTTGAAACAATACAATGTGATATCTGATATCTGTCAAGTAAAATATGACGATTTTTATCAAAAGTTTCAAAAATTGCATGACATTGAAAATCATTTGATAAAAAAGTAACGTGAATAATACCCACAGGTAGGCACACAGAATAAAAAAACGGTTATTCGTCCGAAAAAAGCGCATCATAAAAACTGTAAAACACTTTTGACAAAATTTCGATTTTTGTATCCGCAGTACCCACTAGAGGGAATTGTCAAATTCTTCAAAAGTTCAAAGTTACATGAAAATTTTTAAAAACTTGGATTATTTTATACCGCGGAAACGGCGATAACCATCTTTGTGTAGTGAACATCAAAACATCTATAGCTACGCAGACACGAAAGAAATAACAATTTGTGAGAAAACAAACAAGAACGACAATGTTGAAAAAAAGCTATTTTATGCGCAGAAATAGTTAACAACATCAACATTTGAACAGCTTCTACATCATATATTATTATTACGCAAACACCAACGGAAATATAGCCTTTCTAAATTATTATCATTGACAGAAATCTGTATTCTTTAAAAATTTTTGAAGAAAGCCAAAAACTAAAAGTTTATCTGGTTTTAAAATTTATGATTTTAAGTTGCTTTATTAAATTTTTGCTTGTATCATACGGTGAACCCAATAGCAATATATCTATACGGTGACCCAAATTTTTATCTCTGGGACTATTCCGGGAAAATGTGCTCAAAGGGGAAAAATCTGTTATCCGATCGTTGGTTTTTGAGGATGTAACGGCTGCTTTCCTATCAATTACAAGGAAAGTTTTATACCGCCCAGTTCGTTATTAGCGGTTTACAAGCTGTCTGGATACTAAGTTGTGCAGTTCGCTTTGTAATTTTATATCCGCTATTCTGTAAATTACCGTTGCATTAAACGTTGCTTTATTAGTCCAAATAACTAATCGCTCAGGTTTGCTGAATAATAAAATCAATTGCTGGAACTACTCAGTAAGTTCCAATTGAATAATCAATTTTTTTTCCTGAGTTTTGTTTAACAACTCAATTATTCAAGTTGGTGCTATTCAAACCAAATTTGTATCCCTATAGGTTGCTCACTGTTTATGTAAACGAATCTAAGGGGGTACATTCGGTTTCAGAATAGAAAACAATTCACAGAGGAGAACCCGTCTTTTGCCGTAAGCGGACTTGAATTGTTGGTCAAAACAGAGGTCCTTCGTTAGTCACTGGGGCCGAAGCCATAGAGACGACGTAGCATCTAGGTTTTTGGTTAGGAAAACTCAAGTCTGTGAACTGAAAATCTATCTTTCACCGCCTTTTACTTTCAACGAACTGATTATAAATCGTTCGTCCAGTCGAAGAAGAGGAATTATTTATCACCCTAATGTTCAGCTATCAGAGGTTCTTTATTTTCCTTTCTCTCAAGTTACTCAAACTTTCGAGACCAAATTGGTGATAAGATAAATTACAAGTTTCCCGTTAGCAAGACACAGTATTTTACTGCTCAAGTGAGATTGTTAGGCAAACTAGATTTCCTTATGAAAATATATTTCCTAGTTCTTTCAAAGCCAACCTGACTTCAACTAATAATCTGGTGCTCTGCTCAATCTAGAGCTCCCGTTTTTCCACAAAAACTGAACCCGGTTTCTATGATCACAACAAAGCTCAGGCATATTTATCTGCTCTTCGCAGCAATCTGCGACCGACACACACCTACTTCTATTAAGCTTTGAAGTGTGTGGAATCAGACATGTGCGGAATTTCACGAGTCTTAGTTCTTTCGCTTCACTTCTGTATAAGTGGCAGCAGATGTGATTATTTAGAAAAGTCAAACTAACACTTCGTTGTTACCAGGTGTAAAACGCAATTTTGTCATACAATAGTTTTAGCGACCTGTTAAGACTATAACCCGGTCAGCTTGTTCGCACGTTTGGTGCTCTTTTTACATGTTTACAAATGTATGAAATTTAGAAACAAAATATGTTGACATAAAATTGTATTAATGAAATGAATGATGAATGTTTGGGGAAATAATTATTGCTCGGCCTCTACATCGCCGGCCCTATTTTCCATCACGAAAACATCTTTCTTGTTCGGTAACACAGGGGCGAGCTTCACCACTGGTCTCTTGTAAACTCCATTGTTCGTTCGAACTTTAGCTGATCGAATCACTCCGTCGGACCCTTCGATGGTCTCCGTGACTCGACCCAGATAATATCCTCGCTTGTTACTGTCTTCGATCAACCAAACGAGATAGCCTTCTGTAAGGTTTTCGTTCGTTGTAGATCGCCACTTTTGCCGATTGTTCAACGTTGGCAGATACTCTTTTCGAAATCTGTCCCAAATGAGATTTGCATATGCTTGAGTTTGTCGAAAGAGCTTTCGATGATCGACAAATTCTTCTGCGCAGGGTAGGTATGGTAAGCAAACATTCGTGTTGCCAAGCAAGAAGTGATTGGGGGTCAGTGCTTCTAAGTCATTAACATCTGAACTTACTGGACTCAACGGTCTCGCATTCAATGTTTGCTCCACAATACACATCGTCGTTGAAATAACGTCCTCTGTAACTGATCTGTTCCCCAAGACTACATACATTGCCTTCTTGCAACTTCTGACCAACCGTTCCCATACCCCTCCAAAGTGGGGTGCTGCGGGTGGGTTGAAATTCCATCTGATTCCTTGCTGAATTAGATGTTCTTCGATCCCTTCTTTGTTCCATGCAGCAACGTACTCTGCAAACTCTCGTTCAGCTCCAACAAAGTTTGTCCCGTTGTCGCTGATGATTGTACTCGGTTTGCCTCTTCGTGCAATAAATCGCATGATTGCAATGAGACAACTATCCGTGTCTAAATTGGGTACCACTTCTATGTGCACAGCTCTCACAGTTAGACATGTGAACAGACAACACCATCGCTTTTCTTTTCTTCGCCCAATCTTTACATTGAAAGGGCCAAAGTAGTCAATTCCAACATTTGTAAAGGCTGTTGAAGCGTCTAAGCGCTCTTCGGGTAGATCTGCCATTACTGGAGTTATCGTTTGTGCTCTGCCCTTTCTGCAGGTAACACACTTGTTCTTGATTGATCGTAAGGCGTTTCGTATGCCTAGGATCCATATCTTTTGCTGGACAATGTTTCTGACATGCTCTGTGCCTTCGTGTTGGTTGTTCTTGTGCTCGTTTTGCAAGAACAATTCAACTGCATGATGTTTCCAATGTAGCAATATTGGGTGTTTTGCGTTGAAGTCCAAATGACTTTTACCTATTCTGCCTTGGCACGAATAAGTCCTTCCTCATCCAGGAAAGGTGAAAATTGTATAATTTTGCTGCTTTTTGGGATTTCCTTTTCAACTTTGAGAGATTTCATCTCTTCACCAAACTGTTCTCGCTGTAGTAACTTGAAGATGATTGCTTTTGCTTTTTCCTTTTCTTCAACACTTACTAAAGGTTTTGCTGGTTTGTATTTGCTGAATGCCCGCCGTACGTATGCCATTGTATTCACTAGTCTGTTAAAATTACTGAATCGTTCCCACTGAATTACCGCTTTCTGTTGATCAGCCTGTGTCATGAAGACTGATGAGGGTATGTTCTCTTCATCTGAGGCAAAGATTAGGTTCACTTGCTCTGGCCATTCACTTTCTGGTCGTTTTAACCAGGCCGGCCCAGTGAGCCACTCACTCCTCCTGAGTTCGTCAATGTTGATTGCTCTCGTGCCAATGTCAGCTGGGTTGTTGATACCGCTCACATGTTTCCACTGTGAAACATCAGTTGTATCCAATATCTCAGCCACTCGATTGGCCACAAACACTTGTTGTTTACGATGGGAGCTGTGTATCCATTGCAGTACTGTTGTTGAGTCCGACCAAAAACTGCAACATTGTATCTTTATTTCATGTTCTTTGACTATCTGTTCCTTCAACCGTACTGCCATGACTGCCGCTTGCAATTCCAATCGCGGTATTGAAAGATGCCTCATCGGAGCCACTCTGCATTTTCCAATCACAAATGCCAAATCAGCTGAGTATTCTTTTGCTTGTGAACGTAGATAGGCCACTGCACACATCGTGTCTTCAGATGCGTCAGCAAACACATGAAGTTCTATTTTATCCCTTTCTCTGTTGAAGTACCTTCTATCGATGCTTGTTTCAGCCACCATTGGAAGTTGTTCTTTCCACCGCAGGAATTCTGCTTCTTCGCCGGGCTCCACTTCGTTGTCCCAATGTTGCTCATTCTTAGTCCAGATACCTTTCAGGAGTCGTCTCATGTGAACACTAAACGGAGCAAACAATCCGATCGGGTCGAATACTGAAGATACCAGTGACAGAATCTTCCTCTGGGTTATAGGGGTTTCAACTTCTTTTTT
This sequence comes from Convolutriloba macropyga, assembly GCF_964194025.1. Taxonomy (NCBI): domain Eukaryota; kingdom Metazoa; phylum Xenacoelomorpha; order Acoela; family Convolutidae; genus Convolutriloba; species Convolutriloba macropyga. Next base: position 19,749,893 of record NC_134478.1, on the reverse strand, counting down.
CGTACCTCTGCACACTTGAAGACTATCATCAGTAACAGCCCATTGTAGTCCAAGCACTGAAGATCCCTCTGTATTGGGTTCTACTTCGACTTGCTTGGTGTTGCTGATTGATTTCAAGTCGACTGGGATTGCTTTAAAAACTTCATCGCTGTAGCGTATCCACTTTGTAAGTTGAAATCCATGCTGCGAAAGAAGAATTCGCAACTGATTGAAGACTTCGATTGCCTCTTCAGGGGTTTCTACTGATTTGATGAAATCGTCCATGTAGAAGTTGTTTTGTACTGCTTTTGCTGCAATTGGATACATTTCTTCGTTATCGAGTCCCACTCGTTTGAGAGCATAGTTTGCACAAGTCGGAGAACTCTTAGCTCCAAATACATGACGCTGATATTCGTATATCTGAACAGGTTCATTAGTCCTTCAGCGCCATAAGAATCTCAAGCAACTTCTATCCTGTGCAGGAACTTGCACTTGTAGAAACATCGATTCAATGTCAGCTGTTAGGGCTATTGGTCCTTCACGGAATCTGAATATTGTTCCAATCAACCCATGTAGCAGATCAGGTCCTGCTAGTAGTTTGTCGTTTAGGCATAATTCTTTGTATTTTGAGGCAGCATTGCAAACACGTCTTACTTTGCCATGCTTGTTCGGGTTCAGCACTGGATGATGTGGCAAGTACCATTCTTTCCCTAAGATGCCTTTCATTTCGGAGTCGTCCAATATCTTTACGAACCCCTTCTCTACGTCTGTATCTATTGACTGTTGGTACAAACTCTTCAGGTTTGGATCGCTTTGGAACCTTCGCTCCAGTGAGTGAAGCTGACCCAAGGCTGAGCTGTAGTTCGGCAGGTTGGGCTCTGGTTCACTCCAAAGCATTCCCACTTCGTACCGCTCGCCTGTGAACTTCATCGTACTCTCTAGCATCTTTTGTGCCTGCAGTTCCTTCTTTGACTGACTGACGACGTTAATTTTGGAAGCATAAGTTTCTCTGTCCCACCATCTTTGGATATTCTCAGCCACTTTCACATCTTCTGTGAAGGCGAAATAACAAACATTTTGTCTTCTCTTGCCCGTCATGGGTCCACTGACCACCCATCCTAATTCTGTTAGAACGGCGAAAGGTTCACTTCGTGTTCCTATCCTGTAGTCCAATGGTCTCTGTAGCTCGTAAGCATCTTGACCGAGAGTGATGCCGACGTCCATCAAGTTGAACGTTTTGTTTGGGAGAACGTTCAAGTGGTTGAAGCTTTGCTTCAATTTGTTGTAGTCGTAGTTTGTGGTTCTCAATGAAATTGACGGGTGTACAAACGCTTCTATCGAATGTACTTTTGAATGCGGTCCCTTTATTTTTATGGACACAATTTCTGTCTTCAAATCTTTCGTTCCGTGTATGCCAGCTATGTTGAGCGTAACATCGGTGCCTTTGGCTCGCAACTTCTCATTAACGCTTCGATCGACGAATGATACCGTTGATCCACTATCGAGGAAAGCATATGTGTTTAACCTGTTGCGGCCACTCTGAATTGAGACTGGAACTATCTGAAGAAAACTCGTAACTTCGTTACTTTGACTGATTGTTGCTGCGCTTACGTTGACTGCGTGATTGCCCTCGTCCATTTGGTTTTCTGAGTGTAGCAATCGGTTGTGCTTTTTGGTACATCCATTTATACCACAAGCGTTGACTTTACAATCTTTGATTGCATGTCCTTTTCCCAGACATCCGTAACATAAGCGTTGCTTCCTCACAGCTGCATAACGATCACTCATGTTCTTAAATAAAGGACAGTTCCAAATTTTGTGCGTTCCATCGGCTAATGGGCAGTGATCGCTAATAGTTGTCTGCGCTTCCTTTACGTTTGAACTCGCACTAAAATTCGAGGATTTAGAGAACTGCTTGGTTTTGTTCGCATTTCGTCAATGATCCTCCTTACATTCCCCTGTGGGCTGCGACATGCCTTCATAAACGAATGCCATTCTTGATAGCCAGTTCTCTAGGAGACAGAGATCTGGTCGGTCCTCATTGCGTTCATCTACATAGAACCACCATTTCTCCTTCAGATTAGGTGGCAACTTTTCAATCGCGATTTGCAGTGTTGCACTAGATCGCAAGTCGCCTTCATATTTGTAGTGCTTCAGAACACTGACTACGTTACTGATGGTTGTTGAATAACTGACTAATGCTTTTGAATCATGCATTCGGATTGGTTGTTGATTTCGCAGAGTGTTGGGTCGTGCCTCAACAATTAGGTCGGCCAAACCTCCGTTCCAACAAAGCCCAAGCTTCACCATTTAGATCTCCGGAGTAGCCCATACTTGCTATAGCCGCTCTGGCTTTGCCAGTTAGCAATGTTTTCAGGTGGCTCATTTTCTCTGAGTTAGGTATTGCGCGGTTACGAACTGTTGCTACAAACATGTTTGACCATTCCGGCCACTCCAGCGGACTGCCGTCGAAAGAATTTAACTTCAACTTTGGTAGCTGACTACTACTGCTCAGTACATTGCACTCAGACCGGTCGGGTAAACGGTTGAGTCTGAAACGCTCGCCGCTTGGGGATCTGGATTTAAGTAAGCTTTCTCGATCGAAACTGACTCGATAGTTTTCGTGACCGTTCTTTGTATGATCAAAACTACAGTCTTTAAAGTTTGCAAACTGATCTGATTGGTCGAGCCAGCCGAAGACATCTTTGCTCTTCGGACTTTTCCAATTGAAAGGAGATCGGCTTCTTATACTAGGCGCGGCGCCATCATCAGAACCAGAATCTCTGGCATCAAGGGCTTCTTTTTCATATTGCAGTTTGAGCGCACCTTCTTCTTCCAAACGGTGCAGTTCCATCTCCAGCTCCTTCTGCTTCATTTCATATTCAATTTTTCTCAGACGCAATTTGGTGTTAAATTCTTTGTCTAGAGCTGCAAGCTTCTCTGCTTTCTTGGCCCTTTTATCGGAAGACGCTCTGGACTCGTTGTCCTGGTTATCCTTTTGTTGATTCTTAACAGAAACTTGGGAGGTTTCTCCCATAGATCTTGGAACTTTATCATTTGGCTCTGCAGCCCTGCTTTGGAGAGGGGTCTGATTCTGCTGATCCGCCATGCTTGTCTGGCCGTGGATATATGGCAACCAATCGGCTTCTAAGTTGATGAAAAACTCGCGTTGTTGGGTTTTGTGTCGTCGATATAATTCCAAATTGTTAAAGATATCACCCCTCTTGTCAAGTAGCTTCTCTAGGCTAATATCGAATTGTAAAATTTGGTTATATACTGTTTTAAGTTTGCTAGGCCGATTCCTATTTTTGATCAATTCGTAGCCTTCTTTCTCCTTTAGCTCAATCTGCTTTGCACAGTGCTTGATTTGTTTCTCACGGTTGCTGTGACTACGTGACCGAGTCACAATTTATTTACTTTGACGCTGCAGTTTGACGCTTTCCTGTCCCGTGGTTTTGTTTTCGACAAAGTTGGCACCTCAACGTCGTTTGACTGTGCAACTCGAGTTGTCTCGTTGACCTTTTGTTTTGTTCGAGGTTAGACAGCGGTTTGTATTCCACTGTCCGGGTCGGCGGACCAAATGTAACGGCTGCTTTCCTACCAATTACAAGGAAAGTTTTATACCGCCCAGTTCGTTATTAGCGGTTTACAAGCTGTCTGGATACTAAGTTGTGCAGTTCGCTTTGTAACTTTATATCCGCTATTCTGTAAATTACCGTTGCATTAAACGTTGCTTTATTAGTCCAAATAACTAATCGCTCAGGTTTGCTGAATAATAAAATCAATTGCTGGAACTACTCAGTAAGTTCCAATTGAATAATCAATTTTTTTTTCTGAGTTTTGTTTAACAACTCAATTATTCAAGTTGGTGCTATTCAAACCAAATTTGTATCCCTACAGGTTGCTCACTGTTTATGTTTATAAACGAATCTAAGGGGGTACATTCGGTTTCAGAATAGAAAACAATTCACAGAGGAGAACCCGTCTTTTGCCGTAAGCGGACTTGAATTGTTGGTCAAAACAGAGGTCCTTCGTTAGTCACTGGGGCCGAAGCCATAGAGACGACGTAGCATCTAGGTTTTTGGTTAGGAAAACTCAAGTCTGTGAACTGAAAATCTATCTTTCACCGCCTTTTACTTTCAACGAACTGATTATAAATCGTTCGTCCAGTCGAAGAAGAGGAATTATTTATCACCCTAATGTTCAGCTATCAGAGGTTCTTTATTTTCCTTTCTCTCAAGTTACTCAAACTTTCAAGACCAAATTGGTGATAAGATAAATTACAAGTTTCCCGTTAGCAAGACACAGTATTTTACTGCTCAAGTGAGATTGTTAGGCAAACTAGATTTCCTTATGAAAATATATTTCCTAGTTCTTTCAAAGCCAACCTGACTTCAACTAATAATCTGGTGCTCTGCTCAATCTAGAGCTCCCGTTTTTCCACAAAAACTGAACCCGGTTTCTATGATCACAACAAAGCTCAGGCATATTTATCTGCTCTTCGCAGCAATCTGCGACCGACACACACCTACTTCTATTAAGCTTTGAAGTGTGTGGAATCAGATATGTGCGGAATTTCACGAGTCTTAGTTCTTTCGCTTCACTTCTGTATAAGTGGCAGCAGATGTGATTATTTAGAAAAGTCAAACTAACACTTCGTTGTTACCAGGTGTAAAACGCAATTTTGTCATACAATAGTTTTAGTGACCTTGTTTTGTTAAGACTTTAACCCGGTCAGCTTGTTCGCACGTTTGGTGCTCTTTTTACATGTTTACAAATGTATGAAATTTAGAAACAAAATATGTCGACATAAAATTGTATTAATGAAATGAATGATGAATGTTTGGGGAAATAATTAATGCTCGGCCTCTACAGAGGAATTAATTGAAAAAATTGTAAATAGCCTGGCTGGAAAAAAACTGTGAAAACTTGCAAGACTTTTGTGACCGTCAGTTGTGCTTTTATTCCACTAGTCTATGGCTCGGTCAAAGAAATTGCAATCTTGGCTTGACGATTGTTGTTCACAGAAGTTGTCAACATTTGAAAATTTTTAAATTCGAATTTCAGGGGGATCGAATAATTCCAATTACTTGTTAATTCCCTCTTTCAAAAAAAGATCATGCAATCAAACAGAATTGGAAAATACCCGACAGATTTCCGGAAAAAGCTCACTTCCGTGCTGTGAAGTAGAGAAAAACAGAAACAGAAATCGAGTTGAAAAAGTTATCAGCCCCTCATAAAACCCTAGGAAACAACTAAAGCGATGAATTCAAAGGACTGGTTCAATTTAACATTGACGAGGTTCGAACCCTCAATTTTCCGGATAACAGTCAGAACTTAACCACTCAGCGATACCACCTTTAGAAACTCCCATTTAGATCACACAAAACGCAAGAAATGAAGAGTGAAAAAGTTCCTTAAAAAAGTCAAGTGGAAAAAAAATACAAAACAAATATGAAAACAAAAATGACCGTCAGACGACAAAACCAAAACCAAGCGCAGCGCAATATAGCTAGCTCAGCTTACAGCGATAAAAAATTTATCAGTTTTCTGCATTTTTCTAGACAAATACAGTAGTCCACTATTTTTTTGGCAGGAAAAGACGTCTTTTCGAAATATCTTTCCGTTGAGCCACACAAAATTTAATCCCCCGACATTTGGTTTTCGAGATATATTCATTAAGCCAACTCATCATTAGCCGGGAAATTGCATAAAGACAGGATAACTGTGACAGCTGTAACCCATTTCGTTTCGCGGCCTTTAAAAATTAGCAACACTAAATTAATTCAATGGGAACTATCACCCAATCAGAATTGTTTATTTCTGAGATAAAAATACGTAGAATACTGTCTTCAATATACAAAATTTTGCAAAAAGGGGTCAATAAGCAAATATAATCACGGAGTACATCGATTTAGGTGGTTGAAGGCTAAAAAAATTTGTGGCTTTCTAAACAATTGGCGACTGAACATAACCGATTTTGCCGCTGAAAACATTAGACCAGTAAAGGAGCAATGTTTTTGTCGCATTGTTCTGCCAGCTAACAAGAAAGCTAATTTTGTGAAATTTTTGAACTAAGCTCACTTATTTTTCAATTCTTCCTAAAGTTTAAATTGAGATTCTTTTCAATTAGATGTTGAATGAAGCACAAGTGCATTTTTAATCACACCACCTTAATGAACCCAAACATGTAAAGAGCATCATACTCGATTTAAAAAATCAGCGTAACCTTTCGACCTCGTTTTTCTGCCTTTTGACAGCTTCTTCCAGCTCTTTGCGTCTCTCAGCAATTAGATTAAGTCTTTTGTCTGCAATATCGGATGCCTTAGGAGCTGTTGTCTCCACAAAGTATCCATCCCCCAGTAGAACAAGCACCTCATTGGTATGAATGAGCTCCCCCGGCATGAAGGCTACCTGAACAGTTCTTCGTGAATGTTTGCGCAGCGCATGTTGGGTGAAACCTTGATGAACTGACCAGAACAGAGCCGGCAGATTGCCGCAAAATAGACGCTGTTGACTACCTTTATGACTATCGGTATTGAAACAGAAAAATATGCAAATTGATAGACCTTGAGTCCAAAAGGCTTTTTCCAAAAGGCCAGATTTTATACGAGGCGAGACCGAGTTGAAGTAAAGCCCGATAATTATAATGAAGCATCAGAAGTATTTCTCTAATTGCTTTGGTCAGAATATCTAAATAGGCAAAGAGAAGATACTTATCAAAGATCCAGTTTTTGGTAACTTCTGGGCAGAACAGCTGAAGTAAACTGCTCTGTTAAACCGAAAATTTTCCAAACGAAGAAGTTCAACTTATCACTCAAAACAAAGGTGCATTCGAAGTTTCTACTTTTATTAAAGGAAAATCAAAGGGTGATTAATTTGTAATCAATTAAAAAGGTAGTGACAAGACATCTATTTTCAAATGTACAAAATTGAGATAAGTCTGCTTTTTCTAGCTTTTGAACTGAATTTGGATGCCTGAATTGAAAAACACCAGGCTTAGACTAACTTCTACTCGAATGGCCACTCAAGACTGAGAAATACAACTAGTTTTTGGTTTTGTTCATCAGCACTGTAATCTTTGATATGCAAATTGTTTGCAAAATTTGTGGAAAAGTTCAGTCGTCATGCAGGTGAAATCCACTATTGATTATCCCTGGAACAATTGGGAAACAAACCCAACGAAAAGCCAAATCAAACAGCGCAGGTTAACAATACCGCTACAAAAAATGTCAAGTTGACATAGTCCATATTCATACTATTAATGAAAGTAACAAAGATTTCATGCAAACTTTCTCTTCAGTCCTCCTCTTAGAGTTCCATTAACGCTATGAACTGTTGTTAGAGTACTAAAAATTCTTGTACATAGGTCGTCCAAATTACATTAAACAACTATAATAAATTTGGCTCATGAACTGCAGGTTCTCGTTAAAATTGATAAATTGATATCCCAATGAACTTTGATAACATGAAGCAATGACTTCGTAAACGGACTTTCTCGGTTTATCTCTCTTTTAATTTTGCTCGTTTACCTTGACCGCATTAACTATCATTGCATAAATCGTTAGTGATTGGATTCAAGGTAAATTCAGAACAAACATTAAGAGAGGTACGTCAGAAATAAAACTTGAAAGTCATTACTTATGCAAAACAAACGTGATAAAAAAATAAATCAAAACAAAAAACATAGCATGACCAGTCCTAAAAACAATTAAAAGCATTGATGAAATTTTAGAAACTTCCACCTGACCAGCAGGCAATTGAACATTCCCAGCCAAAGAGTTTTACAAAGAGGTTAAGCGATTGGAAGGGTGGGGATGTCAAGCAATGGGGGGGGGGGGGTCAGGCGATGAGAGGAGTAGGGTTGTGGGAGATATGGACGAGAGGTGGGTCCAAATCAACAGGCAGGAGAAGGGTGGAAGGGGGGTTGCGGTGGTGGTGCTGGCGGCGGGGGGGGGGGGGTTGACCGAGGGTGTCACATTTTTAAGAGTAAGAAACCTCCCCCTCACACCCAGAAATTGTCTCCTGAAAGCTGTTTTGGTGAATTGCATAATTAGAGACTAGTAAGGCGTAAGGCTCTAAGGCCACTTAATGCCTTCCGAGCGCTACCTGTTTATCCGGTTTTGAGGATGAAAAGTCAAATGGGTCAGCCAAAAAAAGGTCAAGCGAAAAATCGCCTAAAAAAGATTCCAGGATTAATATAATAGGTACAAACTTCGTTTGAGAGCAACTAAAGGTTTAAAAAATTAGTATCAGTTTTTGTTTAAGTTTGCAATACCAATACATATACCTGGAAAAATGGACAAAAAAATTATGATTAGCAAAAGATCTTAATGAACAGCGACATTGCTAATGAAAGAAGCACCAACAAAAATCTCGAAAATAACAAATGACAGTAAATGTGAAAGGCCTTCCTGTTAACTTCAGCACAATATTCACTCGAAAGACTACTAAAGAGCTTGCGTATGGCCTCCAATGAAATCTTATGCCCTCTGGGCTCTACTATTTTTCCCTTTTTGAAAACTGGGTAGTCACGGGAGATATGAGTGAACACATCTTTAAAAAGGCAGACCAATATAACCCAATTCATGGATCATAAAAACCATAGCCACCAGAACATCGGAAACAACATGAAATTCCAGAGGGAATTTCCTTCCAATGCAAACAGAGGGAAAAGTTAATTTCAGCAACCATACAAAAAGCGGTACAGATGTAAGTCTTCAAACGTAAAATTGACAAAGAACTGACTGTGAAAACTTGATACTTTAAAATTTATTATTAAAATATATCTCGTAACATTTAAAAATGTAGACAATTCTTAGGATGGAAAAACCTAACAGGCTCAAAAAACTTACCGCGCTAAAAACTTTCATAAAATAACTCAAGATAATTACCTCAAAACATAAAACTCTGCAACTAAAAGTTCCAAAAACACCATGCCGAAGCATAAGGCAGCTTATATTGATAAAAACTGAATTGAGTTATTCAAAAGAAACTAAATTTCAGGACACAGGGAAACACTTCAAATATCAGTCAAAATTATTAAAAGTAATTCCAGTAAAATCTAAGTGCTGCATTATGTTGAAAGAAATCAATTGAAAACCAAAAAAAAAAATGAAATCTTAAGAAACAAAGGCTAAAATCATTAATTTTTACAATTTTAAAATTATTAAAGACAGAGCAAAAAACCATAGGTCTTAGGAGAATGCAAGAATGATATAAACCAGAATGTGGAGAATATAGACACAATATAAAACAAACAGACTACTTCCTAATTTTTGTATGTTAAAAATCAAATCGAAAAAAAGTTTTAGGTAAAACAACGACTATTTATTACCTAGCATACTAGGCTAAGCAAGAATACATAGTCATCCTCCTGTTTTTAAAACTGTGAAAACAGTTTAAAGATTCGAAACATTAAAATATTTTCAAAATAGTGTACTTTTTCAAAGTTCAATTAGTGAAAATTTTTTACTGAATTTCAAAGACTAAACACCAACAGATACTTCAATTAATACCGGTGTTAAGCAGCCTGATTGCTTAGACAAATTAACCGCGTCACTGCAATTACGACAATCCTATTTCTTGAAATCAAAATCTTTATTTCCGCAAAAGTAACTCATAAAACAACCTTAGATAGCGGAACCATCGTAGGATATGTCAACTTGCTCGAAACTTCTTTCAATTTATCTTTGACTGATGTGTACTCATTTCTCCTCTTGTCCAATTCCTCGAGGTCCGTTTGAAGTTTTTGCAGGGAATCGGTCTGTCTCTTCACAAGAAAACTGAAATCTTCTAATACCACATCATTGGACGAAGTACTGCATGGATTTGATACCATGTCAATGGCAATGAACCCGGACAGGAAACAAAGAAGTCTGAAACTGCTAAGATCTCTCAATATCTAAATCTTTTGAATTGCATTTTAAAAACCTCTGTCATTCATCATAAAGTATTTGAGAAACCAAACCGGCACGGTTAGTTGCCTAACTTCACCGAGGAATTATAATTGTGCAACAAATTAGAAAAAGCTCATCAATTGTCATCAATGAAACTGCATCGTTTGATATTACATTGGATTCTTCCAATTGCGACATACTTCGCATCGAAACTTCACATCAGTGAGTTTTCAAGGATTTGACTCTAGAAAAAAGTGCGATCATCTTTATGGTCTAATGCAGCTCGAACGAGCATTTCATCTTTGCAGCTCGAACGAGCATTTCAACAACTGGTAATTTCTTTACAAAAATTTGAAAAAAGTCTACTTGTCGTTTCTTTTAACACTCAGGCTTTTCTAATAGCAATGTAGAGATCCTTCCTATGAGGAGGGATTTATGGAATAATGATGAAACGAGTATTTTTAAATCTTTTTTGGACAATTTTGCAGATTAGTGAAAGAAAAGTTTGCGTAAATTCTAACTTTTTCAAGGTTTTCCGCAATTTCAATCACCTTTTTCTCCAATTCGTCGTCACTGTCAAAATATTTTTGACCCAACAGACCTTTTCAGTGCAACTTTAAGATCATAGACAGATCGCCAGATAATTCCATATTAAAAAGTTCTGAGAAGCTTAAAAATACAGGAGTTGAAATAAAATAAAATATATTCATCTCCGATAGCGAAACATTCGATTATTTATAGGGGCTTGATTCAAATGTCAAAAGTTAGCTTTTCTAGTTTGAAAGATTGATTTGACGTAAGGAAGTGAAAGTCTGATTTTTTTTTTTGTCCTAAACTTAGTTTCTTATAGGACCCTGAAGTGTAGGGAAAAAAATTAAACTTTCACTTCTTTAAGTTTGAGTTCAATCTTTCGAACTAAGCCATCTGCTTTAGTGACCGATGAAATCGTACCCTGGGTTCTTTAAAAATTATAAGAAGGTTTAATTAGCGGGCATCTAAATTGGGATTTAAAAGTTTATCCCGTTTACAAATTTGATATCGTTTGTGATACAGATTCTATTCATTTTAGATTGCCATGCTGAGAAACTGCTATTTGAAATCACATTGAGCAGACAAGCAAACAAAGAACCCGGCCTCAAAAGACTTCATGCAAAAAGTCGACAAGCAATTGAGGTAAAGCTAAACATATTTTTATTGGAGGATGAATTAAAAATAATGCCGCAATAATTCCGGTAACGCCTCGAAGTAAAATAACGATTCTCGCTGACCCAAAGAACGTTGTAATTAACTGAACGTTTCGAAACAGTAACATAAAAAAGAAACGGGCAAAAACTGATTTAGCATCTGATAAAATTGACTTTAAATTGCAACTCTGAAAAAACCGATTGGCTGAAGAACAGAACAAATTATTTTTGCATACCCGATTCATGGATAATAATTGATTGAATCTTCTGCTAAATCCGCCACTTATCCAAAACCACCGCAGAGAAACATTAAACAACAATTAATAAATTCAAGAAAAAAACCTCAAAAACATACCCGGCAGATTGCCGGAAAAGAGCTGCCATTGATTCTAATAAGCATGATCGGGATTGAAAGAATAGCAGATATTGGAAAAAAACAGATTTTTGTACAAAAACATTTTTTAAGTCCAATTTATTTTGATAGCATTTTGTAGTTGAACATACTTCTGTTTCTTGCTACTTTCAATACCAATAAGCATTAGAGATGGTAACTAAGACTTATAGGAACGACGTTCAAATAGCGGGCATCTAAAATTGGGCTTTATGGTTTTATCCCGTTTCTTTTTCTGACTTCAATTTTTTATACTGACTCTGTTCATTTTGAATTGCTTTGCTGAGCAACTGATGTTCAAAATCACTTTTAGCAGAATGAGAGAGAGAAACTAGGCTAGAGACTTCACTTAATTTTGAAAATAATTTTGAAAAAAAACAGATCAAAAATAAGAAAAAAACAGAAAATCAATGTCAAATAAAACATTTGAACACAAAAACCACTAGCGAGACATGAAAATTTATTTCAAACAAAAAACGGCCTAGAATGGCTGTGAATGGATTGGGAAAACCATTTAGAAAAAAAATCCGATTCGAAAAATCGAAAAAACAGTAATAATCAGAGTGAAATTGCCGCATGTGAACAAAAAACCACTACCGAGAAACCGAATTTTTGTTCAAAAACCGTTTTCTCACTCTACTTTAAAATTAGAGCGAAAAAAAATTCACGCCACAAAACCACTCGCTTTTTCGCTCCATTTCCTGTTTCGGCGTGACCAAAATCACTACTCCAATTTGACTTCAAAAATCATGAAAATGTGTGAACAGGTCTTTAAAGACAGCGCCCCAATACAATTCAAATTCTTTGAATTGTAAAAAATAGGAGCGCTATAATAACCGGCTGAGGAGATGAGGGAGGCTATTAAAAAAATAGAAATGGGTACAATTTATTTCAGCGTAGTCTTAAAAATTGGCACGTCTAGCCTTCAAGCGTCGCTGCATAGTAGAAACACCTAATGAATTGCTCATAATTGAGAATTGAGCGAAACAAAATACATCAAGAAGAGTAAAATCAGAAAACTACTGAAAAAATTTAAAACAAGGCAGAGCAGTAAAAAAAGCTGAAAATGGTATCTAAACAAGTAAAACTTGCTTCAGATGGCCAAATAAGGCCCTAATATCACTTCAGGACAACTGGGAGAAAAACCTTTGACTGAAGACAATGGAGTGAAATCTTAAAAAAACTTTTGAAAAACCGCACGTGATCAAAAAATTTCTTGATTGGCAAAAGCCCTTTCACAGCCAATTTTCTCCTGCTCTTCAATTTTCTCTGCTCTTCAACTCGTTCTTCAGCCGTTTGACCTAGACACCTAGTTTTCACATGCGGCATTGACTTGTACATCCTGTTTTAAATACACTCCAATAATTGTTAAAAAAGACGCTCCACCAATATTCCTTTTCGAGTCGTTGAAATAGAAGAGCAATAATAGCCTGCTGATTAGATGAGAGCGGCTATTAAGAGAAAGTTTCAGGAACAAAAGCTCAAAAAAGCTCGGGCAAATTTTGCAAAAAAGGACACACTCTTACAATAATTACTTCAAACTCGCCCAAGAGCAATTAAACATAACCAACTACAGTTGGGCGAATTGATCTCAAACGACAGGCCGGTGGTCATTTAGGCCTTATTTTAGTCAGTGGATGAGGTATAATTTCACTACAACTCTGAATGGAACCAATTTTGGCTCCTTTGATCTAATTTTTAGTAGTGTAGCACATTCGAAATATCAAATTTCGTGAATTGAACAATTTATCCCCAGCTCACTGCAATTGTCTGAAGCGTTTAACCACTTTTTGCAAGCTATATAGTTTGCTGCCAATCAGAAAAGCAAACTAACTTCTTAGAAAAATCAACTCCTGGCACAAATTAACTCCTGGTCAGAGCATGTTCATTTTTATCTAAGTCTTCTCTTCGAATTTATTAACATTTCCTGAATAAGATTGTGAACTTTTTTGGACAGGTCCAATTAATAGTTAAAAGTGTAGAATTTAGATCAAAATATCTTAATTAAAGCTACAGAACAGAATTAAATTGCGTTGTGGTAATTTGATAGAAAACATCCAAAGAAAATAACATGCTCCGTTTTCCAACGTTCATTTATTCCAAGTACAAAATCATTCCCTCTGCAATTCTTAACTCATTTAAACTAAAGATGCTGCAGAATTTGACACAGATCATTAGCCAGTGTTCTTAATTTAAAACTGTTAAATATTGTGACAAAATGTCTTGAGTAGAGAACGAAGCATTCGGGGGTCATGAGAAATAGAAACAAGCAGTGAATATGTATGTATAAAAAGCAAAATCAGGTCGTGATCTGTCGCACATACAACTGGGAAGTTCTAGCCGCAATTAAGAAGATTAAAGCCGCAAATAAAGATTAATTTATTTAGACACAACAAACTACTGTAAAATATCTGTCAAATGTTTCCATAGCTGTGATAAAAGATTTCCAAAAGACGATATGTCAAATTAAGGGCATCCGATTGACTGATAGCTTTAACTTTTGAGAAACTTGTGACTACAAAAGAAAATCCTAACTTTTGAATTCCAGACAATCATAGTAAAAATTTCACTGGATTACATTTTAGAGGGGATCAGACGAAGACCTTTTAAAATAAAATTAACAGTGTCTCAAAAATTAGACAGCGAGAAACTTAGAACGCTAGATGTAGATGATACCAAGTAATTAGAACATTAATTGTGGCGAGTCCAAATATACAAATGACATCAGATCATCAAAAAGGGACTTGATCCTATCGCACTGAGTGAACAAATTGAACGCGCTATATGCACAAAAACTAAGTTAGAACCACTAAAAATGATAGCACGACGTTTTAATCACAAGGAGAAGCGAGCAATAAATGTAGTATCAGTGAGTCAATTATCAGATTGAACTAATTTGCTTAGAATTGAAACCAGAACAAAGACGAGCAGATTAGCACTCCATGATATTTTACTAAATCAATTGCAGATTCTTTCAGTACAAGAGCAAACAAAATCGGCACAAAGATGAAATATATTTTAAATTTTACATCACATTCGAGTGAATCATGTATCCAAAAGATGTAGCCCCTCGCCACAGTTTATAAGCGATGAACAGACCAAGACAGGTACCCAGACCAGCCATCACAAATGACACAACAATTACAGCAATTATCATCGCGTGACCACCTTTTGCACCCAGAGCTCCGTCATCCCGAGTGATCATCTCAAAGGTGCTGCTGGATATCTCCATGTAGGAAAACACTGCATAAGAATCAGAGAAGTATTTTTGGTCAGCAACGTCACCATTATTGTTCACGTGTTCCACTGAATACGACACTTGAACCAAGCCCTTCAGATCTTTCATGCGTTTTTCAACCTCCTCATTTGACAACATTTGGTCTCTGTCATTGACTGTAAGTTAAAAAAAACTAAGTTAGAATACCATGGCAAAAATGTAACACAATACGGTGCAGCACAGAATTAAGCAGTACACAGCTCTTTTAATTAGTAGTACTTTAAACGAAAATTTAAAAAGGGGAAGCAAATAAAACATGGCAAGGCTTTTAAATTAAAAAAACTTAAGCATGTTGCTATCATAGTTGTCAACCTGAAATATTAAGAGCAGGTCGTCAATTAGCTCATTTTAATTAATTCTCAAGGATATTCCGAAAAAAAATGAAATAACGAGTGAGAAAAATATGGCGGCAAAACAGACCTTTTGTCTTTCAAGTAAAATACGCTCGCTGAAAATTATCAAGCCTGGGTGACCTGTGTTCAATTCAGAGATTATATTCTGAAATTGAATTTTATAACTGATCATAACAAACAAAAATGGAAAAGAAGATAAAAACAACATAGTACACGTCCAAAGAATTATACAAAAAGCTATATCATCCATCTAACTGACTAGCAGAACAATTGAACATTACAAGCCAAAGAGACGACAATTAGTTTCAAAAATATAGGGAAAGTAAAACTATAGTTATTTAGACTTTTTCTGCTACCGAGCTAAATACCAAAGTTTCAAAATAAAAAAGCAAGAAAACAAGAACAGAAAACATGCCATCTAGGAGAAATCTTGATTTACATACAAAAGATAAGCACTTCAGGCAAAAATATCGATAAGCACTTCAGTCAAAAATATCGTTTGAAATCAGCAAAAATGGTGTTCATATTTATCTTCGGAATCAGAATTCCAATGATGAAATCAATGCAAAAACATAGCTTTAAGCACAACAGAGACTTACCTGGAGCAGTGAAAAAAGAAATTTTTTCTTAAAATTTACTGCTAATTTGTATGGTTTTTTATGCCGAAGAGATCGAAATCATTTTATTCACTAAAAATTCACAAAAACTACCTCCCAGCTTAGCATTCGACATATAAAAGACAAACTGACGCAAAAAAAGGAAATTGCTAAATTAATAAAAGTTGATAAAGTTGATCAAATACTTAAAGCTGATATCGACAAAACCAATTCGTTCTGCTAAAAATCTACCTTACACCACACACGTAAGCAATAAAAGTTTCAAAATGAAAAAAATACTGCTGTTTATTTTCAACATTAACAGTAAAACAATCCAAAATGTTTCAACTTTTAAGTACCTAGGGATTCAGGTAGACCATAAATTAAGTTTTCAAGAACAGGCTAAAAATTTAACGAAAAAAATGTTAGGTTTCTGCTCACTTCTCTACCGAATTAGGAAGGTCCTAACAACAAATCAGTTAGTTCAAGTCTATCGATTATATGTGCAACCAGTAATTCAATACGGAGTCTTAGTTTACGCTAACACAAGCAATCAAGTACTCAAACCCCTGAATCAAATGGTGAAAAGAATAGCCAGAATCATAACATTCAAAAAAAAAGTTTGACTCCATAACAAGTAAGCGGAAAGAACTGCTACTTCATAATGTATCAGAGCTCCACCTGTATGAAATACTCAAAAGGGCAATAAAAATAATACGAAAAGAATGTCAAATCCCAGTTTTAAAGAACTGTATCTCAAGGGAAGAGCTTCTCAAAATAGCAAATGCGCGAATTATGTTTATTTAAGAACAAGTTTGAAAATTTCTCACTGCAACCAAAAATTCGTAAAATGGTTAATTGCTTGCTAAACTTTTTTCCCAATCTTGTCAATTTTATTTTTGATCTCTCAAAGCGGCAAGTAAAGGACTTTTGTCACAAGTTTTTGGACTTATATATTATTGACAATGATGAGTTGCTATCTTGGTTTAAAATGTGAGACCAAACCGATTTCTAAACTCCAAGCTTCCAACAATTTTTTTAAATGTAGATAGTAAAATTTTCTTATAAACTTTACATATAATCTTTGATGTTTACGATCTCTTTCGCTAGAGACACTTGAAAACAGGCCAACCTTGGCCTAAAAGTGTTCTCCTGGAGTATTAAATGCATAAATGAATTTCGATATTAAGTTCTAAATGTAAAAGAGCAAGTTTCTTTTTTTCTAATGAATACTCTGGAAACAATTTATTATTATTATTATTATTATTTATTTTGTTTGAGGGAGCAGTGAAAAAACGGACATGATAAATCTAGCTTTCAAAATACTTCGATAGACTCGGATCAACGTCAACTAAGGACCAATTTCACAAAACTGCAGAAAACCCAAACTGTAAAATTTGATGCTCAAAACCTTAAAAGACCTTTGGAAAGAATATTAATGCCAGCTTAGAGATTCTAGTGAAACTTAACACCTAACGGGCTTTAACTGTTTCTTCTTTTTGAAAAGTAATCAACAAATGTGTTCATATATTACAAAAAAGACAGAGCACAAATACAATTTATATTCTTTGGATTGTTAACAAAGCCAGTGATGCCAATACTAGCCCTACTATCAGTTCTCGGGCATTATTAAATCACCTGGAAACTCAAATCGTTCAAAAAAACTTCTATAAAAATGCTTCTATCCTCAACAGGACATTTCTAATTCCACAAAACCCCTCGAGCGGAAAATTACCACTTTAAAAATTTGAAGTGATAAGTATGTTGAACTATCGCCTTCTGGCGGATGCAGTGAGTAACCAAATGAATGAGGCCGAGTGTAAAGTACTAATATCGACTGACAAAAAGCAGTAGTCCAATGAATCTTATTTACAGATGTACACGACGAGAGTCCAAAAACTCAACAGCCCAACAATTTTAGATTATCCACACATGAACCAAATAACCTCGGACGAAAAGCTCTCAAACAACCGGCGACGCAATTTAATTCAGAGGGGGCTTCAGAAAAATTCTTCATGGGCGCAAAAAATCAGACAGGGTGGGATTTAGATGCTTAGTAGCTAGTTCGTTAGTAGCTAACTACAATTCAGTGAGGCTAGGGGGAGGTTACTGCCACGGCGGAGGGCGTGGAGTGCACCGGGGGGATTGATGGGTGAGCAACGGCGGGCGGGGGTCTTCGGCTGCACGGGGCCATGTTCTTACGGCCGGAACGATGTCAAAAGAACCGCCCTTCACACTATAAGTATATTATGCAATTTCTTAGTTCAATGGGGGGGTTGAGGATATCGGGGGGGGGGGGGGGGGTACGGGGTTGGGGGAGGGTAGGTTGGGGTAGGATGGGAGGTGGTTGAATGGGATAAAAAATTCTAAAATACACCTGTTCACCTTGAAAACTACCAGTAGTTCCCAATTAATAAACATTACAAACAGCTATTGTTCGAGTCCAATGTTCGAAAACAGAAGTCAGCAATTAAAAACTGAGGTAACTGTTCAAATAGAAAGAAATCAAAATTCAAGTCAACAAAATTGCTTTCTGCTTAAAGACATAACCCACTAAACGTCGGAAGAATTGCTCTCGAACGACTAGTGGGAGCTGTAATCAATTGCAACCTGCTTCAGTCGGGGGAGCCTAAATGGGACTAAGAAGTTCAATAGTGGGCTTCAAATAACCACACTTCAGTTTAAGATATACCACTATTAAGATTTAAAGTGGAAAATGGCACCAGTTTCGGCGCCCTTTTCAGTTGACTTTTAGTATTAAACTGCCGCCAATTGAGTTCGGCTGCTTGAAATTGTAATGGAGAGAAATTTAGATCTCGCGAAGCGAAAAAAGTCAAGGGCGTAAAAGTCACTCGAAAAGTCAAAACCGTCAAGCGAAAACTTTTCATAAAAACGTAGCCGGTAGAATACCGGAAACAACTCAAATAGTTGTGCATTATAATCTCTAACCTAACCTTATCAAAATCAGAACATCGAAATAGACAAGAGAAAAAAAACAGAAG